>NC_090656.1:88334836-88666503 GCF_040937935.1 Hyperolius riggenbachi
GCTTTCGCATGCCTAAATATGCAGGGTCAAAACCAAAAACCGCAAAACAATCGCCCTGCGGGAATTAGTTCATGCTATACAGCACTATCCAGGGGCGCCACGAGGAGGCTTCCCATTGCCCCCATACAACCGGGGGGCCGCGGGGGTCCCAGGCACTCTCACCGCCTGGAACCCACACAGCGGCACCCCGGAGGCGGAGGCTGGGGGGTGCAAGCGATCTCCCCAGCGTGGCCAGCGCCGGGAAGAGCCGCCCGCACACACCTCCCAAGATTAAAAACAGGCACTTACCTCAACGTCCATTGCGTTCTGCTGTATGCGCATAACCTGGGCGCGACACATAAGGGGCGGACAGGCGCAAATAGCCTGCTCCAGGGCTCTCACCTCCTAAAACAAGCCACTCACTACCTGCCCTCAGAAAAAAGAAATGCAATGCTAACTACAATCAGAGAAAGAACATGTGTGCATCAACCAAGTGAACCTGACAAATCTGGCTTTGCAAATTTGGCCTATTGGCTAATCACGAGACATTGCTCATGCAAATAAGCATTTGCTTTCGCATGCCTAAATATGCAGGGTCAAAACCAAAAACCGCAAAACAATCGCCCTGCGGGAATTAGTTCATGCTATACAGCACTATCCAGGGGCGCCACGAGGAGGCTTCCCATTGCCCCCATACAACCGGGGGGCCGCGGGGGTCCCAGGCACTCTCACCGCCTGGAACCCACACAGCGGCACCCCGGAGGCGGAGGCTGGGGGGTGCAAGCGATCTCCCCAGCGTGGCCAGCGCCGGGAAGAGCCGCCCGCACACACCTCCCAAGATTAAAAACAGGCACTTACCTCAACGTCCATTGCGTTCTGCTGTATGCGCATAACCTGGGCGCGACACATAAGGGGCGGACAGGCGCAAATAGCCTGCTCCAGGGCTCTCACCTCCTAAAACAAGCCACTCACTACCTGCCCTCAGAAAAAAGAAATGCAATGCTAACTACAATCAGAGAAAGAACATGTGTGCATCAACCAAGTGAACCTGACAAATCTGGCTTTGCAAATTTGGCCTATTGGCTAATCACGAGACATTGCTCATGCAAATAAGCATTTGCTTTCGCATGCCTAAATATGCAGGGTCAAAACCAAAAACCGCAAAACAATCGCCCTGCGGGAATTAGTTCATGCTATACAGCACTATCCAGGGGCGCCACGAGGAGGCTTCCCATTGCCCCCATACAACCGGGGGGCCGCGGGGGTCCCAGGCACTCTCACCGCCTGGAACCCACACAGCGGCACCCCGGAGGCGGAGGCTGGGGGGTGCAAGCGATCTCCCCAGCGTGGCCAGCGCCGGGAAGAGCCGCCCGCACACACCTCCCAAGATTAAAAACAGGCACTTACCTCAACGTCCATTGCGTTCTGCTGTATGCGCATAACCTGGGCGCGACACATAAGGGGCGGACAGGCGCAAATAGCCTGCTCCAGGGCTCTCACCTCCTAAAACAAGCCACTCACTACCTGCCCTCAGAAAAAAGAAATGCAATGCTAACTACAATCAGAGAAAGAACATGTGTGCATCAACCAAGTGAACCTGACAAATCTGGCTTTGCAAATTTGGCCTATTGGCTAATCACGAGACATTGCTCATGCAAATAAGCATTTGCTTTCGCATGCCTAAATATGCAGGGTCAAAACCAAAAACCGCAAAACAATCGCCCTGCGGGAATTAGTTCATGCTATACAGCACTATCCAGGGGCGCCACGAGGAGGCTTCCCATTGCCCCCATACAACCGGGGGGCCGCGGGGGTCCCAGGCACTCTCACCGCCTGGAACCCACACAGCGGCACCCCGGAGGCGGAGGCTGGGGGGTGCAAGCGATCTCCCCAGCGTGGCCAGCGCCGGGAAGAGCCGCCCGCACACACCTCCCAAGATTAAAAACAGGCACTTACCTCAACGTCCATTGCGTTCTGCTGTATGCGCATAACCTGGGCGCGACACATAAGGGGCGGACAGGCGCAAATAGCCTGCTCCAGGGCTCTCACCTCCTAAAACAAGCCACTCACTACCTGCCCTCAGAAAAAAGAAATGCAATGCTAACTACAATCAGAGAAAGAACATGTGTGCATCAACCAAGTGAACCTGACAAATCTGGCTTTGCAAATTTGGCCTATTGGCTAATCACGAGACATTGCTCATGCAAATAAGCATTTGCTTTCGCATGCCTAAATATGCAGGGTCAAAACCAAAAACCGCAAAACAATCGCCCTGCGGGAATTAGTTCATGCTATACAGCACTATCCAGGGGCGCCACGAGGAGGCTTCCCATTGCCCCCATACAACCGGGGGGCCGCGGGGGTCCCAGGCACTCTCACCGCCTGGAACCCACACAGCGGCACCCCGGAGGCGGAGGCTGGGGGGTGCAAGCGATCTCCCCAGCGTGGCCAGCGCCGGGAAGAGCCGCCCGCACACACCTCCCAAGATTAAAAACAGGCACTTACCTCAACGTCCATTGCGTTCTGCTGTATGCGCATAACCTGGGCGCGACACATAAGGGGCGGACAGGCGCAAATAGCCTGCTCCAGGGCTCTCACCTCCTAAAACAAGCCACTCACTACCTGCCCTCAGAAAAAAGAAATGCAATGCTAACTACAATCAGAGAAAGAACATGTGTGCATCAACCAAGTGAACCTGACAAATCTGGCTTTGCAAATTTGGCCTATTGGCTAATCACGAGACATTGCTCATGCAAATAAGCATTTGCTTTCGCATGCCTAAATATGCAGGGTCAAAACCAAAAACCGCAAAACAATCGCCCTGCGGGAATTAGTTCATGCTATACAGCACTATCCAGGGGCGCCACGAGGAGGCTTCCCATTGCCCCCATACAACCGGGGGGCCGCGGGGGTCCCAGGCACTCTCACCGCCTGGAACCCACACAGCGGCACCCCGGAGGCGGAGGCTGGGGGGTGCAAGCGATCTCCCCAGCGTGGCCAGCGCCGGGAAGAGCCGCCCGCACACACCTCCCAAGATTAAAAACAGGCACTTACCTCAACGTCCATTGCGTTCTGCTGTATGCGCATAACCTGGGCGCGACACATAAGGGGCGGACAGGCGCAAATAGCCTGCTCCAGGGCTCTCACCTCCTAAAACAAGCCACTCACTACCTGCCCTCAGAAAAAAGAAATGCAATGCTAACTACAATCAGAGAAAGAACATGTGTGCATCAACCAAGTGAACCTGACAAATCTGGCTTTGCAAATTTGGCCTATTGGCTAATCACGAGACATTGCTCATGCAAATAAGCATTTGCTTTCGCATGCCTAAATATGCAGGGTCAAAACCAAAAACCGCAAAACAATCGCCCTGCGGGAATTAGTTCATGCTATACAGCACTATCCAGGGGCGCCACGAGGAGGCTTCCCATTGCCCCCATACAACCGGGGGGCCGCGGGGGTCCCAGGCACTCTCACCGCCTGGAACCCACACAGCGGCACCCCGGAGGCTGGGGGGTGCAAGCGATCTCCCCAGCGTGGCCAGCGCCGGGAAGAGCCGCCCGCACACACCTCCCAAGATTAAAAACAGGCACTTACCTCAACGTCCATTGCGTTCTGCTGTATGCGCATAACCTGGGCGCGACACATAAGGGGCGGACAGGCGCAAATAGCCTGCTCCCGCGGCCCCCCGGTTGTATGGGGGCAATGGGAAGCCTCCTCGTGGCGCCCCTGGATAGTGCTGTATAGCATGAACTAATTCCCGCAGGGCGATTGTTTTGCGGTTTTTGGTTTTGACCCTGCATATTTAGGCATGCGAAAGCAAATGCTTATTTGCATGAGCAATGTCTCGTGATTAGCCAATAGGCCAAATTTGCAAAGCCAGATTTGTCAGGTTCACTTGGTTGATGCACACATGTTCTTTCTCTGATTGTAGTTAGCATTGCATTTCTTTTTTCTGAGGGCAGGTAGTGAGTGGCTTGTTTTAGGAGGTGAGAGCCCTGGAGCAGGCTATTTGCGCCTGTCCGCCCCTAATGTGTCGCGCCCAGGTTATGCGCATACAGCAGAACGCAATGGACGTTGAGGTAAGTGCCTGTTTTTAATCTTGGGAGGTGTGTGCGGGCGGCTCTTCCCGGCGCTGGCCACGCTGGGGAGATCGCTTGCACCCCCCAGCCTCCGCCTCCGGGGTGCCGCTGTGTGGGTTCCAGGCGGTGAGAGTGCCTGGGACCCCCGCGGCCCCCCGGTTGTATGGGGGCAATGGGAAGCCTCCTCGTGGCGCCCCTGGATAGTGCTGTATAGCATGAACTAATTCCCGCAGGGCGATTGTTTTGCGGTTTTTGGTTTTGACCCTGCATATTTAGGCATGCGAAAGCAAATGCTTATTTGCATGAGCAATGTCTCGTGATTAGCTAATAGGCCAAATTTGCAAAGCCAGATTTGTCAGGTTCACTTGGTTGATGCACACATGTTCTTTCTCTGATTGTAGTTAGCATTGCATTTCTTTTTTCTGAGGGCAGGTAGTAAATGGCTTGTTTTAGGAGGTGAGAGCCCTGGAGCAGGCTATTTGCGCCTGTCCGCCCCTTATGTGTCGCGCCCAGGTTATGCGCATACAGCAGAACGCAATGGACGTTGAGGTAAGTGCCTGTTTTTAATCTTGGGAGGTGTGTGCGGGCGGCTCTTCCCGGCGCTGGCCACGCTGGGGAGATCGCTTGCACCCCCCAGCCTCCGCCTCCGGGGTGCCGCTGTGTGGGTTCCAGGCGGTGAGAGTGCCTGGGACCCCCGCGGCCCACCGGTTGTATGGGGGCAATGGGAAGCCTCCTCGTGGCGCCCCTGGATAGTGCTGTATAGCATGAACTAATTCCCGCAGGGCGATTGTTTTGCGGTTTTTGGTTTTGACCCTGCATATTTAGGCATGCGAAAGCAAATGCTTATTTGCATGAGCAATGTCTCGTGATTAGCCAATAGGCCAAATTTGCAAAGCCAGATTTGTCAGGTTCACTTGGTTGATGCACACATGTTCTTTCTCTGATTGTAGTTAATCTTGTGGATTAGGCCCCCTTGTACCTCTTGTCTCGCTGTGTCCTCCTGTATCCCCCATGTGTTTTCCCTCTGTCCTCCTCTGTCCCACTTGTATCCCAATGTGTCTGCCTCTGACCTCCTCTATGCCCCTTTGTGTCTCCCTGTGTCCTCCGTTTGTCCCTGTGTCCTCCTCTGCATGGGCACAGTACAGGGAGTCCCTGACATTGGAGGTCCGTATTGGCAGGTGTTCACAAGTCAGGAACTCCCTGCACTTGGACTATAAGACGTAGTGACTTTTTTTTACCCACTTTTGGGTGAGAAAAAGTGAGTCTTATAGTCCAAAAAAATACAATATTTCCTTTTAAACAATCTACGTGATTTTGCTTTCGCTATGATCCTTTGAATAAATATATTACTAATATACTAAAAAAGAGTGATGATGGTGTACCAAATTGTTATGCTCACCCTTAAATTAAAATAAAACAGAACTGAGGGATATGGGGGCTGCCATATTTATTTCCTTTTATACAATTAAAATTGCCTGGCTGTCCTGCTGATCCTCTGCATCTAATACTTTTAGCCATAGACCCTGAAGAAGCATGTGGATCAGGTGCTCTGACTCAAGTCTGACTGGAATAGCCACATGCTTGTTTCAGGGTTGTGACTCAGACACCACTGCCAAAAAATCAACAGAACTGCCATTGTTTAAAAAGAAATACATATAGCAGCCTCCACTTCCCTCTCACCTCAAGTTCACTTTAAAGAATACCACAACTGAAATGTGACAAAATGAGATAGACATGTGTATGTACAGTGCCTAGCACACAGATAACTATGCTGTGTTGCTTTTTTTCTTTCTCTGCCTGAAAGAGTTAAATATCAGGTATGTAAGTGGCTGACTCAGTCCTGACTCAGACAGGAAGTGACTACAGTGTGACCCTCACTGATAAGAAATTCCCCTTTTTTACCTCTTTCTTGCTCTCAGAAGCCATTTTCTGCTAGGAAAGTGTTTTATAGTTGGAATTTCTTATCAGTGAGGGTCACACTGTAGTCACTTCCTGTCTGAGTCAGGACTGAGTCAGCCACTTACATACCAGATATTTAACTCTTTCAGGCAGAGAAAGAAAAAAAGGAACACAGCATAGTTATCTGTGTGCTAGGCACTGTACATACACATGTCTATCTCATTATGTCACATTTCAGTTGTGGTATCCTTTAAGCGTACCAGAACTCAGACCTAAAAAAACCCCCCAGAAATAATAACATTTAAAGAAAAAAAATCTTTGTTACAGCTGGTACAAAACCTGCAATACATCTTCAGTTTGTCTACTTCCTGATTCAGGTTAGCAGACATATTGTTAACATCCTGTGTTTACCTATTAGGTCTCTGCCATGGCAGTCAGCTGACACAGTTGAGGGATCACATTACAACTTATGCTTAGTCACAGATGAGATGAATTAGACAGGCTAAACTCTCTAAATACATAAAGGGTGCATTTCTCTATGCTTTCCTTCTGTCCTGTACAAGAGTTCAGGTCCACTTTAAACAAGTGACAGAAAACTTATTGGATCTGGGTTGCAGTTCTCACAAATGTCCACTAGATGGCAAACATACCCAAGTGATTTTTCTGGTGCTGGACTTGCAAGAAAACAAGGGCATTCATGGCGTAGACCAGGATATACAAGAAAATCCACAAGCAGGTTTGATGGCTTGAAAAATATGACATATTGTCAATGAGATGCAAATAATTCTGTCTTGCATGAAAGTTAATACAAAGCTGGAATTATTAGCGAGTAGAGATGGTCAATGAAATGCAAGTACTCCCAAACTGATGCAGAATTACGCAAATATGTGCAGCTTGAAAATGGACAAATGGAATAAGACCAAGATTTTATTGGTCCATTTTCAATACCACTGCCGTATATATGTTCAGGATACTCACAAACCAGGGTTGTGATCAGCAACCATCCTCAGCGCAGGTGGTGAATTGCTTGTGTACACTCAGGCTGTGAAAGGCACATCCTAATGGTAGCCTTCTGTGGTTAAAGTAGATAAAGGTTAAAGTAGATAAAGATGTTGATGCTCCCAAAATGCGTTAAAATAATAACAGCTTAAAGGAATACCGAGGTGACATGTGGCATGATGAGACAGACATGTATGACAGACAGTATGTACAATGCCAAGCATACAAGAAACTATGTTGCGTTCTTTTTTTCTTTCTCTGCCTGAAAGAGGTAAACATCAAGAATGCAAGTGATAGTTTCTGTCCAGCCGGGTCCTGGTCGGACTATATAGTAGCCATCACTGATAAGGAATTACAGCCAGAAAACACTTTCCAGGCAGAAAATGGCTTCTGAGAGCAGAAAAGATATAAAAAGGCCCAATAGTTCATATATTTTAGCTTTGGCATACTTTAATGAATGTGCCATTGAGCAGAGACAATGACACAGAAAAACTTTTAAAAAAAACCCAGATTCAAATATAAAACTTTGGGATATCTAAAAAAAAGTCATTTTAAGAGGAGATAGATACAATTGTTTATCTCATCAGTTTATTTTCACCTCATTATTCCTAAATGAAACTGTGTGTTATCGTATAGATTCTAGAAACCAAAATTAAATATATTACATAAGCTTTATTATCAGCTCAAAAAGCCAACATATGCTTCTCACTTCTGGTGTACTTTAAAGGTATTCACTGTGCAAATTTCTCCAGCACAAACAGAAGAAACAAACTGAAAACAACTAATGGGACACTAAAGGCTCATACACACATCAGACCATAGTCTTTGGAAAATGAAAGATCACAGATCAATCTTACCACCCTTCATGTAGTATGAGAGCCATACTCTACACAGTCTTTTCTATGGAGCTGAACTCCACATCAGAAAAAAATCTTTGCAAGATGCTGCACACACAGATGCTGTACAGACACAAAAGATCTGTTCCTGCAAAAGATCTGTTCCTGCCAAAAATCCATTCCTGCAAATTGCAATGATAGTCTATGAGATCTGCAGATCATCATACACACATGATTTAACTGACATTCATCTGCAGATCTGAAAATTCATCCTGGTGGATCTGATCTGCAGATGAATGTCAGTTAAATCATGTGTGTATGATGATCTGCAGATCTCATAGACTATCATTGCAATTTGCAGGAATGGATTTTTGGCAGGAACAGATCTTTTGCAGATACTGATCTTTTGTGTCTGTACAGCATCTGTGTGTGCAGCATCTTGCAAAGATTTTTTTCTGATGGGGAGATCAGCTCCATAGAATAGACTGTGTAGAGTATGGCTCTCATACTACATGGAAGGGGGTAAAATTGGTCTGTGATCTTTCATTTTCAAAAGACTATGGTCTGATGTGTGTATGTGGCCTAAGACTTATATTTCGTTACACAACTTTTCAAAGCATTCAGTGCAAAGAAGCAGTATCTGTACTTCTCAATGAGATGTCTGCACCGGGAGGTTTAGCTTTCTTTTCCTGAGCAATTAACTCCAGCTGTGTCATGTTTGAAAAGATGGTTCATGGATGGTAATATCTTCCCAAAAAACAAAAAGAAAGGCAGGTACAATGGAAGCCAATATAGTGTTGTAGTCATAGGCAATTAACGGTGTAATACTACAGTATCTCACAAAAGTGAGTACGCCTCTAAATTTGTATTATTATATACAGTATTTTCATTGGACAGCACTCGAGATATAACTTAGTAGAATGAAACAGAGGCACCATGTAGTAGAAAATACACTAAAAACAGTTTAAGGCCTCTTGCACACTGCATGCGATTCCGATTCAGATTCCGCTTTTTAATCAGTTTTTACATCCAATTCAGATTCCGATTTGCAGTGTGCAGGGAGCAAACTGCAAATCTGAATCGGAGTCGGAAGTAAAAACAGATTAAAAAGCGGAATCTGAATCTCTTGCAGTGTGCAAGAGGCCTAAAAATGGGAGGTAGTTTAGGCTAAAAAGGTAACCTGATGTCTCCTTACCTCTTTTCTATGCCACCCAAGTTTCCGGCCAGGTATAGAAAACCCTATAACCTTCCGCTGGTGGCAACATAGACACCTTACTACCCTACATGACCTAGTAACCGACAAAACAGTTAAGTCCTTTGCCCTCCTAAAAGAAAAATATCAGTTACCAGTAACAGAATATTTTCGTTACTTACAAATCTCACATTATTTCTCCCAACTAACCAGAGGACATAGCTCCCTTCTGACTCACACGAGTTTTGAGCATGTTTGCGCTTCTGATCCGGGATCCCCGGGCCTAATTTCCCTACTGTACAGGAGCATTGTCTCCCCCCTGGCCTTCCCAAGCTTTCTTATGTCGCAAAATGGGAACTTGACTTCACCACCACTCTCGAAATGGAAGACTTATCCACAATCTGGTCACTCTACTCGCAATGCTCTATAAGTGCTTCCTTTGTAAAAACCCAATATAAAGTACTTTTGCGATGGTACCTTACCCCCAGACCGCATCTCATTTGATGCTAAATGCAATGGTTTATGTTTCCGTGGGTGCAGCCAGAGGGGGACCCTTTCTCCTGTGTGGTGGACTTGCCCAAGGGTCCGGAGGTTCTGGATCATAATCTATCAGGTTATTTACTCCACTATCAGAGTTCAGGTCCCCAAACTTCCTGAAATTGCTCACTTGGGTGTGCGCCCGTTGGGCATATCCGGCCATCAATATAAATTGCTCAAGCATATATGTTTAGCAGGGAAACTATTTATTGCAAGCTCATGGAAATTCTCATCCCTGTCAATAACAGAATTTAAGACAAATTTGGGTAATGCACTCTGTTTTGACAGGATGAAAGCTACTCCCTCCCCTGCTTCGATAAAGTCTGGCTTCCCTATGTCAACCAATACCATCAAGGCGCAAAAAGGTGGATCAGCGCAACACCAGGCCGCCTCCGAATGGCCTCCATCAGAGATGCGCTGAGCCCCCCCAGGAACTACAAACGCACCTTGAACCCAAACAGAAGCTCTGCATATACACCAAAAGCATGGCTGTTAATACCATCAAGGACTATCTCAATCTCTCATGGTAGTCTATCTGGTCTATAACACCCCCCGACTGACCCTTGCCTAAATCACCTAAGGTACCCAAACATGACAGCTATTCTAGGCTCCAGGCACAGTCAGGGATGACCCTCCTCTTATGCTGTTCTCTCTTGCTCCTTTCCTTTTCTGCTCTTGATTCCCTCTGTCTTCCCTCATCTTTCTCTCTCTTCTTCTACTCTCATTCCCTTTCCCTTTTGGTTCTTTCCCCCCACGCTAGGTGCAGGCACCCGCCTGGAATAACTGAGGGGGAGGAATAACCTGATTTGACCTCCCCCACCTAGAACATGTGTGACCTGGTAACCCTGGTTCCCACGACCATCTCAACCTCAGATAGCCCACCCCCCTGCTCTGGAGACCCTGTTGTAGTTCATCCATTAAAAGTCCAGCCTGTGGTTACCATTGAGGGTCCCGGTAATTGATGCCTTAGTGCTGGCGACACCCACTTATGTTTATGTTTACTTAAGATCCTGCCTCCTAGTGAGGCAGCACACATTACTAGGATGTAACCCTATACCGAGTGATTGCGATTTCTAATGAAGTCTTGCTACACTGTTTACAATTTGTTCATGTTCTTAATATTGCTTGTGTTTGATACGTTACACATGTTATATATACACGTGTATGAAAATATATATATATATATATATATATATATATATATATATATACACATACAGATACATGAACTTTTTTGTGTATGTATACATTTAATACTTTCAATAAAAAAAAAATTTGTGGAAAAAAAATGGGAGGTAGTGGTGGACTTACCTCCCCACTGAAGACTTGAATTGTCTGTATCAGGCAAAAAAACCCCCTTTATTTATACACCACTATATAGGCAAAGCGTATTGCAGATGTTTACCCACTTCTTCAGGCAGTGATGGAGTAACTGGGAGGATCAAAACAACAGGCAAAGAGCTCATTCTAAAATGAGCATAATTCTGTTACTTTAAACACATGTGGGCTAACTGCTCTTAATCAATATTACTATGATAACAGTCTTATGTTGAACAGGTCATCCAAACTGAAAGAATAACAAAAATTGCATCATGACATATTGATACATTCTTTACATTGTATCGAAATGTCAGGGCTTGTTTCCACTGTTGCGACGCGATTTCGCCGGCATTCCGACGCTTGTAAAAACGCATGCGGATGCGTTTCCGCATGCGTTTTTACCCGCGATTTCGCGTGCGATTTCGCATGGCAGGGTGCAATGCGAAATTAACCATGACACTGCCAGGGCAAAATAAAATTGAAAAAGGTGCGAAATCGCACGCGAAATCGCGGGTAAAAACGCATGTAACAAACGCATGCGTTTTTACTATTAAATACATTAGCGGCGATTCGCATGCATTCCACTCGCAGGCGAATTCGTTGGCTCTTTTGTGCGTTTTTTTACCGCTGAAAAAAACGCACCTCAACAACGCTACAGTGGAAACAGGCCCATCCACTTGCATTACATGTGCGAATCTGCATGCGTTGGACACATGCAGATTCGCGATAGTGGAAACGAGCCCTCAAGTCTTCGGTGTTGTCCCTTGAAACGATATATTTACCAAAATATGAGAGGGGCTTTCACTTGTGTGATAACCTATATCAGTGGTTCTTAACCTTGTTGAAGGCAAGTATCAACTGTGCATTCATCGAACCTTTGGTAGTCTGAGCCCTTAGAAGTTGGATTTTTTTCCAAATTCAAAACATAAATATATATATTTTATTAGTGCACATCATTTGCACATAAAATTACTGTGTTCAAAGTATAAAACCAATCAAACATGAATGACACAAAAACATAACTCAATAATTACAGAACGTACACACACACCTTCGTCGAACCCCTGAGGCTGACTCACCGAAACTTCCATCGAACACAGGTTAAGAACCACTACTGTATATGTTCAGGATACTGACAAACCAAGGTTATGATTAGAGATGGCTCGAACCTCTGATTTTTGGTTCGCGAACTGCGAATGCGAACTTCCGCAAAAGTTTGGTTCGCGCGAACTTTCGCGAACCGCAATAGACTTCAATGGGGAGGTGAACTTTGAAAACTAGAAACATTTATGCTGCCCACAAAAGTGATGGAAAAGAGGTTTCAAGGGGTCTAACACCTGGAGGGGGGCATGGCGGAGTGGGATACACGCCAAAGCACCCCGGGAAAAATCAAGATTTGACACAGCAGCATTTTAATGGCAGAAATTACATTTTATTGCTAAATTGGAGGCCTAAAGTGCTTTAAAACACCTTGCATGTGTATACATCAATCAGGAAGTGTAATTAGAGTACTGCTTCACACTGACAGACCAAACTCACTGTGTAACGTACTGCAAACAGCTGTTTGTGTTGTGACAGCTGTGCTGGACTGGTGCGCACCATGGCCAGAGTGCAAGCGATGGCGGTTTTCAAGCCCATGGTCGGGCTGAGGTAGCTGAATGACAGAACAACAGTGACTGAGTGTCCAGCTGATCGAATTTGGTCTGTCCACAATGAAGCAACGACTTTATTGTCTTTGGATCCAGATGCACTATCCATCTCCTCTTGCTCTTCCTCAGTGATGTCAGGTAAGTTCTCCTCCTCCCCCCAGCCACGAACAATGCCATGGGAACGTTGAGCAGCAAAAGCCCCTGTGACGCCTGCTGCGGTTGTTCTTCTGCCGCCTCCTCTTCCTCCAAAACAACACCTTCCTCATCATCTGAGTCTGACTCCTCTTCCCCACACGACTCTTTCTCCTCCTCCTCCCTCCTTCTGTGCTGCCGCAGGTGTTGAGGAAACATCCGGTTCTGATGAGAATTGATCCCACAACTCTTCCTCCTGTTCC
Source organism: Hyperolius riggenbachi (assembly GCF_040937935.1). NCBI lineage: Eukaryota > Metazoa > Chordata > Amphibia > Anura > Hyperoliidae > Hyperolius > Hyperolius riggenbachi. The sequence continues at coordinate 88,347,725 of NC_090656.1, forward strand.
TGTTACTCTTCACGCTCCTCCACAGCTTGATCCACCACTCTACGCACGGCCCGCTCCAGGAAAAAAGCATAGGGGATTTCGCATGAGTGTCCAGTTCTCGGGCCAGAACATCCCCATCTCCCCAAACTGTGTCTTTCTACTGTAGTTGTAGAGATACTGGGTAACGGCTTTCTCCTGTCGTAGCAGGTGGTCAAACATGACCAGGGTCGAATTCCAGCGAGTCGCGCTATCACAAATCAAGCGTCTCACCGGCAAGTTGTTTCTCCGCAAAGCGTGCCATGGCCCTGTAAGACCACCTGAAATGCCCACACAACTTCCTGGCCTGCTTCAGGACGTCCTATAAGCCTGGGTACTTAGACACAAATCTCTGAATGATGAGATTCGGCACATGTGCCATGCAGGGAACGTGTGTCAACTTTCCCAAATTCAAAGCTGAAATTAGATTGCTGCCGTTGTCACACACCACGTTGCTGATGTCCAGTTGGTGCGGGGTCAGCCACTGATCAACCTGTTTGTTAAGAGCAGCCAGGAGAGCTGCTCCAGTGTGACTCTCCGCTTTGAGGCAAGACACGTCTAAGATGGTGTGACACCATCGTACCTGGCATGCAGCATAAGCCCTGGGGAGCTGGAGCTGTGTAGTTGGAGAGGCCTGCCTGCAAGCTGTGGAGGTGCCACAAGTTCCGCTGCACAGCCACGTACTCAATGCTTGCCAGTGGTCACCAGGTTGACCCAATGGGCTGCGTAGGTAATGTACCTGCCCTGACCATGCTTGGCAGACCAGGCATCCATGGTCAGATAGACCCTTGAACCAACGCTGTGTGCCAGAGATGTCACCATTTGCCTTTCAACTTCATGGTACAGTTTGGGTATCGCCTTTTTTGAGAAATAATTGCAGCCTGGTATCTTCCACTGCTGTGTCCCAATGGCCACAAATTTTCAGAAGGCCTCAGAGTCCACCAGCTGGTATGGTAACAGCTGGCGAGCTAATAGTTCCGCCAAGTCAACTGTCGGGCATGGGGGTGACTGGCAAACATTGGCTTCTTCCGCTCAAAGATTTCCCTCACGGACACCAGGCTGCAGGAACCGCTTAAGGTGAGAGGAGGAGTGTAGGAGGGTGGCTGTGATTGTGAAGGTGCAAGGGAGAAAGCGGCTGAAGATGATGCACCTGAAGGAGGAAGAGGAGGAGGGTGGCTTATCTTTTGTGTGCTGCTTTTCCTCAGGTGGTCTTCCCATTGCAGTTTGTGCCTTTTCAGCATGTGCCTTCGTAAGGCAGTTGTCCCTACCTGGGTGTTGGCCTTATCACTGCTCAATGTTTGGAGGCAGAGAGAACAGATGGCATTGCTCTGATCTACGGCAGACACACTAAAAAATTTCCAAACCGCTGAGCCCCCCTGGGGTGTGGGCACTATGGTGGCCTCAGCAGCTGACGTTCAAGAGTATGTTGGCTGGCTGTCCATAGATGGTGATACATGGCGCCGGACACTGCCACCAGCTGTTTCTGACGACGAGCTCCCCCTGCTTCTTTCAGCAACTCGTCTCCTCCTACTCCTCTCTGACTCCCCCTCTGAACTGTCCCCCTGTTCATCTCCTCTATTGGGAACCCACGTGGCATCCGTATCATCATAATCATCCTCCCCAGCTTTGATTGCCTTAGACACCGCATAAACTGCACCAACAGCAGGTACTTCATCATCCTCCTCCTCACACGTTACGTCCATAGTGTCGCCTAACTCAGACATATGAGGTGGTGTAACTTGCTTAGCGCCTTCATCTTGTTGTAACAAGAATGGCTGTGCATCAGTGATTTCCCCACCAAATAACTCCTACGAAGTGTCAAATGCAGCCGATGTGGTGCTAGTAGTAGCGCTGGTGGCTGCTGAAGATGAGGTGTTCTGTGTTAAATAGTCAACCACGTCCTGACAATCTTGGGAGTTGATGGGACGTGCCTTCTTCTGAGTACTGTACTTTGGGCCAGGGCCGCACAAAATTACGTCAGCACGACCTCGAACAGACCTGCCGGGTGGCCTGCCCCTGCCTCTACCTGTTTTGTCCATATCGGGAAGGATGAAGTGAAAGGTATGCACTGACTTGACTAATACAATGTGCAGTCACACAGGTGCAGTGAAAAGTATGCAGTGACTGGTATTACAATACAATGTGCAGCTGTCGCACAGGTGCAGTTAACAGGTTTGCTCGAAGTGGTATATTACACAGCGTGCAGTCACACAGGTACTTTGAACAATTATGCAATGACTGGTATTACAAATGTGCACCTGTCACACACACACACACAGGTACTGGACAGGCACAGTGACACTGCGTGCGCTCACGTAGGTAGGTGGGTGCACTGAACAACAGGTAGGTATATGCAGTGGTGGGTATTACAAATGTGCACCTGTCACACACAGACAGGTACCGGATAGACAGTGACACTGCGTGCGCTCAAGTAGGTAGGTGGGTGCACTGTGAACAGGTAGTTATATGCAGTGATGGGTATTACAAATCTGCACCTGGCACAGTAGCAATTACCACCAAGGGGCCAAAGGACAGCTGCGGCTGACTTACATGGCTGTATATAATGCAAGTGGGCCAAACAAAAAAAAAATAGATCACAAGAACAAGATTAGCTCTCAAAAGAGCTGTTAAGGGGTGCTTTTTAAGCAATAAGAATCAGCAAGGAGCAAGCTACCAAGCCTACAAGAGCCAAACTAATCTTTCCCTATATCTCTCTCTGCAGCAGCTCTCCCTTCTCTAATTACTGCAGGCACACGAGTGAGTGAAGAGCCCGAAGCTGCCTGCCTTTTATAAGGGGGGCTCCAGGAGGGAGGGTAGCCTGATTGGCTACAATGTGCCTGCTGACTGTGATGTAGAGGGTCAAAGTTAACCCTCATGATGCACTATGGGGGCAAATCGAACTTCCGGTAAAGTTTGTTGTTCTCCGCGAAACCTGGAAGTTCGCTGGTTCCCGTTCGCTGGCGAACTGTTCGGGCCATCTCTAGTTAAATTCCATGTCTGGATTTCCATTATGCAACTGGTTACCCGTTATTACTGATAAAAGCCTTATCAACAGAGTAAACACAAAAGTACAGCTTGCACTGATAAAGTGCAAGGAAGTGGCAGCTTTAAACTGCATTAAATAATTAAAGATTTGGAGTGGGCTCTAAACCAATGGCCTAAACACATGCTTATGAATAAATGATTTGCATGGCTCTAACCAGTGGCCTGAAGTGGTGCATTATATGGCATTACATTTGGACTTGTGAAAGTGGTAACTTGTATGCTAGAAAGAGGGGGTCTTATTTAAGAAGGATCACAAGCTTGGTCATATTTTCCCTTTGATCTGTGTACTTACCGAGGAGATTCTTGTCACTTCCTGTCACTGGTGGCACTAGTGTGGAAAACACCACCATTTATTAAAGTAGATTTTCCCAAACAGATAAAAAAATTAAAGAGGAATTGTAACCAAATTAACAATGAATTATTATTATTATTTTTTTTACAATATTCATTCATGAATTAGTTTGTCAGAATTTGCCAAGTGTAAAATCTTTCCTCTCCGATTTGCTCTCTGAAATGTTTCACAGGCGGCAATATCTTAAGTACTGTTACTGAGCATTCCGAAGCCAGTACAAAAAACTAGCTGGTCTTCCAGAATACTCTTGGGGGGAAAGTTCAGCATGATAAGCAGCCTAGGACTAGCCTCAGTGGGAGACTATGTACCAATAAACAGCAATACATAGCAATAGGAAGTGTTTCTTATGCTTAAACCAGCATAAAGTAAAAGTGGGTGTCCTAAATAATTTACAGCATTCTACTATAGGTCATTACAGTTCCTCTTCAGGCCCCTTTCACACTTGACACAATCCATTGCGGATATTGTTCTGCACTGCATTGGTCCTGAAAAGTCACACTGCACGGTACTTCTGCTGTGCGACTATACAGTGAGGCATATGTTATCATGAAAGTATGCCTCACTTCCAGGTTAAACGTGCACAATGCACTGCAGCTCTTGCATCATAACGGGACCCGCCACACAGCTAACAATGCGATAGCCTCACAGGGTCACCACTGCTTCTGGAATGGGAAGCAGCGGTTTTGTGCAATGCGACAAAAAGCTGTAAGTGTGAAAGGAGACGCACTGTTATTAAATTGCTGAACCCACCCCCACTATGTCTGAAGCAGCTCTGTGCCCTCCCTCTCAAAAAACAATAATCCCGGTATATCTCCCTATGGCACATGCGATGACATCATTCCACATGGAATGCTGGGAACAGACAGGTCTGCCAGGCTATTGGAGCACTTCTGCTTATTCTCTGCTCTAATGCAGAGGGTGGGGAGCAGTCACAAGGGGGAGGGCCAGAAGGAGGAAGAGGGTGTGGTGGGAAGAAGGCCAGGCGCTTACACAGCAGCGGTATTGCAGGATGAGGAGGAGCCTAGAAGAAAATAAGGTATACAATAAGTATGTCTATTGTTTCCGCAGAGTTAGACTCACTGCTGTGGTACAATATAAGCAATAAATATATAGGGTCCCTTTAAATTGTTGAATTAAATGGTAACTATCTTCATTTATTACCTTGTGTGAAAATTTACAGTTCGATGTGAAAATAAAAACTCACAAACAATGATCAAGTTTCATTTTTTAATTAATTTTCAGTGCCATTCCAAAAATGCAAACTTTTTATTTTTTAGTGTTACATAGTGAGTCAGGGAATGGTGGAAGCGCCTTTCCCATCTCTTGGCAGGCTCACCACAGAGGTTATAAAACAATGGTCCATATTACAAGGATATCACACGCAGGCATAATGTTCAAAGTGTGGACATGATAAAATGGCCTCATAGTAATAGACAGATGGGAGGCTCTGGTGAGAGAACACTACAGACAGATGAAGGCATGAGCGCATACTATCATTACATCTCCAAAGTCCGTATGTAGTAGGCTTAATAAAGTTAATTTCAGCAATGCAGCATTCTGCTTTTAATTAGAACTCATTAAAACAAATTAGTCTCTGCATATTACCTTCTAAAAGACATGGTAAACATGATTATGATTTTGTTAAGACACAATATTGCACTCTTGTGTGTCTAGCCTTTAAGCATGCGAAAACAGAGGGTGCTTAACCCACTGATATAATCTGCATTTGGGATGTGAGGTTGCTGCTTTGAAGGTGGCTTTTCTCTGTTGCTTCTTACGTACGAGGGACGGAGCTTAAAGGGAACCTAAAGTGACATGTGACACAAATAGATAAACAGGTATGTAGTGGCAAGTTTACAGACACCTATGCTGTGCTACTTTTCTTCTTTCTTTGCTTGAAAGAGTATCACACTGATAAGGAATTACAGCCATAAAACACTATCCTGGCAGAGAACTGGGCTTCAGAGGGCAAATGTCAACAGTTAATTTTTTGAGCTCTCTGAGACACGAGACAGGCTGTCATTGAGCTAAGAAAAAAAAAAATAAATCTTTTTTTTTAAACATAACATACAACTGTTGGATATCTAAAAGTCATTTTTTAGGAGTAGGACGATAGATACAATTGTTTATCTCATCAGTTTATTTTCACTTTAGGTTCACTTTAAACATTACCAGCTAGGAATGATTTATAATTTGCTCTGTAGGCCACGTCTTGTGCTTCGTAATCCCGGTCTCTATTCTGGTAGCAGCTTTGCCCATGTATACCCCCCCACAGGTAGTGGTGTTATAAGACATCATAGCTGCAAAAATCTTGTCAGTACTTGGGGTAGAATAAATTGACAAGGTCCGAATTACAATCGGCAAAGAGAGCGCCTAGAATTTCAGCCTCCTACCTCCCTTGGATTATTTTGTTAGCTGGTCAGGTCTAGGTACGGCCAGAGAAATATGCTCCACCAATGAATTGAATAAATAAACAGCCAATAAAAATAAATAATGCACAGTTAGTTGGTAATGCCGTAGGCAGCAAGACATGGGGCCATATGCAATTCTCTTTTTCACCTGAGTTTTCTCCTAGGAGATAATTTTTCATCTTTGATTTTAAATAACTTTGCAGTACTTTTCAACTAAAAAAGTACCAAAAAGTTGCAGAAAAAGTACCATTAAAATTATTTTGAGCATTTTCTTCCCTTCTGGGGGCTTAAAAGGCATTTTACTGGCAATTATAAAATTATCAGCAAGGAGAAAACTCAGGTGAAAAAGTGAATTGCATATGGGCCATGGTGTCTATACTGCTAAGGCAATAAGAAGCATTAGCCTCTATGGTTTGTCCTTATAAGGCTGCATGCACACTAACAACCTTACAAGCATGCATTGCACTGCTATACTGTAGACTAGTGATGGTCACGTCTAGGAGAACTTATGGAGAAGGATAACATTTGTTTGATCAGCTGACAGATTGGCAAAGCTATGAGTTGCTGTGACCACATCCTGCTTTAGCACATGATAATGACTAGCAAACCAGGAACTTACATATCTATCACCTGTCCAAACTGATCACATGCTTCTCCATGAGTTCTCCTAGACATGACCATCACCACTGAAGACCTAGAAGACTGTACTCCACCTTACACAATGGGAGCCTTTTACAGATTTTGGCAGGAGGAAATATTACGCAGTGTTTGGCTTCCTTCAGTATCTGTAAAATTCTTGTGTGTACTGGGTGGTGTGCTCCATATGGCCAGTTCTGCTATGCGAACAAAGTGCTCAACAGTGCAAAGCAGCAGCATGTGATAAAGCCTGTGTGCATGACATAACTGACTGAAGGCTGAAGAGCTACATTTCTGCAGTGCGCCATTCATAGGTGAGTGCAAAGAAATATCTTGTCCAGTTGCTTTAGCCATGCCAGTAAAGAAAGAAATCGCCGTATGTGGACCTATGGCCACAATGAAAACTGTGCATTTTGTTTTTAAACCATGCCGATAGTGACAGTTTTTCCGATTTGGCATTTAAAACGTATCATTAACATACAATCAAATACAGGATGTAGAGTTGTATTTAACAAAAATGAGCAGACAGCACTATTGTGCAATAATCCATGGCAACCAATCACAGATTAGCTTTCCCATTTTTCTTCCCTTTCAGCAGAATGTTCAAACTAAAACTTAATGTTCTCTTGTGGTTGTAGTTCTGGCAGTATTTTCTTGTATTTGTAAAATGCCATAATCAGTCAACAACATACTGACCTTATTGGTGGGGAATTTTCACAGTGCTCTGAGGAAACTGTTGTATTTTAATAGTTGACCCCAGTTCACCTACAACAGTGCATCTGTGGTCTCCAAGGAGACGTGGGACTAATTTACTAGATGTTGGAGAACAAGAGTGGTCCAGTAAACCAAGACACACATTTACAGACCTTTATCTGGCTCCTATCAATAAAGAGCGAAGCTGCTGAAAGGTTAGTCAATTCAAATTTGTGTTTAAAGAAATTCCATGCTGCCCTGGGTTCATCAGAGGTAAATTCTTCCTCCTGGTAAGTGCAAGTGACAGCAATGGCAAAAGCTCTAATTCACTAACCTTTTAGCAATTATTAACGTATATGTTGGTAAGGCCCAGGTGACATATGTAAATGTCCGACACCAAATATTATACTTTTTTAAAAATAATCCACTCCAGGTTTGTAGGATCAGATCTGTTCTCTGGTGTTCTCTATTAGGCAAGGCATACACTACAGTCATGTGGTAAATGATCAAATGTACAGCATAGTGATCATTTACCACTTTTAATCAGACATCAACAGAGATCTAACCTAATATCCTTCTCCTTTCCTGTCGCCACACTCACCATGCTCTGCCCATCTCGATCTCTTAAAGATACACCGAGGTCAGAGCGATATGGAGGCCACCATATTTATTTCCTTTTGAACAATGCAAGTTGCCTGGCTGTCCCACTGATCTTGTGTCTAATACTTTAGCCATAGACCCTGAACAAGCATGCAGATTAGGTGCAATGACTCTGACACTACTGATGCCAGAAGATCGACAGGAATGCCTGGCAACCAGTATTGTTTAAAAGGAAATAAGTATGTCAGCCTCCATATCCCTCTCACCTCGGGTTCACTTTAAAGAACAGCTTTTTCTTATCAATGTTTGAATGATAAAATATTTTAAAAATCATTTAAGCTTCCTTTTTTTGAAACAGGTTTTCTTAACATTTGTTTTTTCATGACATTCATTTTTTAGTAAATCATATTCCATGCTGGGTAAGGAGGGGATATCAGTTTATCATTATAAATGCCTTTTAACTCTCAAAATACTGCCAGAAAGTTGTTAATTCAAATGTGACCCTGAATCCACATAATTCACTCTTTTCAGAGTCCAAAATGCCAGGCCAAATGTATCTGGACCAGAAAAGCTCATCTGTAATTGGCTGTTACAAGTTTCAGTACACTACTGGTTTTTGTTTTTCTTAAATATGGTACATTTTGGCAGAACCAATATATACATGCAGCTTATAAATCCACTAGGAACTAGATTCTAGTCAATTCAAATATTCATTTATGGCCCAGCTAATACACTGAGTGCAGATGTGCAATGACTTCATTTGGCACAACCCAACCTAAATGGTGCTTAAAGTTTGGTACTTCAAGTCGTGACCCAGTGCCCGGAAGCTCGAAACCTGAACTAAGACTTTGTGACAACATGTTTATTTTATTTTCTGATGCAGTGAAATATATACAGCCTGAATGACGGGGATTGTACATCCGCCAAGGGCATGGCACAGCCCATCCCTTTATACAGTCTGTATAGAATATACAAGAACATATGTATATATTTATATATTTATAAGATACGCTATATCTTCAGTACTTTTATCTTTACAATATTAAGTTTAGCTTTATACATAAACTACAAGTGACTTGGGTGATGGCACAAGACAAAGAAGCGGGCTGTGGGATGGGGGGTTGTGGGGGAAGGGGGACTAAAACAGGCACAGTAAGTTCTCCTCCTACCAAAAAAAAAAACCAGCACTTCTGTGCCATGCCAGAGGGCATCAGCCTACAGGGGACAACAGAAGGAAACTGCTTTCTGAAAATTAAGGCATTCTTATTTGCACAAAAAGGTTGTTCAAAGAACTCTACTGTAATCAATGTAAGGCACTCAGGCAATGAAGGTGGCCTATGTGCCCTTCATAGTGTGAAAAGTCCTGAGTGCCCACTAACCTGGCAGTGACGTAACAGAGCACCACTGTGCAAGAGTTCCCAGTACAGCTCTAGAGTACCAGTGTGATCATTATTATGCGCAGAAACCCATGATGCAGTAGCAAAGCAAGATGGTATGGAGTTCAGTGGTGCTATAATGTATCTGGGCCAGAGCGCCCTCCAGAGCAGCCCTCAAGTTTTGTCGGCTGTAAATTGCACTGCAATGCTAAGCGTTAAATCAATAAACTCTGAGAATCTCAAAGAGACAGTGGACCCGATTTACTAAGACATCTCTAAGCTTCTCCAGTGGGGATATCATAAGTGATCCAATAAACCTGGACTTGCTTTATTACGTCAGTGTTCTCTCCAGGCTCTTTTAGCCGGGTGCTCCACCCGACTAGTTTTGTGGAGCACCCGGCTGTCATCGGCCCACCTCCTCCTATTCTGAAAGCATAATTGCTCACAGATGTACTGGCCCTGCATGCTCTCATCTCGCCCCACCTGGCTACTTTTCCATGCCACCCATCTACTTTTCCATGCCACCCGGCTGGAATAAATTTCTGGGGAGAACACTGTACTTTATAAGAGGAACCTTAGCGAGAAGGGGGGGGAATAAAATCAGTACGTTGCAAAGTGAGAGGTTATAAAATAGTATAAAGGCCAAGAAATGATTGATATTGGCCATGTTATTTGTTCATGTTGTTTGATCCACAATGAGCCTGCAGATCATCATCTTTACTATTGGCAGACATGAAAAAAACTAGCCAGCACCAACTGCCAATATTTATAACCACACCCACTAACATTGTTATAGGCTAAAAGGGAGATACTGGTTGCGTGGCAGTTGGAAACAGCTGTTATTTCCCACAATGCAATAAGGTTCACAGAAAGGAAACGGTCAGGACCTAGGTCCTGACATCACACTGTGGGAGGGGTTTCACCACAATATCAGTCATACATCTATTCGAGAAAAGGTAAAAATTTATCATAGGAAATGGGGTATCAGATACTGATTGAGCTGAAGTTCCTTGGTTACAGTTCCTCTTTAAAAGCAGTCTGGTGTTACGTGGTTAGGATTTGCCATCTTCACCTGAGTCATAACAGTTCACAGTGATGGTTCCTGAAAGGTTTTGTGCAGTACTAGTTGGTGGACAACCAGTAACAGCAAGGTGTGTTCTTTTGTAATGAATACAGGACAACCTGGGTTTATTTAAAGAGAACCCAATTTGAGACTGAGATGGAGGCTGCCATATGCATTTCCTTTTAAGCAATACCAGTTACCTGGCTGTCCTGCTGATCCTCTGCTTCTAATACTTTCCGCCATAGACCCTGAACAAGCATGCAGCATATCAGGTGTTTCTGACAATATTGTCAGATCTGACAAGATTAGCTGCATGCTCTGGTGTAATTCAGACACTACTGCAACCAAATAGATCAGCAGGGCTGCCAGGCAACCATTATTGTTTAAAAGGAAATAAATACCACAGCCTCCATATCACTCTCACCTCCACTTCACTTTAAAAATCATACGCTCTCACTGCAACACGTGCAAGAAGTCACACAACTGATAATTAACTAGCCCGTCAGCAAACCCCATTATGCATCAAGATGACCCAGGTGAGTGCTGTAATCTTGTACCATTATAACAGCAGAAAAGATTAACAAAATCCAGTAAAGGTTTGCTGGATCACTTATGACACACTCACTGGAGATACCTTAGTAAGGCCCCGTTCACATCTAATGGTGGCCACTAATGAGCCAATCATTTTCATCCAATCTTACCATTTCTATGTAATATAAGGTAACTACCTGAAGTATCCATTCAGTATATTCACTCAATTTACCCTTATACTACATAGATTTGGTAAGATTGGATGAAAAAGATTGGATCATTAGTGGCCACCTTAAGCGGGAATCGCGCGATTCCCGCTAACCACTATTCTACCCAACGGTAGTGTTCTCACTGCTGCGATCGCGGGTGTTTTGTGATTATCGCTAATCGCGAATGCGTTCCCTGCAGAGGTTTGCCAGCGATTCTGGAGCGATCACCATTAGCATGTATAGGACCGCTAATCGCAATCGCTCCCAATACTGTACTTCATCCATTGATTCCCGCGTTTATCGCTAGCGTTTTGCGATTTACTAGTGTGAATGAACCCTAAATCAGGAATAGACAGTGCCAGTTTATCCACAAGGCAACCTAGGATAATGGCTAGGGCCTAGTAAGTTGTCCAGGTGCCATTTAATTTCAGCCTTTCCCCAACCTCACCAGAAAGTGCAGGTGGAAAGTAGAAGGAACAAAATGGCTACTTTACCTAGAGTCCACCTTCACCCTAGTCCATCTCTGGGGCCAGAGTTCAGTTACAGAGGAGTCTGCAGGCATGGCACACACATAGCACTACATGTCACATAGGTGCCACTGTTAAAAAAGCTATCCTGTTCGCTGGCTAAAGATGTGCAATCTGAGAACACGAAAACTAACCATCTCTTATTTTAAACCTCTCTATGAAACAGATACTGTGCAAAGGGCATGAAATCTCCCCAGTGTTAACATGCCCCTACCAGCATGGTGGAAATCATGGAGAAACAAAAGGAAAAGGGACCGCACAAACCACAAGGGCATTTCAGGGCAAATAAATACAAAGATGAAAGGCAAAGCTTTGAAACAAAAGCTGTAAAACCAACGTTGGGACGCAGGGACCTCAGTGCAAACCTGCAGGCCGAAGGAGCCTTATAACTATAGAAACACATGAAGGCATTTTCAAAAATAAGCAGATAATGTACAACGCTGCAAACATTCTTCATGAGCGGACAACATGATTCTTCTCACTGTGTAATCATAGCTGAAGAAATGCAATCTTGTAGAATAAAAAATAGCAGAAGACTTTGGATTTCTGAGAACCATTGCTAACAGAAAAGTCTATCAAATGACATTATTATACACTATGACTGCCTGAGGACACAAACTTCCCCCTCTTTAGCAGCAAAGTAACTGGTTGCCATCATAGATAGCAGATTCACTTTGCTTTCACAATTGTCACCCGGCCTATATCACTTCAGCAACATACATGTCATTGGTCATAGTTCAACTTCACCACGTGTCACGTGCAAACCTTAAATGCAGTTAAATTTGACACGTTCCTTTTATAGGGAAAATACCACTAAATCAGTGAAAATAGTTGCAGACTGCCTGTGTCAGACTGATGAATCTCTGGAACCAATAAAAAGTATTTCCAGTTATTGTAAAACATATAGGATTATTTTGGTATTATTTGCTGGATTGCTTGTAAAGACCAATCAAGGTAAAGGTAAACCAGGGGTCTCAAACTCAAATTTACCAGGAGACCGCAGGAGGCAAAGTCAGGATGAGGCTGGGCCGCATAAGGGATGTCACAAAAAAAAGTCAATCAGCAGCTCCCGCACCCGCCCCCCCCCCCCCCTCCTGCATTGATTTTTATTTCAAATTCAAATTCACACTGAAGCGAACTATTTTGCCTATTTTACCTTATAGTTCGCTTCAGTGCTCCCATTACAAGTAATCCGCCGTGTCCCCGCCGCAAAACGAGGGCTGCAGAGCTCCCAAATCGCCCAGGGGGCAATCCGACGGCATTCCCTGGAAGGGGCAGAGCTTTCAGCTTCAGCTCTGCCCCTCCCGACGTCAATCGCGGCGCATCGCCGCCTCTCCCTGCCCCTCTCTGTGAAGGAAGAGTGAGAGGGGCGGGCAGAGGCGGCGATGCGCCGCGATTGACGTCAGGAGGGGCAGAGCTGAAGCTGAAAGCTCTGCCCCTTCCAGGAAATGCCGGCGGATTGCCCCCCGGGCGATTTGGGGGTTCTGCAGCCCTCGTTTTGTGGCGGGGATGCGGCGGATTACTTGGGAGCACTGAAGCGAACTATAAGGAAGCTTTTGCCAGCGCGGGCCACAAAATATTGTATCGAGGGCCGCAAATGGCCCGCGGGCCGCGAGTTTGAGACCCCTGAGGTAAACAGAAGCAGAAGGAATTATTGGCCCAGACCACCTTTGTATACATTTCACAGAACCACATCGCACTCGCTGATTTTCAAAATCGCCCTGAAAGCACTTGTGCAATGATTCTCTGTGAGAGAGTTCATATAAGAGCGGATTGTTTGCAATCCACTTTGAAAAGCGGTGCTTGGACCTTTTTTGAGGCGATTTGCCTTAATGGAAGGTATAGGAAAACCGCAAAACGCTCACAAAATCTGTTTAACAAGCGATAACAAGCTATTGCGTGAACGTTTTTTTTTAAAGAAATACATTGTATTTTTTCCGGATCAAAAGACAGGAAGTGCTCTGCAAAAGCACTTACAAAAACGCTCACAAAAACAAGAGGACGCGCAGAAAAGCAACGGAAAACGAGTTACTAAAACGTGGAAAAAAAAGCCCACTGCGGATGGACACGCGAGCCGAACGCAATGTGAAAAGGGCCTGACTTTTGCATATGGGGGCTGGGAATCAGGGTTGGGTTTCCAGGTAAGTAGCTTCTGACTGTTTTCTAGCTCAGCAATGCAATGCCCCTTTTACTAGAGTTTCAGCTTTTATAACCCCATTATACCCACATTTAATTGTCTAATGCCTAACCTCACCTCCTAACCACTTCCCTAATTAAAAAAATATTTCTGATGTATCATTTTGACTCCCCTCCAATAAAAAATCCTATCCTGACATCTAACCTTAAAGTAGGATAAAACTCTGACATAGCATTCAATATAAATGTGTTTCCTGACTTTTTATTACCCATACAATTATCATATTTGCTTTTGTGCACAAGAAATATTTTGTCTATAAATTACAAATTCCCAAAGTACAGTTTATCTGCTTTAAAAGCTGAGATTGCATTTTACTGCATAGCTGCTGTCTTCATATATTAAAATCTATCTAGTAATCATTTCTCACCTGCTTCTCAGCTCAGTTTGCTAATGTTTACTAAATGTATCTGACAAAGGAATGTAATCAAAAGATAATGTTATCACCTCTTCGTATGTGGCCAGAAGCTGCCCACTGAAGCAAGGAGCTTTCCAATGAAGCATAAAATGCTGTGTTTAACTGTTTGAAGGCTGTTCTGCTACAATTTTTTTCTTCTTTTGCGGTAGCAGATTTTGTGCTGTAAATAATCTTTTAGAGCAAAGAGGAGTTTCATACCACTTTAACTTCCCCTTCACAAGGAAACCCGCCTTTCTTGATGCCTAACCCTATCCTCCTGGCCCTAAATGAATCAGCTAGTCTTCCACCAACGATTGCTATTTATGTTCGTTCCTAAATCGCACTCACTGCTTATCACCCTTCATTGTCCAAACCAGCAGCCAACACTGAAATCTTCAATGATTAGCCGTCACCTGAATGTTAGCCTCTAAACCACAAGTACATTATTGAAGTACTGCCACCCAATCCTCGTGCACAAAATCCACCTTCTGACAGCTTGTGTGAAAAGGAAAAAGACCATATCTACTACATGGATCACTCCTTTTTTATGAAATGCAATTATCAATCAACCAGCTGCAGAGGAAACTGTAATGTGAGGCCAACACTGCGCTATCGAGAGCTCTGTTTCGCCTAAGCCAACTGGACTGACTGCATTGGTCTTGCAACTATGCAGGACTGATGCATGGCTAGGCAGCTTACCAAGGGCCATAAGGGCTTATTTCCATGGACTGTTGAGCTGTGTGCTCAGCAAGCAGTTACCAGGAAGCAGTTACCAGGTAGCAGCAAGCAGTTGCCAGGCAACAGCAAGCAGTTGTGAAAGTTTCAGAGGCTCGGCTCTGCTTAAAATAAATAGATCTAGAAGCTCTCACACCAAATAGCAGTGTGGCATAACTAATGAACATCCTACTGTACCTGACTAACAAATGCTTAAAAATATGCAATCACTTGGGAAATCAAAGCCCATGTGCTAGTTAAATAAATCAAGCATATCTAAGCAGCCTTTACTGAGAAATACCACTCTGATACCAAACTTGACTTTGTACCTTGGTACTGCTTACATGCTTAACCTGATCCAAGTAACAAGCCTATTAGGCACTGAACACGCTTGTCTATTTTTGTACACGTTTTCTGCACCGAAAAAAATGATTTAAACTGAGAACTCATGTTAATCAATGGGCTAGTTCACATTTAATGCGTTTTTTTTGTGCACAGAGAAAAACGGACATCCTGCAGAATTCTACACAATTTGTCTGTCTTCTCTACAAATTACATTAGCTGCTGTGAAAAAAACGCACACATTTTTCTGCATTCAAACACATATGGTATGCAGAAAATGTAAGTAGAAGAAAAAAAAACACAGAAAACTGAAAGACAAGTGTGTCCCCTGTCTTAATCAAAAACTTTCAACTTCAATTTGAACCTGTAAACAATCACTGGTAAGGAAGCAACATGGCAGGTCAGAGCACAAGATGTAAACATTCTGGGTGACAGTGAAATGACTACAACTGACTATATTACCAACAACCACATCTTGGATACTGTTCTCCACAGATTATGCCAGACATGTACTAAGTAAAATTCACAGACGTGCGATATGGGAATGTGAGCGATTTCCTGCATGGTGCATACTTGGAAATACCTCTAGGTCTGTAAGCTGCTTGGTGAGGTCATCACTTCGTTATGAATTAGGAAAATGCATTATAAATAGAAAGCACCTGCTACCAGATATTAAAGTGCATAACCGTCACCCAATGACTGCAGTGGCACACATAAAAGCTAATAGTCGCAGCACTTCCGCTAATGCTAGTAGAAATCCTAACCTTCATTACAAAAGTGCAAATAGCAAAGCACTGTAACCAATACAAACAACCAGTCATCACCTTTCAGCTAAATTGCTGAAAGCATAATTCTGGTTGCCGTGGGTTACAGCTAGGAATACATGTGTAAGCATACAAACAATTTGATCAAGATAGTCGATGAGCAGGTGGCATAGTCTTGTTTTATCACACAAACAGTAGGGGCCTGTTCCCACTTCCTGAACGGAGGAAGAAACTTCAACGACTTAGAAGGATGTAAGAGTATTGCTATAATACCAGTGTCTACCTTCCAGCAGGCATGCTCTCTGTTTCTCCTTTTTATTCTCACCCTGTGATGTTTTTTTTCCCCCTCAGAGAGTATTGTGGCAAGTGACACCATTATTCTTCAGTGTTATAAGCACAGAGTGTGGTGTCACCTTCTCTCTCTGCTGCTTGCCTGTGTAAAGTCTGTTATTTCATGGGGGAACACAGGCATAAGGTGCCCATTAACGGTACAATTTTTCACTAAATGCAATCTTTCGATGCGATTTGAACTATCGTAACTAATCGGAAGGCAATTATTAATTGTTCACGTTTACAGAACGATTCTTTCTTCAAATTCGATAATAAAATCCAACTTTCGGATCGATTTTATACTGTTTAGCAATCGATCAAAGAATCTCTCCTTATCGATTGCCTTCACAAATGGCAAATTTGCTAAACAATTCATTCGCAGAAATCGCATCGAAAGTTTACATTGGTGAAAAAGTTGTACCGTTAATGGTCTTATGGGGAGTGTACATGTGCGCCATGCAGACTATGTATAGAGGCCTGCTATTGCAGTTGAGACTCACTGCAGAACTAACAGCTCATGTGACCCAACATTCAAATATCAGTGCTCAAATGATTGATGAAGGGGTATTTAAAGCTCTATATCACATTCAGTCTTTCATTAACAAATGCCTATACAAATTATACCTGTAAAATAAAGTTTCAATTGCAAAAAAAAGGCTGATTTTTCGCAATACAGAAAATTACCTGCTCTAATGGCTCACAGCTCCTCTTCATGGCTGACAGCCTCCCAGCACCCACCTTATCCCCTACAGTCAGATGGACAATGGGCCCATGAGGTAAGCCTGGTGCCTCCTACTCCTTCCCAGGATGTGGACCATGTTATTGCACTAAACCTGAGACTTTTAGGGGGTCAGATTATGACTGCTGGGGTACAGATGGAAAAAAGCATCCGAAGATGAACTAGGGCTGTAATTACATAGGTTTTGGATTGCTGTCCAGGTTTCAGTACTTTAAAATTCAGCAAGCACATCTTCCTTACGCATGATTACAAGTAAAATGAACAGCATCCACTTTTAGGGCTCGTTCACACTAAGGGCGTTTTTGCCCTTTTTTCAAGCGCAGGTAATTTTCAAAATCGCTCTAAAAACACTTGTGCAATGACTCCCTATGAGAGTTCACAGCTGAGCGGTTTGTGCTCAGCAAAGCGGTGTCTCTACCATTTTTGAGGTGATTTTGCCTCAATGGAAGGTATAGAAAAGACACAAACGCTCACAAAATCACTTTGTGCCGCGATTGTGTTCGTGTTTTTAAGAATAAATACATTGTATTTATTATTCTCCAGGTGAAAGAGTTCACTTCCTGACTTGCTTCAGGGAGTGAATTTAAAAACCGCACTGGAAAAGCACTTTTACCAAAAATACAGCACCGGGAGGGGAAAAAAAAACACGCCACACAAAATCGCTTGCGTTTGCAATTACGTTTTTAGATGTGAACGAGGCCTTAAACTTAGATGCCTGGAAACGCCCTAATATCTTAAACAGCTAAAAGTGGGATTAATAAAATCATACTCTGGACAAGATTACTAGATAGTTAGATTTACAGCATCCCTAATTACTGTACATGATTACACTTGCGTGTAGTGTAGTGCTGTGCTATGATAAACATTGCTGTTTCTATAGCAACCAGACTCCATGTATCATGTTCAAATGTACATTTAGGGCCTGTCCATACTAGGCGTGTTTTTATGCTTAGAATTAAGGCACAGCAACACTCTACCCATAGTCCTGAATGTGGCCCATGTATCCTGTGCGCACTAAAACATGCCGTGTAATTTTAACGCACTAGTGTACACATTTTTCGTGTACGGTAAAATGAAAGTCATTGCAGTTTAATGCAAGAGGCCCATTAGGCTATGATGTGTATTGTATATGTCTAAAAAGGACATGCAAGGGCTATTTATTGCTGCCTTGAAAAGCTCCTGCTCAGAGTACCATCCTATTCACCACGCAGGGAGGCAGAAGCAAAGACTATAAGCCGATTGTCAGGGAAGTGTTGAGCTGATTCATTCAAAAGTCCAGGTACAAATATAAATAAACCATCTGATTGACGATATTGTTCATACCTGGAGTTAGGTGCAAATACAGCCTGATACAGAATGCAAAGGACACAATGAAAATCATCATTTCAACACAAACAGCTGCAAATCGCATTTCAGGTTTATACTGCACTAGGGAAACTAAACATGCACAGGTGATTAGTAATGGTCAATGAGATGCTAATCCTTCTCGACTGCTTGCAAATATTAAGCAGCTTGAATATGTGCTCATTGAAATGAATAAGAATTGGTCCAATCCCAAGCTGAGCTAAGCTTATAGGACACCCGAAGCAAAAATAAACAAATGAAATAAATGATTGCATCTATCTTCCTTCTCCTAAAAATGACTTTTAAGATATTCCACATTTTTATTGTATGTTTAAATCTAATTTTTAAGTTTTGTTTTATTGTTTTTGCTCAATGACACATTCATTGAAGTATGCCAGAGCTAAAATCTATGAACTATTGACCCTTTTTATCTCTTTCCTGTTTTAAGAAGCCATTTTCTGCCAGGAAAGTGTTTTATTGTTGGTATTTCCTATCAGTGAGGGTCACACTGTAGTCACTTCCTGTCTGAGTCAGCCACTTACATGCCTGATAGTTAACTCTTTCAGGCAGAAAAAAAGGAACACAGCATAGTTATTTGTGTGCTAGGCACTGTACATACCCATGCCTATCTCATCATGTCACATGTCACCTCAGGTATCCTTTAACTAAGCTAAGAAAAAAAAAGATTCAATTACCTGGGGCTTCCCCCAGCCCCCTGCAGACATCCTGTGCCTGGCTGTATCAAACTGATCCTGCGGTTCCCCGCAGGCAGCAGAGTTTCAGTTTCGGCAGTGTGTGTATGCAATTTCAACCTCCCCCTGCTGTGGCCGTCCTGCGCACACAGATGCGTGCTACACGTACCTAGTACGGGTACTGCGCTTGCACAGGAGGACCATGGCGGTGGGAGCGTGATCAAATACGCGCGCGGTCAGTCGCCAAAACCGAAACTAGCTGCCTGTGGGGAACCGAAGGATCGGTTTAAGACGGCGCGGACACAGGAAGTCTGCAGGGGTGGGGGAAGCCCGAGGTAAGTGAAACTTTTTTTCATAGCTCAGTTCCCTTTAAGTTTGCCTGCCAGGTGAAAAAATAGACATAGCATTGACCATTTTTAGCCAGAACGACTGAAGCTTGTTATAGTGAGACAATGAAGCCATTCAAAGCAAAGAACCAACTGAAGTGGCTTCTGGAAGACAGATAGGTACAGCTGACCTATTATAAATTGCTAGGTATTGCCTAGGAAAAGACAAACCAGGGTTCATTCTAAAAATAGGAAAATGAAAATGACTAAATTAATCAAACTTTGCTCTTCAATTAAATGGTGTTTCCCAATAAACTCTTAAAGTAAACCTGTTAGAAGAGAGACTTGGAGGACACCAGTAATGCAGCACGAAAGTCATATTATGCTTTCCTAGTTAAGGCCCTACTTTGGTTGTCAACTAAGTGGTATCATTCTTCAGTATATATGCAACCTCCTATCTGAACAGTATCCAGGCATGCAGGCATACACCTGTC
The DNA here is from genome assembly GCF_040937935.1 of Hyperolius riggenbachi. NCBI lineage: Eukaryota > Metazoa > Chordata > Amphibia > Anura > Hyperoliidae > Hyperolius > Hyperolius riggenbachi. Next base: position 88,367,519 of record NC_090656.1, read on the forward strand.
CGAATCAAGGGCACTATCTGCAAGTGTTAAGATTTAAAAAAAATCTGATGCTCAACCCAAGCTTTTGCTTAATCTTGCATAGAATTCTTTGCTTATTTTTAAAGTGGAAATTTGGGCTGAAGAAAAAAAGCTGCTATGGAAAATAAATATTGATACTCCCCTCCTCCAGAGATAATCACTCCCTATGACCAACAGTAGTTCTCTCCTCTAGTGATGCTCTCTTCCTATGACCAATGCTGTTTTCTCCTTTCCTCCAGTTTGCTCTCTTTCCCTATGACCACAACTGTATCCTCCCCACCGCAACTGATGCTCTCTCCCTATGACCAGCACTGGTTTCTTTTCTCCTCCAGCTATGCTCTCTCCCTATGACTGACACTGGTTCCTCCCCTTCTTCAGTGATGCTCTCTCCCTATGACTGACAAATGGTTCCTCCCCTTCTTCAGCGATGTTCTCTCCCTATGACTGACACTGGTTCCTCCCCTCCTCTAGTCATGCTCTCTCCCTATGGCAGACACTGGTTATTCCCCTTCTTCAGAGATGCTCTCTTCCTATGACTGACACTGGTTCCTCCTCTCCTCTAACGATGCTCTCTCCCTATGGTTGACAATAGTTCCCCCCTTCTTCAGTGATGCTCTCTCCCTATGACTGACACTGGTTCCTTCCCTCCTCCAGTGAAGGTCTCTCCTTATGACTGACACTGGTTCCTCCCCTCCTCCAGTGATGCTCTCTCTCTATGACCGACACTGGTTCCTTCCCTCCTCCAGTGAAGCTCTCACCCAATGACTGACAATGGTTCCTCCCCTTCTTCGGTGATGCTCTCTCTCTATGTCCAATACTGGTTCCTCCTCTCCTTCAGTGATACTCTCTCCCTATAACCAACACTGGTTCCTCCCCTCCTCCAGTGATGCTCTCTCCCTATGACCGACATTGGTTCCTTCCCTCCTCCAGTGATGCTCTCTCCCTATGACCAACACTGGTTCCTCCCCTCCTCCAGTGATGCTCTCTCCCTATGAACAACACTGGTTCCTCCCCTCCTCCAGTGATGCTCTCTCCCTATGACCAATACTGGTTCCTTCCCTCCTCCAGTGAAGCTCTCTCCCTGCGTCTGACTCTAGTTCCTCCTCTCCTCCAGTGATGCTCTCTCTCTATGATCGACACTGGTTCCTTCCCTCCTCCAGTGATGCTCTCTCTCTATGACCGACACTGGTTCCTTCCCTCCTCCAGTGAAGCTCTCTCCCTATGACCGACTCTAGTTCCTCCCCTCCTCCAGTGATGCTCTCTCTCTATGACCGACACTGGTTCCTTCCCTTCTCCAGTGATGCTCTCTCTCTATGACGGGCAATGGTTCTTCCCCTCCTTCAGTGATGCTCTCTCTCTATGTCCAATACTGGTTCCTCCTCTCCTTCAGTGATCATCTCTCCCTATGACCGACACTGGTTCCTTCCCTCCTCCAGTGATGCTCTCTCTCTATGTCCAACACTGGTTACTCCCCTCCTTCATTGATACTCTCTCCCTATGACCGACACTGGTTCCTCCCCTCCTCCAGTGATGGTCTCTCCCTATGTCTGACACTGGTTCCTTCCCTCCTCCAGTGATGCTCTCTCCCTATGACTGACACTGGTTCCTCCCCTCCTCCAGTGAAGCTCTCTCCCAATAACTGACAATGGTTCCTTCCCTTCTTCAGTGATGCTCTCTCTCTATGTCCAACACTGGTTCCTTCCCTCCTCCAGTGATGCTCTCTCCCTATGATTGGCACTGGTTCCTTCCCTCCTCCAGTGAAGCTCTCTCCCAATGACTGACACTGGTTCCTCCCCTCCTCCAGTGAAGCTCTCTCCCAATGACTGACAATGGTTCCTCCCCTTCTTCAGTGATGCTCTCTCTCTATCTCTCTATGTCCAACACTGGTTCCCCCCCCCCCCCCCCCCCTCCTCCATTGATGCTCTCTCCCTATGACTGGCAATGGTTCTTCCCCTCCTTCAGTGATGTTCTCTCCCGATGACCAACACTGATTCTTCACCTCCTATAGTGATGCTCTCTCCCTGACAAACACTGGTTCCACCCCATAGTGCTGATTTGTCTATACAAAGACAGATAATGCAAAGTGGATGAGCCAGCTGATATCAGTAGAGCTTGTGTCTGAAATCAATAAACTTGTGTGTGCTGTCTGACAAAGTCTTATGGGGGAAAGGGGGGGGGGGGCATGTAGGAATCAGCACAGAGATGTGGAATAATCAAACAGCATAATCAAACCTCCTGGTTGCCCCAGTGAACTATACAGTACATGCCTGTTTTCATAGGTACATTTCTTGGGCACGGGAACATTGCAGCAGTGAGTATGAGACCGGAACAAACTATGGAAATGTATTCTCTCCATCCAACACAGATATTTTCTAAAGGTCGGTGAAACTGGTTATAATACTTTTATATATGTATGGTCAAAATTACTTATAAAAACTTCCTAGTTGCTGTAGTGCTTGAAACACAGATGATCTGCGCAGTATCAGAAGCATAGGTTTTGCCATGTGACCTGACCTGGGTAGATTCCACAATTATTATTTTACAGTCTTTGTTGGAATAGCATTTGGAATACCAAACATTACAATGCTTGTGATACCATATTGTTGGTCTACTGGCGATCACTGAGAATATTGGAAACTACTACTACTACTATTAAGGCTAGATGGGCCAGATTTTCATTTCCCTTCTAGATACAAAAAATAAAATAAAGCATATTTTTGAAAGGAGCAAGATGAAAGTAGCACAATACTTTGACAAAGTGGTCAACTTTTAATATCGTAGGTTTTCTCTCAAAGATTTCTGATTGATCACTAAAAGTTGTACTCTGAATTCTGCATAATTCTCTAGACTCCATAATACTAATTTCTTGTTTTGGCTTTCATATAAAAACTTCTATTCCAGTTGAGAGTTCCAAGTGAAATGGTGAGTATCGTAGGGATATAAATAGACTCATCTGACGCAAATACTTTCTGCCTGAAGAAACACTGACCTGTAGGAGGTGTAGGTTTTCGCTATAGTGCAGTTGTCCACTTAAGTACTTGTGGGTGTGAACCATGTAGAGTTCTTCCACAAGTGCATTCATAGATGAGCCCTCCAAAACTGGCTGTACTTCCTGTCACAGCATAAAAATATAATCAAAAAGATGACCAATGGATTTGTGCAAGCACAAATATTAATCAGCATTGACATGAAGTCTAACTGGGGGTACCTTGAACATTTGAAAGTAGGAATATTTGACTACACTGGACTTCATTGAGTGGGTCTTGTTATAAAGACTGAATTACTGAACGGAGTTGCTCAGGCATACAAGTATCTGTGGTGTGTGGATTTCCCATCACAACAGTTTCTCAGTTATCCAACACCCACCTTTTTGTGTAATAAATAAGAGGCATTTTTAAAAAGATGCCAGTATAACTTTCTTTGAAGTCCCCTCTGCATGATCAAACTGTCAAGCAGATGAAAAAAACTGTGCCCACAGAACATACATCTGCAACCTACTGTGGTACCTATGGTGGACCGATCCTTCTCCAGTTGCCCCAATGTGTTTAAGAAGAAGCTAATGGTCAGGCAAGGTTTTGGAACGTTTACACCCTAATCTGACAATATGATGAAAACAGCATGCACAGATATGGATCTCAGATGGCAGAGGTAATCCAGCTATATATTTATCATGTCTGTCTATACATGCTATTTCTGTACATCTGGTTACACTGTCCTTTGTTTGGCCACAAGTCCGAGTCATAGTAAGATATGTTGGACTGCATTCATTGGCACAGGTGAGAGATGCCTTTAACCAGTTTCTTATTGCTTCACGCAAGAGGGCAAAACACACACACACTGGCAATTCTAACTGAAGTAAAAGAGACTACCAATAGTGAAAAAGCACATAGTCCTGACTATTTCTCATAGTACATGTCCCTTTGACCGTGCTGTAGTGCAATGTGGAGAGTGAGGTCATGCTGCTTAACACAGGCTAAATATTCCAGTTCATATTCCGTAAGTTTGCCACTCATACATTCTTGCACATAACCCAGTCTTATAAACCTAACATGGCACCAAAAAAGACTTAAGCAATGAAGGCAGAGGGTAAAAGGGGGCCCTGCTTGCCCCGCAGTGACTGTGAGCCAGTAGTTTGACTGGGTTTCTGTAGGGCAAAGGGTAGTAAATATGGCCTTCTGTAGATGCCCTAGGGCAGACAGTGGTAGAGCGACCTTGAAAGTCAGCTCAGTTTTCTTAGTAACTTCAACATTCCAACAGACCAATGACACAGGATGGCAAGTAGCTTTGGCTGGTGAAGGACAAGCCATGCAAGACTGCCAAATGGTGGTATCTTCTTAGTGCAATGTAACACTTTCCTTGGTTTATGATCTTCTCAAACGTTCTAAAATCCCTTTTAGCTGCCACATGGTCTGCAACTTATTGGTGCCATAGGCATTAAATTTAATGGCAAGACGGCAGCTATTTCTGCCATCTTATTTACCTCTGCTAATGAAGCTCTGGCACATCCCTTCCTTTAGTAACCTGGCAGGGCTCTATTCCTAAAGCTGAATTCCCACCAATCAGATTCTACCATTTTTTCTTTGTGCATTCTGCTAGAGGGCAGAGATGAGCAGTTCTTCCTGTTTAGCATGTGTGGGTCCTGTAGGAGTAGCAGTCCGCGTGGGATCAGGTGTCAAGCACTCCTGGCTGCTCATTCCTGTAGGAGTCAGGTCCATGAGCTCACCTGAAGAGCTAAGAGGGAAGGAGGCAGAAACAGATATGCCTGAAGAAGGATCAGCTGAACCAGCAAAGAGGCGAGGAGGTTTCGGCACCAGGTTCGGCTCAAACTGTGCTCTTAAAAGGATCTCCTGATCGCTAACTGACTTGGCAATTTCTCTGTCTGTTCCTTCTGAGACCATCATATGGTAAAGGTCCTGAAGTGACCCACTTTTAGTGTCTAGATTGAAAAGGCTGTCTATGAACTCTGCAAACTCTAATACTTGTGGGCTGGGCACTTCTGTGAGGCGACCATTCTGTAAAGCCAGCTCCTCCTGGGCAGGAGTCTGTACCCTAGTGGTTTCTGCTCCTGCTACTACTTCTTCCTCCCAGGGTGGTAGTTCTCCTGGAGATGACCGACCACTGTTATGGATAATTTCAGTGTGTTGGCTTTCCTGTGAGTGTTTTGAAAGGGCATCTGCTCCTAAAAGCTCAGTACGGGAGCTTAGGGATGGATTCTCCTCCGGAATGGTGGGGTCAATGAAAAAGCAGTGCGACTCATCACGTTCCAGGACAGCTCTGAGACTCGGAGATCCGCGTATGCTTCGAAAGCCAGAGGAACGTCTGGAATCAAAACTGTACACAGACTCATTGTCTGATAGGCTCTCCATTGTAGCCAATGGCGCCCTGCGGTCGTGCAGGGAAACTGCCAGGCAATCCTTGGTGCTCATCAACAATAACTCCACAGGGTCCTTTAGCACTGGGGACAGAAGTCGGGAGTCATAAAACCCCTCTAGGCTGATCTCCGATTGTTTGCTCCTAAGGAGGTGAAACATAACAGTCAGAATCTTTAATACCGGTGCAAGAAATGCAAAATTAGAAAGAAACAAACAAACAAACAAACACAAAAACAAAGTATACATTACAAGTAAAAGAGTAGGAAGAGAGTAGAAACGGCACTAATTGTTTTAACAAGTTCTGCAGCACACTTTATCTCATAGACATTGAAGAATACTCCTGATGTATCCTTTGGTGGCTTTGTGGACATAATTTAATTCCCTGATAAGAACATAATAATACATCAGTCTCCATTGACTAGCACCAAAAATGGAGACACATGTATTGTAGCAAATATGTATGTATAGTAGAACAATAATGCAATAAATACACTTGAAATTCTGAATGTCAATCTTTCAGCAGCATGAGAAAAGCGTATGAGGACAAACCAAATAAGTCTGTTTCATCCCACTCTATAGAAACTGCTCTGTTACAAACCAAGATATGCATGATTAAGCCATGATGAAAGCAGCTGTAAGGGCCTGTACACACTGCTGCACTTGCGCTGCGCTTTTCAAATCGCATGCGCTTTTTAATCGCAAGGTCTTTTGAAAAATAATGAAAATCGCGGAGACCTGTACACACTGCTGCAATGCGCTTTTCCTATTCTCATGAAGGCTTGCGCTTTTAAAAATCGCATGCGATTTTAAAAGCGCAGCAGTGTGTACAGGCCCTTAGAGAACAGTCCAGCAGCATGCTACTTTAACTACTTGCTGCATGCCGTGCAGTATATTCACGGCCCTTTAAAAAAGACAGGATGCAGCAGGGCCGTGAAAACAAGTCTGCAGCGGCATGCAGCCGCCACTCGCTCCCGTTCGCGCGTGCGCGCGCACCGCCGTTACCGCCGCTTAGAGGGGAAGTTAATGAATGGGACCGCAGGTCCCATTCATAAATCTAAGTCCCCGATTCAATGAATACCAGCGTCTACGAGACGCCGGCATTCATTGTATCTTCCTGTGTTACACAGCCACGGATTACTTCCGATTCACGTGCTTACGTACGTGAATCGGAAATGACGACTGAGGACATCTTGTGGCCAAATAGTATATTGCACCAAAATTGCATTTTATTTAATAAAAATCCCCACACTGACTGATATAATTAACTATTTCCCTCCCACAATACCCAAACTTTTTTTTTTATTTATAAAAGGGGGGAAAAAAATTTCATCAAAAAAAAAAAAATATAAGTAGTTACCTTAGGGACTGAACTTTTAAAAAATTTATGGCAAGGCAGTATATTACTATTAATTTTTAATTTATGGGCTTGTAATTCGTGATGGACGCAAAATTGAAAAAATGCACCTTTATTTCCAAATGAAATATTGGCGCCATACATTGTACTAGGGAAATTTTTTGAACGTTGCAATAACCGGGACAAAAGGGCACATAAAATGTGTGGCTTTTATCCACAGTAGAATGTTTTATTTTAACACTATAATGGTCAAAAACGGAAAAATAATGCATTTTATAATTTTTTTTTCTTATTATTCATGTTAAAATGCATTTAGGATAAAATAATTCTTGGCATACTGTACACCCAAAGAAAGCCTAATTGGTGGCAAGAAAAACAAGATATAGATCATTACGCTGTGATTAGTAGTGATTAAGTTATTGGTAAAAGAAAGGGAGGAGCGCTGACAGGTGAAAATTGCTCTGGTCCACAAGAGGAAAAATGCCTCAGGTGTCAAGTGGTTAAAGTGCTAGCTGGGTGCTTAACCTCCTGAGTGTTACGCCGCTCAGGAGGTTTTGCAGCCTCAGAGTCCTGCGCTAAAAAACTATTAGATTACATACGATCGGTACATATTAGCTAGCACTAGGTGGCCGGCTCCCCCCGATTGCCTAGAATCCCCCCGATCAGTCCGCTTATACATTACCCAGCCAGGATCCAGCGATCGCTGCAGCCTCCCCGGACAGCTTGGCTCTTCTCTATGGGGAGGATCGTACATGACATTATCAACGTCATGCGCAGACCCGGTCCTCCCCATAGCGAAGAGAGGATCTGTCCGGTGAGGCTGCGGCGATCGCTGGATCATGGCTGGGTAATGTATAAGTGGACTGATCGGGGGATTCTGGGCAATCGGGGGGAGCCGGCCACCTATTCTTGCTAGCCTAGTGCTAGCTAATATGTATGGAGTGCATGTAATCTAAATAGTTTTATAGTGCGGGACTCCTGAGCCTATTAAAACCCCTAGAGCGGCATGCCCGACAGTGTCGGGCATACCACTCAGGAGGTTAAAGAGGCACTGTAGTGACAAAGTAGAATGCAGCTAATTATTCAGGATACCCACTTTAAAGGTAATTTTCCTGGTTTTATCATTAGAAATACTTTCTATATCTATATATTTCTGTATATTGTATATAACCCCACCCTCCCAGTAATGCGTAACCTAGGCTGTTTAGCTATGATCCCACGGATGTCAGACTGCACCCTATGAGGTTAGAGGCTCATGGCCCTGTGGGCGTTCTCAGGTAAGTTTGCTCTTAGGCTTTTTATCCCACATTAGACATACATCCAATCGTGGATACGCTCACTGCATGTGTAGGATACGGATGTATCCATCGTTAGCGTAGGGGCCACTCTAAGAGATTGGCCTTGATGATGGCAGATAGGCTTAACCCACATGTCTTTTGGATATGTGGCGCCAACAATCTCATTTATTTTGGGATGTTGTGTTAGCCGCTGGCGATCTGTGAGTTTTGAGCCCAGGTCCCTTTAAAATTTTTCTCTGTGTATTTGCCCAGCCTTGTGAGCTCCTCTTATGTTGGTTATCAGCCTGATTGAGTGACTTCCAATCTTTTGCTGTGTTTACCTATGCAGAATTCTCCCCCAAGAGCATTCTGGGAGACCAGGTATTTTTGTACTGGCTTCAGAATTCTCAGTAAACCAACTTTCCGCAGAGATCACCTCACAGAACTAAAGAGGTCAACTAGCTGTGATAAATTCCGGAACGTAAATAAGGGTGTGGAAAGATTTTCAATGAGAAAATAGTGACTAAATAATTTATAAACAATTATTGTAAAAAGAAAAAAAAAACAATTTTATTAATTAAGATTATTTTCACTGCAGGTTCTCTTTAAATTCAGGTTGGCTGCTGTGAAACTATTACTGAGCTCAGGAGGTGGAGAACCTCGGCTCATATAGCACAGGCTTTCAAATTAAGCCTGGTGCCAGTTTGCTGTCAGTTCTGCATTATTTGATGTCAGTTTAACTTTAGTTTGACCTCAGTTTGCTACACTGTCTTCAGTTTGATGTCAGCATTCACTAGTAATCCTAGACATCAAGTCAGATGGAAAGCTACTAAATAAAATGCTCCATTGTGATCCTATATAATAGGGATTGACCACCGTTATACTGAGGGTGGTTCAAGAGAATCCGGAATGATATCTCAGCGTTGTTTTCTCCATTGGTATTGCTGTGCAATTCTTGTTCAAACAGACACCAGTCCTGGTCTTCCCACAACACTTTTATTACCAGTTTCATGTAAAGCTATATGGCATGGTGAGGATCAGGGCCGGGCCGAGGCAGAGGCTGGAGAGGCTCCAGCCTCACAGGGCAGTGTAGGAGGGGGCGCACAACTCGCTTAGCTATCATTTCCCTATTGTGTTTGGAGTAGAGAGAAATAAGAAAAGGGGATACATGGCAGTGACTGCAAGCCAGATAACTAGAGGTTAAGGTGTTGGGGGCCCTGGGGCACCTCTTACTCTAATAGCAATAAGTGTGTGATGGCTGGGGTGGGATAGATGGGGGGGTGCACTTTGGTGTTTCAGCCTTGGGTGCTGGAGGACCTTGTCCCGGCTCTGATGAGGATTCCTATAAGCACAATTTCTTCCAGTTTTATTTTCGCTCTGTATCTTGCAGTGTAAAGCTTTATCCGGCATATAAAGTTCCTTTCAAGGCAAACTATTTTACCTTTAAACACCCAGGGCCGGTTCTAGACTTTTTTCCACCTGAAGCAATACATTGTAAGGGCATCCTCCGTCTTTCCCAGCACTACAGCATGTCCTTCCTGCACTATGCAGCTGAAAGAATGACCCTTTCATGTGTCATACAATGGCATTCAGAAATTTAAGTATAATTTCCACCTAATGAAAAAGCTCTTTTCTGAAATGTGAACCAGCAGTAAGTAATCTCATCAACCACTGTCTATTAATTAAATTGCATTTTATCATGTTTCGTGCTTGAATCAGTATACATTTTTGCTAAGACCAAAACGGGTTTTCCTTTCTGGCTAGAAAACATGTTAAGACTAAAAATAAAAAGCCCTTTTGTGTATATATATATATATATATATATATATATATATATATATATATATATATAATGTCTTCAGTTTGGGAGAAGTAATACAGGAGACAGAGGGCATGTATTTCTGGGCCTATGAGGTCACCTGTCCCCATGTAGTGACAGTGACCAATAACACAAAATACCCTTTTATCTTTGGAGAGAGAGGAGTCGTAATTACCTTCCTCCTTTACATGGTGTGCCAGCAAAAAGGCCAAGTGGTTAGCATTGCCACCTTTCAACACAATTCTCATGGAGAAACTATGTTCTCCCAACACGTATTTGGGTTTCCTCCAGCTCTCCGATTTCCTCCCACATTTCAAAAACACACTGGTGAGTTGTCTTGCCCTTAAACTAGGTCCAAGACTGTGAAAAAGATATTAGATTGCTGTTACCTTGGTGGAAGTTAGTGACATGAATTTAGGTAAGTGCACAGGAAAATATTTGAGCACCATATAAATGTGTAATAATAATAGTGCATCTGCTGTATAAGCTTTTATTTATGAGATATATGGGCTGTGTTTTTTCTATTGACCTCCTGATGTTAGTTATTTCCTTGAATGTAACACAGTTATGTATGGCAGTGCAGAGTCTGATTAAAAGGAAGTTTTAATAGTCATTATAAATATTGCTTGCAACAAGTGGACCATTAAGGTGTGTTAAAGTGGAACAGAACTCTTGCACAGCACACAATGAAAAGTCTCTATGCCACATATAGTTGCTGAAGACAGCCACTGCTGTTTCTGTGTCCAGTTTACCCCTGCAGTTTCCTCCCTGCAAACTAAAGTCAAGTTCTAAATTTCAGAGGGGTTTTAGGATTTCCATAAATGTTAATGAAAAAGTTTGTCTATAAAGGTTATGCTGCGGCTAATCTTTTAGAGCACAGAGAAAATTATTAATTTGTTCCACTTTAAAAGACAACTGAAGTGAGAGGTATATGGAGGTATTTCCTTTTTAACAATACAAGTTTCCTGGCAGTCCTGCCAATTTATTTGGCTGTATTAGTGTCTGAATAACACCAGAAACAAGTACGCAGCTAATCGTGTCAGATCTGACAATAATGTCAGAAACACCTAATCTGCTGCATGCTTGTTCAGGGTCTATGGCTAAACGTATTGAGGCAGAGGATCAGCAGGACAGTCAGGCAATTGGTATTGCTTAAAAGGAAATAAATATGGCAGCCTCCATATCCCTCTCACTACAGTTGTCCTTTAAGCAAGCACTATTATGGTGGCCATACATGGTACAATAAAAACGTTCGATTATCCAGTTTATTCGATCTAAATGATCGAATCGAATGAAAGTTGAAAATATTTTTTCTTTCGATTAAGAAATTTGAACGGTTATAGCGTTTTTTCGAGAAAAATAAGATCGGACATGCTGGAAAAATCTTTATATTCGATCTAACGGAATAATCAAATTAAATTATCTAATCGACAAAAAAAGAAAAATTGTACCATGTATGGCCACCTTAAATGGATGTAAGCAGTCAATACTGCAACAGGAACAGAAGGGCCCAAATTAAATGCAGTTTGAGGTTGGCAAGATACCAATCTAGCTCACCTCCAGAGGAAGAGCAATTTCACTGTGTACTAGACTAGTGAATAAATGACAAACTACAAGCAAGGAGGGGGATGCTGAAAGGACATGTCTGGAAAATAAAAATTGAAAAAACTCACAGATGAGATTACAAATCACGACACAAACAGGCCATGGTAATGCAAGAAAAAGGGACAGAATAGTATCCATTATACAGGCGAGCACAGAGAAATCAGACCACACCACACAGGTTCCTGAATAATGAGGACAAGAGATGTGTGTAAGGAGATGAGAGACACATGGAAGACGACATGGCACACATTGAAATCATTACTGAGAGGAAAGAAAAGCTAAAACGAGTACCCTTCATTCCAAACTCATTTTAGTTCAAGCTATCCAATTCTAATAATTCGTCTAAGCCATGCACACAATCCCATGCAGCATCATCCATATGAGAACAAGATTGTCCTACCGGACAACTGACACTTCTAGTATGTGCTCTATAATGAAAGCATTACAGAAGATTTCCAGTTTAGATAGAAATTCTCCGTCTGCTTCTGGCATCTGGGCACAATAACATGGAAGACACGCTGTTCAGAGCAACTGCATTTTACGGAATGTGGAGTGGAGGGACAGAGATTAATCTGCTATGGCAGCCCGGAAATTAAAGTGAACCTGAAGTGAAAATAAACTGATGAGATAAACAATTATATTTATCCTCCTACTCCTAAGTATCCCATGGTTATCTTTTATATGTAAACATTTACAAAGTAGGTTGAGTGTTTTACTGTTTCTAATCAGTGGCAGCCTATTAAGTGTCCCAGAGTTAGAACAAGGTCAATAGTTAATGTATTTTATCTCTCCCTGCTATCAGAAGTTGTATTCTGCCAGGAAAACTACTATGGCTGTAATTTGATTATCAGTGATGATTACCATATTCCTGAAAAGGTAATGACAACTTGACAAGACAAAAGCTGTCACTTGCATGCCTAGAAATTAACTCTTTCAGACAGAAATATAACAGTGAAACAGCCTGGTTATTAATGTTTTGTACCGTACATACACGTTTATCTCATCATGTCCATATTGCCTCGGGTACACTTTCGCTTGCATAAATGTAAATGAAGTGAGATGCTGGGACAGACGTCTGTCTGAACCAGCCCTAATCCTCACAATTGGACAACACAGTAAAACATTATCTTGATAATACAGAAGGTTGCAGGAGGTTATTAGTTCCTGCTTATGTTTAAAAAGCAAGACCATATTACATTACATCTCAACAGCGTTCACATATACAATTAATTGATTCTGATAACTGGGATAACAGAGCTATTTTATTCTGATATCCGGGGTAAGATGGCTACTTAATTATATCTGGGGTGACACTGTCCCTGAATTCTAATATCTGGGGTCAGGGTGGTACTACTGTTTAATCCTGATATTTGTGATGACAACGCTACGTAATTCTGATATCTAGGGGCACAGTACTGCTTAAATCTGATATCTGAGGGCACAAAGCCTGATTAATTCTGAAATCTGGGAACAAATAGATAATTCTGATATCTGTAGGTTTTTAGTTCTGGTATCTAGGGCACATTAATTACAATAGGGAAACTTGACTCTTTATTAGCGTTATATGGGGGCATGCCGCTGTTTACTTCTAATAATGGGGGGATATGTGATTTGTAAAGGTCAAGGGTGGGGTGGTGCCCATTCCTTGCACCTACATTTGAGTTTGCATTAACATCACCATCCCTCAACTATGGACATACTGTATGTGTAGTTGCCAATGTTGATATTCACCTGCAAATTTGGGACTGATCCTTACTGCAAGCAGGCAGTTTAGCCATCCATGTGAATTGGTAATGTTACTACCTCTCCCTTTCCAGTCAAAGAGGTTATTCAATGGGAAAAGCTGGAAAACTTACATGGCTCCCACAGCACAGCGACTGTGCATTGGGAAGCATTATGTGCTTTCTCCCGTGGCATTTTCATGGTGTGGAAATATGGCTGTGATTGTGACAGGTGTGAGCCCTGCCTAAATGATGGAAGAAGGCTGTAGCAGGAGTTTACAGAGACACCGGAAGCAGCCAGGGTAAGACTATTTAAATTGGAAATCTTTATTAGCCCTGTACAAAGAACACATCAACACTGCCCAGAAAAAAGCAGGCCATACATTGGGAAAAGTTTAGCAAACCCTTAGACTAGGTTTCCACTAGCTAAACTTGTGCGATTTTTTCCACAATTTTCGCAATTAAAGTGTACCAGAGATGAAAACTCCTGGATGTTCGGTACAGGGTGCCAGTTTCTTGGGCCAGTCGGGGCAAGCTGGCACATGCACTGTGCGGCTGCCGAGCCGCGCATGCGCAGTAAGCCCCGACTGGCTAAGTACCGGGACCCCGTACCAAGGATCCAGGAGGTAGTGGACCACACAGAGGGAGCGGTCAGGTCGGAGGGGGCTGGAGGAAGCCCCAAGGTATGTATGAAATTTTTTTTAAGCTTTCGTCTCTGGTTTCCTTTAAAATTTGTATGAAAAACAATGATTGTGAATGGTGAAAAAAACTATTTTTTTACTTGCAGTACATGATTTCTTTTGTATAGAATGCAAAAAAAATGCATTCAAATCCAAATTTCCACTTCCCAGTTCTTACCAGAAAAAGGAACTTGTCATGCTGTTACTAGGCAGAACATGTAAATTAGGGTCATTGTGAAAATTTGCATAAAAACAAGTAAAATACCATGCAGTTTTTTTGATTTTGAGAAAAATCGCATATGATTTTCCTGATGTGAAAACGCAATGCTGCAGTGGAAACATACCCTAAGACAGTGTTTCTCAACATTTTACTGGTATGTACCCCTTTTAAAACCCTGTACTCACCGAGTACCCCCTAGCATAGTAAACATTATCACAAGTACCCCTTACAAAATATATATTTAATCATAGTACATGATAATTGGTTCTAAACCATTTCCAAGCATTTACTATTGCTTTTAATTAGCTAAAATACTAACTTGGTGTTGTTTAAATAAGATTTATCTTTTTCTAAAACTGTAAATTTGATATTCTTGGTTAAGTATATCAAGCCCGAGTACCCCCTGAAACCACCAGAAGTACCCCCTGGGGTACGCGTACCACACGTTGAGAACCTAGGCCCTAAGAGACGTTGTGGATTTCTGCAAACATGGCTTCTTAAAGGGTCTGCTCTACAGGCACTAACATTCCATGGTGTGACTAAAAGTACCTCTTAAATTACCGTATATACTCGAGTATAAGCCGACCCCCCAACTTTTACATTCAAAATCGTGGAAAAATGATTGACTCGTGTATAAGCCGGGGATAGGAAATGCAGCAGCCACTGGTGACTTTTAGATTGGACCTGAACTTTTGCAGTAGATAGAAGGAAAATGGGGAAAGGCCTCCCCCTCATCTGTCAGCTGACTGCCAGGGCAGAGCAGCTGATTAGTAAATGCAGATTGTTAACAATATATGTGTTCTTCCATGAAAGCAGGAAGTAGACACACTGCAGATGTATTGCAGGATTTGTATCAGCTATAAACAAAAATATTTTCTCTTTAACGGTTATTATGCTTTTGCTTATCTTTTAGAGCTGAGATTGTGTTCTCAGTCAAAATAGTATGTCACTATACAAATTAATAAGGAGCACACAAGAGCTCAGGAATACACAGGTGCCAGGGAAAGGACATATCTACTTTGAAGCTAGTTACATATAAATGTACTGATAATAAATTGGAAGACCCTGCGAGCACCCCCACAGGAAGAGTGGAACTGGATTGTAAACTGCCGTCCGAGCAGAGCAGCATGTATTGTGAGCAGCGTGTAGTGTGTTGAGGTGAGGCTGGAGGGCTCTCACCTGCTGGCTGCTGCCTGGGCATCGGTCAGCATGTACTGTTCTTCCCCAGACAGTTCTCCGCTGCCCTCTCACGCCAATTTCCCCCACTGTCAGTGGATCAGAGCTCCGGAAACTTGCTACACGGCACGGAGTCCTTTCTAACCTTATTGCTATGGCGCCCTCTGGAGGCGCCTATGCGGCATTGCAGGAGTCAAAGCAATACAACTAGGGAGAACAGCAGAGGCCTCCTTGCCGTGTAGCAAGTTTCCGGAGCTCCGATTCATTGATAGCGGGGGAAATTGGCGTGAGAAGGAAGCAGAGAAGCGGCGAACCGGCGGGAGAAGCATAGTACATGCCGACCGATGCCCAGGCAGCAGCCAGCAGGTGAAAGCACTGCAGCCTCACCTCAACACATGACACGCTGCTCACAATACATGCTGCTTTGCTCGGAAGGGACGACGGCTTACAATCCAGCTCCACTCTTCCTGTGGCGGGTGGGGGTGCTCGTGGTGGGTTGTACTTTAGATACTCGAGTATATGACTCGAGTATAAACCGAGACCCCCACTTTTGGGTTTATACTCTAGTATAAACGGTATATAATTTCAGTTCAGGTATGCAATATATTTTTGTTGTTTGTAACCTGATCAGAAAAGTAGAAACAACCAGTTCTGCGTATCTAATGGGTCTGCATTGCTACACATTTTGACATTGCATTAGTTTCTTTCAAGCAGTACACACCCATTCTACTGTCTTGAGCTAGAGACCAATAATTTAGGGAGGTGCCAGGTCCACGGCCAGAGAACTGATTAGACAGACAGATTAGGAAAAATAAAGCTGGCCGTACACTGGCCCGATTTGCCGCCGTTTCGACAGCAGATTCGATCACTGGGATCGAATCTGCTGCCAATCGTTCGCGCTACACGCCGAATTTCGATCCATTTCGTCCGATCCCGTCGATCGCTCTGTGCGGAAAATTACCGTCGATCGCCCCCCTGTAGAGAGCGCGTCGCTAGCGGCGTTCGAGTGCCCGACGACCGACGCAATAGAGCGGCAATACATAACCTGCTCCACCGGCGCGACTACCCCCGGTCACCGCTGCTCCGTGTCCGCGCTGGTCTCCGGCATGCTTCAGTTCCTCCTGCCCGGCAGGAAGTTTAAACAGTAGAGGGCGCTCTACTGTTTAAACTTCCTGCCGGGCAGGCAGAAGTAAAGCATGCCAGACCTGGAGACCAGAGAGGAGAAGGCAGCGGAGACCTGGGGACTGGAGTCGCGCCGGCGGAGCAGGTAATGTATGCGGGCATGCGGGCTGGGGGAGCGGCGGCAGCACCACCACCACAACAGATTGTGAACGGTTTCAGGCTGAAATCGGTTCACAATCTGTTTGCAGTAAAGGTAGCCATACGATCCCTCTCTGATCAGATTCGATCAGAGAGGGATCTATCTGTTGGTCGAATCTGATGGCAAATTGACCAGTGTATGGCTACCTACCTACCTTTAGGCTCAGTTCCCATCTGCACGTGAAGCAGTGCTCAGCGTAGTGTCCGCTCAGATGGTCTACTATGGTCCGGATGAAGCCCGGGCAGATTTGTTACCACTGTACGCTATAGGGGGAACAAATCTTCCTGTCCGGATATTATGGACAACTGCACAGAAGTGTGGTCCGCTTACTGCAATGGATCAAATGGACCGTTCAATGGATCTGTTGCAAAATGACAAGTGGAAACGACTCCTATGTATAAAATAGGTTCTGTTCGCTGTAACCTATGCTATGCAGTAAAACGCATAAAAAAATGTCCATTTTACCCTCAAATGGGAACACAGCCTCAGACATTTCTTTAATATATATCTCTGTCACACAGGTCATTTGCCTATATATCAAATATCCTGCAAGCAATTTGTGCATATAAAATTCAGGGTATGAGGAAAACAATTTCTAATTATGTATAAATGTCCTCCCTCCAGAGCAGCATTGCTCCTTCTGTAACCTCCTTTTGGTCTGAATCACAGGAATTGATATCTACATTCACCTTTGACTCTGAAGATGAGGTAATTGAGGAAACCCCCGAGCAGAAGTTCAATGTTTGGGCTTGTGGAAGTCAGTAAATCATTGACACATTTGTGACCATCTAATTCGCTTTTCCTGCTCCGTTGTTTGTCAACTGTTTGTCACAGTTCTAATCACTGAACTAAATAGCGAATACTAAAGGATGTATCAGACTCAGGTTATGAGAAGTAAAAAGAATTGCTTAGAGAGGAAAACACTCAGAGAGGAACCTACATATTCATTAGTGTGAATCTAGGCTAGAAGAAGAAAGCACACTTATACAGCAATTTTTACATCCAAATTTCTGGACACATTGAAACCAATCTCTAATGATAAAATATTTTTGATTTCTGGCCTTCCACATAAAAAAAAATAGACAAGAAGACTGTCTGTGGGAGTATAATGGGGAATAGTATGTTACGTTTTAGAAATAAATTTTACATGCAATACAATTTACATGCAATACAATACATTTTATTTGTACAAGTTGAAAAAGTTATATAAAAGACTTAGCATCCTATATAATAAACCCTAAGTGTCCCTGCATCATCCTGTCCGTGTGCTGCGCTACTGCGCATGTGCAGGAGTGACAGCCGTTGGGACAGGAGGACGGGGCCAGGGAGCTGGGTGTGCGCGCATGCACACTGACATGCGGCAGTTTGAAGAGACCTAGAGCCCGCTTTTAAACGGGCTTAGGTCTACTAGTATTCAATAAGATGAACGGAGCTTGGTTCTCTATTTACGTCAGTTATAACAAATAGAATTTTTCATACCCACAACCCTAAGTGGAATACACGGTGTGTCTAAATAACACAGAAACTCGGTTATTCATTAGACTATGTATAAGTCAGAATACTAATAATTTTTCAAGGCCGAACATAGACGACACGTTTTGTGAAAGAAACTCCACTTCTTCTGGAATTTTTCAGCTCTTGAGTAAGAGACATATATAATCACCTACAAGGTATAAGAAAACACTCGTGTCACGGGACAAATAATCTTATCTAGAGGCCAATGGACAGAAAGATGGGAGGGAAGGGGCAGAGGAGGGAGGGAAAGAGGGAGGGGGAAGGGAGAGGGAAATGGAAATCACTCAAGACCACCACCATAAAGCTCAAGTTTCTGAACACCACAAATGCACAGTGCGTACCCTAGAGATAACCATAACCTGATGCAGTGCACTGTTAAAGAATAATCATAGAATGATAAGTGATATGCATGTATATAGTTTACTATCACCCTAGTGAACTTTCGGTTTGCATACACATATACATACCCATCCGAGAAGCCCTAATTAGGTATGGGGTTGTCTATTAAAAAAATATATAACTGGATTAACTGTATATATACACTGTGAAAAAACATAGTGACAACAATAAAATAACAGCAAACGTCACCAAACATACAGTATCCCCCAATCTTAATATCAGTGCTGATAAAAACATAGATCTCTCACTCAGGCATAGCTTAATGGGGCTAGTCTTGACCCATCTACAGCTTAAAACTATCCCTATTTCCCTCTCCCTTCTCCTCAGGGCTGTGGATTCGGAGCAATTTTTGGGTACATGGAGTCGGAGTCGGGAAAAAAATGCACCGACTCCGAATCAATATAAACTGTAATTAAAATAGAAAATATGATAACATTTTCTATTTCTCAGATAATAGTCATCATCAATTATGTATACAGTAATAGCTGTGCTTAGCACACAAAAATGAAATAAACTAATCAAAAATAGAAAAAAACATCTAGAGACTGAAATCCTTGCCCATTCTTCTTTGCAAAACAGCTCCAGCTCAGTCAGATTACATGGACAGCTTTGTGAACAGCAGTTTTCAGATCTTGCCACAGATTCTCGATTGGATTTAGATCTGGACTTTGACTGGGCCATTCTAACACATTGTTATGTTTTGTTTTAAACCATTCCATTGTTGCCCTGGCTTTAAGTTTAGGGTCATTGTTCTGCTGGAAGGTGAACCTCCGCCCCAGTCTCAAGTCTTTTGCAGGCTCCAAGAGGTTTTCTTCCAAGATTGCCCTGTATTTGGCTCCATCCATCTTCCCATCAACTCTGACCAGCTATCCTGTCCCTGCTGAAGAGAAGAATCCCAGAGCATGATGCTGCCACCACCATATTTGACAGTGGGGATGGTGTGTTCAGAGTGATGTGCAGTGTTAGTTTTCCGCTACACATAGCATTTTGCTTTTTGGCCAAAAAGTTCCATTTTGGTCTCATCTGACCAGAGCATCTTCTTCCACATGTTTGCTGTGCCCCCCATATGGCTTGTGGCAATCTGCAAACGGGACTTCTTATGCTTTTCTGTTAACAATGGCTTTCTTCATGCCATTCTTCCATAAAGGCCAACTTTGTGCAGTGCACGACTAATAGTTGTCTTATGGACAGATTCCCCCACCTGAGCTGTAGATCTCTGCAGCTCGTCCAGAGTCACCATGGGCCTCTTGACTGCATTTCTGATCAGCACTCTCCTTGTTCAGCCTGTGAGTTTAGGTGGACGGCCTTGTCTTGGTAGGTTTACAGTTGTGCCATACTCCTTCCATTTCTGAATGATCGCTGGAACAGTGCTCCGTGGGATGTTCAAGGCTTTGGAAATCGTTTTGTAGCCTAAGCCCGCATTAAATTTCTCAATAACTTTATCCCTGACCTGTCTGGTGTGTTCTTTGGACTTCATGGTGTTGTTGCTCCCAATATTCTCTTAGACAACCTCTGAGGCCGTCACAGAGCAGCTGTATTTGTACTGACATTAGATTACACGCAGGTGCACTCTATTTAGTCATTAGCACTCATCAGGCAATGTCTATGGGCAACTGACTGCACTCAGACCAAAGGGGGCTGAATAATTACGCACACCCCCCTTTGCAGTTATTTGTAAAAAATGTTTGGAATCATGTATGATTTTCGTTCCACTTCTCACGTGTACACCACTTTGTATTGGTCTTTGACGTGGAATTCCAATAAAATTGATTCATGTTTGTGGCAGTAATAGGACAAAATGGAAAACGTCAAGGGGGCCAAATACTTTGATACTATGAGATGCAAATAATTTTGCATTGATGCGTGTTTATGCAAATGCATGCACTCCTTTTTCTCATGAAATCAAATAATTTGATATGTTGTTAGAATTTGGTTTGGACTACGAATGAAAGGATACCTGAGGCGGATGAAAAGAACGTTTTATACATACCTGGGGCTTCCTCCAGCCTCCTTCAGGCTAATCAGTCCCTTGCTGTCCTCTACCACCACCTGGATCTTCTGCTATATAATTCAGCCAGTCAGCGCAGTCCGGCCACGGGCCGCTTCCACAGCCAGGAGCGTTCTGCATCTGCGTAATAGTGCTGCGCAGGTGTAGTACATTCCTGGCAGCGGAATGTGTGCATGCGCACTGCCTGGCTCAAGCGCCTGGACCCATAGCAGAGGATCCAGGTGGTGGTGGAGGACAGCGAGGGACTGATTAGCCTGAAGGGGGCTGTAAGGAAGCCCCATGTATGTATAAAACTTTCCTTTGTCTCAGGTTTACTTTAAGTTACACAGTAGTACTATACTCTACATATGCACTCCCCACAGAGCTGCAGGGAATCTTCTCAGAATGTTGTGCACCCATAAACCTGGTTCAGATTGTACATGAAGAATATGTAATACAGGAAGAATCGCCTCATTCTCCTGCAGAGTACCTGCACATCACTCTTCCATGTACCCACAGTTACATTGCCTAGGGCCTGATAGATGTTCTTTGTTCCTGTCTGTACCTTCTACAAGTACTCTTACCAAGCACTAGTTTTAGGCCTCGTTCACATCTATGCAGCACAGATGGCCACGCGATCGGAACCCAACGCGTATGATCGCTCGCCATCTGCGCTGCTACCCGCTGCACTGCTGATCCCATCCATTGACAGTGAATGGGTCAGCTCTGCACTTGCGTGCAGAATGCATGCAGGAGTACGCAAGCACATCATAGCCCATCGTATTGCTGCGCATTTCATGTGAACGGTAGAAGGGCTGTCTATACCCTTCTGCCTTTCTTGCATGTTACCACATCATACGCGCTTCCCAACGCACATGGAATCGCTTATGATGTGAACGAGGCCTAATTCAAGTCTATGACTAAAAGTATTAAAGGCAGAAGATCAGCTGGATAGCAAGGTAACTGGTTTTGTTTAAAAGGGAATAAATATGGCAGCCTCCATATCCCTCTCAGTTCAGTTGTCTTTTTAAATTTCTAAGCGTTGGCAGTTAAGAGATGCATTTTATGTCACATCCTTTCAATCAACAAGATAGTAATATGCAAATTAGAGGAGTCGGTGGAACCCTAACCTGAGGAGTCGGAAGATTTTTGTACCGACTCCACAGCACTGCTTCTCCTCCCCCCCCCCCCTTTACTCCTCCCTCCCTCCATCTTTCTGTCCACTGGCCATATCTATTGGCCTCTAGATAAGATTAATGGTCCGTGACACGTGTTTTCTTATAACTTATAGGTGATTATATAGGTCTCTTACTCAAGAGCCGAATAGTTCCTTAAGAAGTGAAGTTTCTTTTACGAAACATGTTGAGTCTATGTTAGGCATTCAGAAAATATTAGTATTCTAACTTATACATAGTCTAATGAATAATAGAGATTCTGTGGTCACTTAGACACACTTTATAGTCCACTAATGGGTGTGGATATGGATAACTATATTTGTTATATCTGACGTTAATAGAGAACGAAGTTCTGGGATTCATATAACTTCTGGGTCTTATATATTTTTTTTTAACTTGTATAAATAAAATGTAGAAGTTTTATGGAAATGGTGCCATATGACTTTTCTTTCTAAAAAATAACCTGCTATTCCTGTTTATACTCCCACAGACCTTCGTATTTAATGAATGCTTAATTGAGAGGAGGGGTCTTAGATTAATATCATAATCTAAGCAGGAAGGTAAATACTCCATTCTCCTCCTCCTTGACCTTTCAGCAGCTTTTGACACAGTAGATCATCCCCTACTTCCCCAGTGCCTCCAGTCCATGGGCATTCATGACCTCGCCCTGACCTGGCTTTCATCCTACCTCTCCAACCGCTAATTCACAACCTCCTTCAATAAGTCCTCATCCACCCCAACCGCCTCTCAGTGGGAGTCCACTAAGGCTCAGTCCTTGGCCCCCTACAGTTCTCCCTATACACATCCTCCATTGGCAAGGTTATCACCTCCATGGGTTCTAACTATCATTTGTATGCTGATGAAACCTAGATCTACCTCCACACCCCTGACATATCCCCCACTACCATGGACAAGGTCTGCTCCTGCCTATCAGCCATCTCCTCCTGGATATCCGCTAGGTTCCTGAAACTAAATCTAGACAAAACGGAATTTATGATCTTCCCACCCCGGCCATGCCTGAACCTCCCAGATGTGCATGTCACTGTTAACCACACTAACAATCGCCCTACCTCTCAAGCTCGCTGTCTGGGTGTCACCCTGGACTCCGCACTCTCCACATCAAAAACCTCACAAAGTCCTGCAACTACCACCTTCGTAACATCTGCAAGATCCTACCTTTCCTGACCTCTGCCACCACCAAACTCCTCATCCATGCCCTCAGAATTTCCCGCCTTGACTACTGCAATGCCCTTCTGTCTGGTCTCCCTATGACCCGAATAGCCCCACTGCAGTTCATCATGAATGTGGCAGCCAGAATTATCCACTCCTCCTAACGCTCCACCACGGTGGCTCCCCTCCGTGAATCCCTCCACTGGCTTCCTATCCAGTCCAGAATCAGGATACTGTGTCTGACCTACAAATCTGTCCACAAAACCTGTCCAACCTACATTTCCGATCTTACTCAGTGGTACACACCCAGCCGCTCACTCCGCTCCTCGAATGAACTTCGCCTGACCGCCCCCCGCATACCTCCAGAACTTCTCAAGAGCTGCTCCAACATTATGGAACTCCCTACCTCACCCCATTAGGGCAGCCCCCTCCTTCGACATCTTCAAGAAGGCCCTCAAAACTCACCTTTTCACTCTGGCCTACCACCCCTCACAAGTGCTCTAAACCCACAGCTAAACTCTGGTCCCCTACCTTTCGTGTCCCTACCTGTCCCTCTAGATTGTAAGCCTTTGAGCAGGGTCCTCCTCCTTTTGTGTCCTACATGATCATGCACCTCCATTACTGTGCACCCATGCTATGCATTTGAGTGAACCTAACTTGCTTAATCTGAATGCTCCCATCCAGTGACTGACTAAGCATTACCTTGTACTCCTACTTTGCTGCGTGATCTGGTTTTTCTTGTATTCCTGTATTGTTGTATAGCTGCAGGTCACCCCTAAATATTGTCTGTGACCTAAACTAATGTCCAGCGCTGCGTAATATGTTGGCGCTTTATAAATACAACAAATAAATAAATAATAATAAATAATTATGAATCCCTATACTAGTGCTTACTCAATTGGTCTTAATTTAAAAACGTACGCATAAAAAGCAATATGGTCTTATTCCTGTGATTGGAAATACTAGTAGAACATCTGATAGAAATACTGCTGTATCTCTGAAAGTAAGATGACCTGCTGAGCATCTGATAGAAATACTGCTGTATCCCCGGCCACAGTAGGATAACCTGCTGAGCATCTGATAGAAATACTGCTGCATCCCCGGCCACAGTAGGATAACCTGCTGAGCATCTGATAGAAATACTGATGCATCTCTGGCCACAGTAAGATGGCCTGCTGAGCATCTAATAGAAATACTGCTGTATCTGTGGCCACAGTAAGATGACCGGCTGAACATCTGATATAAATACTGCTGTATCTGTGGCCACAGTAAGATGACCTGCTGAGCATCTAATAGAAATACTGATGTATCTCCGCCCACAGTAGGATAACCTGCTGAGCATCTGATAGAAATACTGATGCATCTCTGGCCACAGTAAGATGACCAAATGAGCATCTGATAGAAATACTGATGTATCTCTGACCACAGTAAGATAACCTGCTGAGCAGCTGATACAAATTCTGATGCATCTTTAACCTCAGTAAGATGGCCTGCTGAGCATCTGATAGAAATCCTGCAGCATCTTCGGCCACAGAAAGATGACCTGCTGAGTATCTGATCCAAATACTGGTGATGCCGTACACCTTCAACCCGCAAAGCTACCTGTTACGTCATTTATTGATAGAGGACATGAATAAAAGTTACTTGACCACAAATATCTGCTCACTGGCTGCCAATATTTAAATGAGCACAACTGTAGTATGTACCGTAATAATTATACGCTAATAGTTAACACGCTTACTTTAAGAAGCCAAGTGTAGATCAATCCAGATAATAACTAATACTGGGATTACACGGCTCGATTCTGAGCTGATAAGATGGTTAGATAGATCATTTCCGACATGTCCGATCACCGGTCGATCGTTTTGCCGCTTGATTCCTCATTGAAGTGAATTGAAAAAAGATAAGAAAAACTAGCGGAAGATAAGAGAATCGAGCAGGCAAAATGATCGGGTGCAGAATCGACCCGTGTATTCCCAGCATTAGAGTTTCAAAGCTTTTTTTTCACTTCTGTAAAATCTTCTATCATTGCTAAGTAGAGGAACTGAACAGTAGGAAACCCTTCCATTGTGTGATCATTTCCATCCCTTACTTGGTGCTGCTGTTCCTCCTGTTGGCATTCGTCCCAGGCATAATGGCAGGTATCACCTCCAGGATTGGGGGAGACAGATGGGGAGGCTGATGGAAGATCAGCTCAGGATTCAAGTCAACCTCTGTTGGACTAACCATTACTTTAGCAGCAGAAAGCAGAGCTGTCTTTCCCTTGTTATAATTCTCCAGCACCTGACCAAGGAAAAAAAAAACAGTAATCATAAGAAACTAGATTTCCACATAGGAATTTAAAACTAAGCTCCAGACAGCAATCCAAGCTCATACATAAACAGTTAATAGTTGACATATTAGTCCACCCATTAGGGCAGCCCCCTCCTTCAACATCTTCAAGAAAGCCCTCAAAACTCACCTTTTCACTCTGGCCTACTACCCCTCACAAATGCTCTAAACCCACAGCTGAACTCTGGTCCCCTACCTTCCGTTTGTGTCCTACCTGATCATGCACCTCCATTACTGTGCACCTATGCTATGCATTTGAGTGAACATAACTTGCCTAATCTCCATGCCCCCCTCCAGTGACTAAGCATTACCTGGTACTCATACTGTGCTGTGTTATCTGGTCTTTCTTGTATTCATGTATTGTCATTTTGCTGTATGTCACCCCTAAATATTGTCTGTAACCTAAATTAATGTCCAGCGCTGCGTAATATGTTGGCGCTTTATAAATACAATAAATAATAATAATAATATTAACATGCATAAAGATCCTATCAAGTAACTTAAAGTGGGATTATATTCCCAAATCTAAAATTTCAGTACTACTCTTAGTTACAAAGCTAGAAGAACCACACAGTCGGCACCAAATGCACTGTTGGACCTTAGGGTGACGATTGACTACTCCTGCGGTGTGCACTCGTAACAAGGATAATCCAATATAGCAACCAGAGAGGCAGACAAGGCACCATCCACAATGCTTAGCAGTATTTATTTTTCAACCATCACCAGCACAAGAGTTACAAGCATCTTACAAGTGATGGACTCACTTGGTCGTCCCTTATATGCTGCTTGTAACTCTTGTGCTGGTGATGGTTGAAAAATAAATACTACTAAGGATTGTGGATGGTGCCTCGTCTGCCTCTGTTGCTGCTATATTACATTAAAAGACATTTGAAAGCATTCTCACGTATTCTCTGTGTGTAAAATTGTCTATTTTCACTGCAGAGAGCAGTAGAGGTTTGTAGAAGCAGAAGAAGCTTACTTATCTCTGGTCAAAGGCAAGAATCTCCCCATAACGGTGTCTTCACTCTGCCCCTCTACTTTTCTGCTGAAGTGACTCAGCTGTTGTCAGGGCGATGTGTTTAATCGGGGGGCAGAGTAAAGACGCAGAGCTTTAGCCGGAAATTATTACATTTAGATAAGCAAGCTTCTACTGCTCTGAAGTGACAAGGAATGATGTTACACACAGGGAATGCTTGGAAAAGCTTTCAAATGTTCATTTATATAACTAAAAGTAGTTACAGTCATTTTATTTTCGGGAGTGTAATCCCACTTTAAAAGATAGATGCAATTACATGGTACACACACACCAGTAACATATTCCTTTATTTCTAATTAGTATAACCATATGCAATCACATCTCCCCCTCCATCCCTGATGTGGTATGATCCAGCTGATGCCAGTGAATGCAGGAGCTGTCACCTCAGACTTATTGGTAAGAACATATATGGAAGACTATACCTTTTCTTTAGTTTTTAATTATAGGTAAGGACTAAAGGCCATTTTTCACTAAAAAACATGACTGCATTTCTTGTCATTTACACTACTGCAATTGTACCGCGATCAGTCAGGTGGACATCACGACTGGGGTATGTTAGCATTTTTGGCAGAAGGAAAAAAAACATCCAGGAAAATACATTGTATCGCCGAAAAATAGAGCAGCACAATTGCTTTGCGGTTCTCTTGTGTGCCTATACTTTGTATAGAGGTAAAACAGCAAAAAAAATGCAGCAGGCATAACAAATGTGAAAAAGAAAGAATCACGGCACAAACGCAGCATGCTAATGGGAACAATCCTGCATGTTTTCCATTAGTTTAAAAGTACCATACCTAGCATTTTGTAATCCGATTGTATTGCAAAAGGCATGCATGGAAAACACATAATACTCACAGGTTAACTGTGGGATCCCTAAATGAAAATGAGTTATTTCTCTTACCTTGTTTAGTCCTTCCATCACTACATGAGGAAGATGTTCATGCAGCATGGCTGGAGAGATAATCACTTCCTCAAATGCTTTGTTGTCCCCCCAAATAGCAAAGTATGTTGGCTCTTCTTGATCCCAGAAACTTCAGAAGGTAAAGAGGCAAGCCCAGTGTTAGAAGATGAATATACAGACTTGAGTCTTACTATTCACAGCAGTTTATAATGAAGTCTATGCAAGTCTACAAGCACTTACCAACACCGTTCCTCCGGATGATTGTGCACAACATGAATGATTCGTCCGGGTGGATACAGTGGTGTGCTGGCAGAGAGTGCAATGGTCAGGTCACTAGGGTGAGTCCACAGCCGATTATTTGGAATGGTTATGCCCTCAGACTCATCAGGGAGTTCTGATTTAGGTATACACTTTGTTCCCCCCAAGATGATCCGCCACTATAGGAGCAATACAAAAGAGAGGAGATATTTATCAGGACATGTGCAGAGGGAATAAGGTGCTGTTCCTAATCCATGGACACCCAAGGCTCAATTAGGAACAGTTTTTGTGCATTTTTATTTGATTTAAATAACGGATGATCTGGAGGTACATAAACTAAGATTTCTCCTGGCCACGGGAGTGTGATTGGCCCACAACCCAGACAAAGTCGGTGATCTTACAGAGGGGACAGCAGCAGCCTGGAGGACAGGGGGACTTCAGCGCTGGATCAGCTAGACGTCTAGGGACTGGAACAAGCTCCAGGTAAGTAAAGCTTAAAGAGAACCTGAGGTGGGTTCTAAGAATCCAATTAGCATACAGAGGCTGATTGGAGGGAAGGGACGCAGACGGGGAGCGGCGATATCAGAGGCGGGGGAGCGGCAGAGACTGACACTTAAGATGTAAACAGCCGGCTGGCGACACGCTGCACGTCGCCAGCAGGGCGATTGATTTCTGGGGGTACAGCAGAGCGCAGGGGGAGACTGGGGCAAACAGTATAGCAACAAGGGCTGTGTATTATATGCAGACCCAGCCTCTGTGTGCTAATTGCATTCTTACAACCCACCTTGGGTTCTCTTTAACGTTTTATTTTACATTAGATATCCTTTAAGGTTCCTGTGCTATTATTTTTAATAACATGGAGAGGTTTACCACATTTCCTGTATTGGGGACTGACCTAATTCTCCAAACAACATAGATGCAGTAGGGGTAGAAAGATGTCTTCATTTTTTTTTGTTTACCATTCTCTAAAAGCTGAACACAACCAGGTCCTTTCCCCACAAGTTGGATGAGTCTCCTCCACTCACACACAACAAATGCTGCAGAATTCACCCTACAATAGCCTAGCCTATACTAGCCCTGATGTTCCCACTAGGGCCGGATCTCCAGCAGCCTTCGATGGTCCATTGTGGGCCAGTTGGAGTCTACAGCAGATGCGTTTGCACCATAGACTCCTATGGGAAATGTATTCGCTGTCCAGTAATCATCATGCAGGTTCCAATCTTGCATCCCACTGGCCGCAACGGAACCAATGGATCTGTTGCTGTCTTATACTGGGAATACACGGGTCCATCCGGCGGCCGATTAGCCGCCGGACCGACCCCAGCCGCGTCCCCGCTCGTCTGCGCGGATCGATTGCCGCTCGTCCCATTATGCTGGGGGTACACGGTACGTTTCTGTACCGTGTATCGGCCAGCTGATAATATTCAGCTGGCCCGATCAAGCCGCTCGACCCCCGCCGGATCGACCCGTGTATTCCCAGCATAACAAGTGTGAACGGATCCTATAAAAACAATAGGATCAGTCAATTGACAGTTTTCCGATGCGGTAAAACAGACCAAAAAAAATAATCTTGTTTTCTGCTATAATAGGAAGGGGGCATAAAACAAGTGCAATTTGAGTAATGCTATGCCTTCTAGTGGTAATAGTGAGGTTATGTATGTACAAGTGAAACTCAAAACTCAAAAAATTAGAAGATCGTGCAAAAGTTTATTTCAGTAATTCAACTTAAAAGGTGAAAGTAATAAATGAAATAGACTCATTACATGCAAAACAAGATATATTAAACCTTTCTTTTGTTATAATTTAGAGATGATTAAGGCTTACAGCGTATGAAAACCCCAAAATTAAAATCTCAGACCATTAGGATATTGTGAAAGTGTTCACTATACTGGGCTCCAAGTGTCAGACTCTATTCAGCTAATTAACCCAAAACACCTGCAAAGGGTTTCTATTTCATACATTAATTTCACTTTTTAGTTGAATTACTGAAATAAATAGCAAGATATTCAAATTTTTCGAGTTTCCCCTGTAAATATGTTAGTTTACATGAACGGTATATATGTGAACGCCATCTTTCTTTTGACCTGTTCCTCCGTGCTCTCGTTTATTTATCTTGGATATAATCCCATAGGTGGAAGCAAAAAAAAAAAAACAGACCACCCCTTTCCTGTACACAAAACTTCTGATCTGATGTAATTGAATATTTTTCCTCTTGATTTTTTATTCCCAACCTAATTCTTAAGAATGATTTCATCTTTTTTCTCTTGTAGTTGCTTCTAAATCAAATATACCTGTGTGGTACATTGCTTAGAGGAATCAGAATCTCCGTTCAGCCAAAAATAACGATCAGAATTTTCAAATCGATACAAATAAATTGTATGGTATGTGGCCACCTTTACATGATACATTGTCCACGTGCTCCTCCCCCACTCACTTCCTACATCAATTAGATATGTCTGCTTCTGGGGTTTCCCCATCCTGCTGCTTGTGCCCCCTGCCTCACTGGGGCTCCCCACACAGCGTCCTCATTGTGTACCCCATTCCTTATCCCCCCTTCCCCCACCCCTTGACTACCCTCCCATGTTATGTTCCCCATGCCCACTTCCCTCTCTCAATGTACCTCACTCCTAGGATCCCATACTCCGCATATTCTCTGACCTTGGGATACCCATATGTATTCCTAAAATATGGTCTTCCGCCTTCTTTCACTGAACCATCCACATTCCTAAAGTCTACATTATTGTACTTCCCACTCTCCACCACTGTGCCCCTCCAATCATCTGT
Source organism: Hyperolius riggenbachi (assembly GCF_040937935.1). NCBI lineage: Eukaryota > Metazoa > Chordata > Amphibia > Anura > Hyperoliidae > Hyperolius > Hyperolius riggenbachi. Next base: position 88,397,635 of record NC_090656.1, read on the forward strand.
AGGGAAACAGGGGTGTCCAGAAGCAATGCAGTGGTAGCAGTGCTCTGTTCTCCTACATATTTTGTGCTCTGCGTGGCTCTTAGCATTGCATACTATCCTCAACACTGCTTCTGCTCTATTTCCTGCCCATAATGCCAACCACATTGCATGTTCTTTCCGACTCCTGTTTCCTCTTCCAGCTCTATGCTCCCCTAACCACTGTTTCTGCTTTTACCCCTATTGTGAGCAGGGCTGTGGAGTCGGAGTTGGAGTCGGAGTCAAGGAGTCAGAGTCGGGGCAATTTTGGGCACCCGGAGTCAGAGTAGTTTATTTCATAAACTGAGGAGTCGGAGTATTTTTGTACAAAATCCACAGCCCCGTTAAGTATTAGACTAAGGAGTCGGAGTCGGAGCCATTTTGGGTGCCCGGAGTTGGGAGTCGGAGTCGTGGTTTCAGAAACTGAGGAGTCGGAAGATTTTTGTACCGACTCCACAGCCCTGATTGTGAGTAGTGAAAAGATCCACTAACCTGCAATGTGCATCCATTTGTCAGAACACTGGCCTGACATCACATAGCATGAGCTATAGAGCTACATACTGGCATACTAGTATATGAAGCTGTACAGTGTGGTGTTGAGCTCTAGCTAACAGAATTAACAGAGATAACAGAATGTGGCTAATGCTGGGAATACACACTACGTTTTTCGCGTTCGATTCTGCGCGATCTATTAGCCATTCGATTTTCTGCTTGATTCTCTTATTTCAAGTTGTGTGATGTCAGGATGGCAGAACACTGCGAAGGAAGCAGAGTCTGTCTCTTCTCAGAGGAACAAAGCAGAGCAAGAGGAACCACGGAACAATGGGATCAAGGCAGTACGGGAGAGTCGATAAGAAGTAGCATTGACTGAGAGACCTCAGCAAGTGATTTGAGTGCAGGGACCTATTACTATGGCTGATTGGCCAGCTAACCTTTGGCTTGTTGCTTCTCTGAAGTACATCTAGAAGATGCCTGCGAAAACCTTCAAGCTGAGATAAACCAATCCTACACAAAACAGGAAACAAAAATAAGAACAAAGTACGGTATATTGTACAAAATAAGACCATGCCAAGGCTAAACAACCAAAGTTACCTGGGAACCAAGTCTTTTCCAAGCACTACAGATGTCACAAATTCCTTTGAGTATTCCATAGCATCCTCACTTAAAAAAACAAATATAAAAATTAGTGTAATGAATGAACTTGAGCCAATCCATCACTAAAGCTACTGTTCATCTGAATGGAAATGGTACATGTCAGCTGTACAAAACCCCATGGCTATTTTGAGTACAAAGAGCTCCTGCCTTGCAATTAAGAAGTTGAAGGACTTTGTGACATACAGGTGGCTAGTAAAAGCTAAATCCACAGAGATTACATTAGAAAACATCTAGAAATGAAACTCACTTGTCTTATACTTTACAAACTTACAGCTTGAACCACAAAATAGACCTTTTCATGACTTCTTTGTACTGGTGACTATAAAATTAGAGGAGGCATAAAAAGACCTGACATAACGAGGTGGATCCTCTGAACCACATACTGCCTATCATTAAGATGTTCTATTCAGCCAGATTTTTAGAGCAACAGGAGCTGTAAGCTTACTGATCTCTCCCTCAATTACCAGCTCGGACTGGATTTTGCAGTCTAGCCTCCTCTTCTTGTAACCCTCACTTTATTTCCTGCCATCTTTCCCTATGCTTTATCTTCTATCCAATGTTCATAATGTATTATCTTCCTTGTTTGCGCTACACTTTTCTTCATTTTTTTACTCTGACCCTTTTGTTCATTAATTTCAGGTTAGGAATTCTCCTCAGCATAGCACATGCTGTGAACAGCCCATTATACGCATATGTGTAGAATGTACCTTAGCAGGCCACCCGGTGGAGAATATGCAAAACACTTGAGGGAAGGGTACTGTGGGCGCAGGAGGAAGGAAAGAATAGCAGCAGTTCCGGCTCCAAGAGAGTGTCCTACCACAATAAGGCCGTAGTGTTTGGTTCCACGAGCCTGAAGGAAAGAACAATGAGCTATAGATGGTCACACAGGTGGTAATCTCGGTTAACACCTCAGGAAGTTACAACACCAAGTCACAAAATGTGATATACATCTCCACTTTACTAAGTTAATGAAGAACACCCTTAAAATGAAAGCAACGTTTGCTGATGCACAATCACAAACAAGGGTCTCTGCATGGCCAAAATCTGTCGAAGGGTTTCATAAAATTTACCAGCATGCTGGAAAATGTCTGTCCTTTAGAGGTTGCAGAAACTGAATTTGTGCATGTAAATGGCAACTGCATTTCTGAAAAGATTCTCTCACTGGACAGACATCTGCAAATACAGTACAAATGTGGATGAGATCTGAAATTCAGCTGTCTGGAAAAATACAGAAAACAAGTACAAAATGCGAAAACTGGAGAATTTGGTGAACAAGCAAACACTTCCTGTTGTCACAGGAAACACCCAATTACATGGTTTAGCAATAGTTTTATCTCTACACATAAACTACTGAGAAAACAGTTCAAAGAGAAACAATCAAATATCAAAAAATACATTCCATGGAGTCAAAGGGAGTCCAGTACTGTATAAAAAGGAAAATATTGGTTATTGTTAGCCTGGAGCAACCAATCATATTCTTCAGTTTCCCTGTGATAACTTTAAAGAGGAACTCCAGTGAACATTTTAGTGTTGGCAGGTGATGTAGCTGCGGCATGGTTTTTGGCAGTTGGAAACAGCTGTAAACAGCTATTTTCCACAATGCAACAAGGTTCACAGATAGGAAACTGCCAAAAAAGTATGTACTTTTCTTGTGGGAGGGGTTTCTAGTGGGAGGGGTTTCACCACAATATCAGTCATACAGCACCCCCTGATGGTCTGTTTGTGAAAAGGAATAGATTTTGCATGTAATAGGGGGGGATCAACTACTGATTGGGATAAAGTTCAATTTTTGGTCGGAGTTTCTCTTTAAACTTGCTGTCGTGCTGCAAATATCCCATATCAGTTTCTCAGCACCCAATAGGATCTTTAAAATAAATACAGTGAAACCTAATTGTATGTTTGCTTCAGTAATGCCTGGTACACATCATGAAATTTCCTGTCAGATAGACAGGACAAATCAATATTTCCCAATGAGTGCAATGTGATTTCCGGTCATTCTTCTGACTGATTTTCTGATCACTTCTATACAAAATCGATCAGAAAATCAGAAAACAGATTGGACCTGTTTAACAACAAAGGTGTCCACTAATAATCCAAATTTTACCCTCTAATCGCCTGGATTGGATCAGATTGGATACTGTTAATGGTACCAATTGACAACAAAGGATCAGATCTTTGATCAAATTATCAAACCATTTTTCGGATCAATCCTGCCATCGGATTGGTTAAAATGTTTATTGCATTGATGGGCTCAATCGAAGATTTCAAATGGTTTCTTTACAATCGCAATAATCAGATCAGAAGATCAATTGGTAAAATTCAATAATTAGTGGGCAAATTAAAGGTAATCTGATCAAAGAGAGGGGCAAATACCATCTTTTACAGCTTGCACTAGAACGTGGTAGAGTCCTGTTGTGATGGCAGCCCCAGGCCCGCAGACCTCACAATTTTAGTCTTGACAGCAGTCACAGGAACAGGAAGGGAGGGAAAAAAATCTCCCTGACAGGAACCTTAGACAATAAAGCTCTACAGAGATTCCTATTCAAAGCGTTTTAACATGACTTCCACTTTAAGAAACAAAAGAAGGTCAACTTATTCAGCATGCAAACAAGTGAAAGAAAAGCAGATCCGCAACATATCTTTTGCTTGGAAAACCTCAAATCCCCACCCTCCACCCTGGGCAAGATGCCAGGACTTGTGTGAAGTGTGAGAGGAGAACTCTTTCTAGTCCTCTCCTAGCAACCAAAATAAAATACTGCCTTTTTTAAACACCAGAGTGTAAAGGACCCATTTGCACAGCTCTGACTACTATACTGCAATGATGATCAAGTGGTACCTGCAATGTTATGTGGAGCCATTTCTATCCATTCTTAAAGCGGTATAAAACCCTGACATAACATTCAATAAAACATGTTTTCCTACTTTTTATATGCCATACGATTATCGTATTTGCTTTTGTGCAGAAGTATTATTATTCATTTAGAAATTATAAGTTCCCAAAGTACATCTTTTTTTCTCTGAGAGCTGCCATTGCATTTTATTCATAACTGGTTTATTCATCTTGTAAAATAAGCAGAAATGCTTTCTGAGTGTCTGTGTCCAGGAGTGTCTGCACAGTCAGAGAAGTATTTACTTAATTGTATCAAGTGAGGAATGTAAACACAAGATAACATTATCTTCAGTTCCAATGGTCCAGCTTTCTCTGCACTGAGCTTGTAACTCCTGTGTTTAACTAATTGAATGCTGTTCTAGTAAAAACTTGGTGATAGTATATAATATGCTGTAAATAATAATAATGATCTGCCTCTGTGTCCTTGCATTGTGCCTCCAGCGCCCCCCCCCCCCCCACCTCCCCTGGGCTCTGCGGTCCCCCATTAAAAAAAGCTCCAGGATAGCGACACACAGATGGCCTGTGTCGCTGGCCTGCTATTTTACCTCAGCCTGTCAGTCACCGCCGCTCCCCCACCGTGTCCCTTCCTTTCCCACCTCCATAAGCTTCCTCCAATCGGCTTACGGAGGCAGGGAGGGAAGGGACACAGACGAAGAGCCGCGTTATACAAGAGGCGGGGAAGCAGGGGTGAAGGCACACTGAAAGGGCACAGAGGCTGGTGATTGTATACAGAACGTGCCTCTGTGTCCTAATATAATTTCACAAGCCCACTGCGGGTGTCCTTTAAAGAGAACCCAAGGTGGGTTTGTGAAATCAACACATGTCTCTATCCTCCTTCTCCTAAAAATTACTTTTTAAAATATTCCACAGTTTTATTTTATATTTAATTCTACTCTTTAAGTTTTTTCTGTTTTATTGTTTTTGCTCAATGACACATTCATTGAAGTATGCCAGAGCGAAAATCTATGAACTACTGTCCCTTTTTATCTCTTTCCTGCTCGCAGAAGTCATTTTCTGCTAGGAAAGTATTTTATAGTTGTAATTTCTTATCAGTGAGGGTCACACTGTAGTCTGACCACTTAAATACCTGAAATTTAACTCTTTCAGGCAGAGAAAGAAAAAAAAGGAACACAGCATAGTTATTTGTGTGCTAGGCACCGTACATACACGTCTATCTCATCATGTCACGTCACTTCGGGTATCCTTTAAGGCAGGGGTCCCCAACCTTTTCCGGCCCACTTTCTGACCAAATTTTTCTCCGGGGACCGCGGGGGTGTCTCCTAGTGGACAGTGTCGTGTGCAGAGGGTTACGGATGGGGGGGAGGGAGGGGGAGGGTTGGGGTGCGGCGGCATAGCTAGCATAGTTGCCCCAGTATAGGGAGTTTAGTTGCCCCAGTGTGGCTAGTATAGTTACCCCAGTATAGCTAGTATAGTGCCCCAGTATAGCTAGTATAGTGGCCAATATAGCTAATATAGAGCCCAGTATAGGTAGGTAGTGCCCGAGTATAGCTAGTATAGTGCCCAGTATAGGTAGTATAGCGCCCCAGTATGGGTAGTTAGTGCCCCAGTATAGCTAGTATAGTGCCCAGTATGTGTAGGTAGTGCCCCAGTATAGCTAGTATAGTGCCCAGTATAGGTAGTTAGTGCCCCAGTATAGCTAGTATAGTGTCCAGTATAGGTAGTATAGCGCCCCAGTATGGGTAGGTATTGCCCCAGTATAGCCCCCCCCGGCTGTTACCTTAGCCGGTGGCCGCTTCCTCTATATTCCCTTCTCCTGCCTGTGTAACTGATTCACAGCAGCGCACCCCGCGGCTGCTGTGATGAGGCAGGAAGCAGGAGAGAGCTCGGCTTCCTGTAGCGGCGATGTGTATCGCCGTTACTATGGGAACCGCTCTCTCTCTCTCCTGCTTTATCATAGCAGCTGCGGGGCGCGCTGCTGTGAATCAGTTACATGGGCAGGAGAGGGGAATAGAGAGGAAGTGGCCACCGGCTAAGGTAACAGCAGCGGCAAACGCTGGGGGAGCGGGCGGGGGGTCAAGAGGACAGTCCCGCGGCCCAACTGCAAACATCCCACGGACCAGCAGTGGGCCGCGGACCAGTGGTTGGGGACCCCTGCTTTAAGGCACACCTGCTGAGCCCACTATGCGGGGTGAACATTTCTGAAAATGCTGTAGCAGAAGTCACCCAGCTCTTCATTAATGCAAGCCAGGGTTCACTTCTCTGCAGCAAAAGTTAACTTATTGGACATTTACTTTTTCCATTCTTGAAGAACAATTAATTGTGTGTGGTTTATGGACTTTAGCCATTTCATTTAAATGTCACAAATCGTTTAGCACGTTTATCAAGACTAGAGAAAGTCAATGGGATGCAAATAGTTCTGAGTTGTTGCAGGATTATGCAAATTTTGTATGCAAATTTGTGCAGCTTTAAAGGAATACTTAAGTGAGCTGAAAAAAATGACTTTTACTCACCCGGGGCTCTCCTCAGCCCCCTGCAGCTGAACGGTGCCCTCGCCGTGTCCCTCCGATGCGTCTGGACTCGCCGGCGGTCACTTCTGGTTTGGCCGTCACCGGCCGACAGGCTGGGAACACGGCCTATTAGCTGTGTTCCCGGCCGCAATAGCATTATAGAGGGCGCTATTGTGGCCGGGAACGCGGCTAATCAGCCGCGTTCCCAGCCTGTCGGCCGGTGACGGCCGAACCGGAAGTGGCCGCTGGCGAGTCCAGGCGCAACGGAGGGACACGGCGAGGGCACCGTTCAGCTGCAGGGGGCTGAGGAGAGCCCCGGGTGAGTAAAAGTCATTTTTTTCAGCTGACTTAAGTATTCATTTAAGATGGACCAATCAAATTCCACTTCAGCAGAAAATGTTGCAGACAAACTTGCACAAATCTGCATGAACCCGGAATTATTTGCATCTCATTGACCATCCGTGCCAAAAAATTTAGTGCAAAAGTAGTTGCCCAGGAAACCAATCAGAAATCTTGTTCTATTTAGCAACTGAATCCTGCTGAGTTGCCATGGGCAAAAGCTACATTTTTCCTCCATTTCTCATTGCACCTGTCTCGATCTTTCTTGCTAGATTACCCATTAATCTATCATCCTCCCAGCACGATTCTTTCTATTCCAGGAAGTCAATTTCAACGGGTCAGTCGTATAGTTACCAAAGTAGATTTGAGAAACACTAGATTGGATGAGATGCAGCAAAAGTTTGAAGAGAGAAAATATCCTCGGCAGGTGCTTAGTAGGGCTAGGCAGAGAATACAGCATCAGAGATCTTCTGCTGTTGGTCATCGGAGGGGACATAGTAAAAGAGTTCCTTATGTATCTCAACACAATATACATAGTGAGAGAATTGCGGATGCCATACAAAAAAAATTGGTACATCCTTAAAGATGCCTTTCCCGATATCGAAGAATTTCAGACTACTCCCCTTATGTCTTATAGACGTGCTCCCACGTTGAGGGACAAATTAGTCCATGCTGATTTAGGTTCTAAAATAATATATCCAACATCTAATCGCCCAAGTGGCACTTACCCATGTTTGGGATGTGTCAGCAGTAATAGTGTTATTAGGGGTCAGGAAGTTAGACATCCCCATTTAGGTACTACGCTTAAAATTAAAGGCCAATTTGATTGTAACTCCAAATATGTTGTTTACGCATTGAAATGTCCTTGTGGACTTTTATATATTTTTATATATACAAAACAAAGTGTGCGCCAATTAAGTTTCCAGATATTGGATATTAGGGTTAAAAGATTACTCTATAGGGAAGCAGTATGGATTAAACGTTTAGATACTTTAGAATCCTGGGGTATGAATAGGGAATATGATATGCTGCCGTTTATCTACCGTAATTCTCTTTCTATCGTATTTATTCATTTTTATTTTGGGTTCCCTCTGATGATCAACAGTAATATTATGCGTATTTGATTTGTGTGAAAATGATCCTAAGAGCTATCCTGGACGTGCGTAGACTGGGGGCAGGCAGAGCGGCTGTCCGTGCTTCTGTTGACATTGTGGCCACGTGTGCGGTCTGTTTACATTCCACACACGAGGTCCTGTGACGTCTGATCCAGGAGGCGCGGAGGTGGCTGCGTCTCCGTGAACCTGTGAGGTTTCCCATCTGGTCCGCTTGCATTGTGGGCGTATCCAGAATGAGGTCACCATCTACCCACAGGGGATTGGTCGACGTCTTCAGTTGACGAGGGCACCCCCCGCGTGTCTCCTCCGCCTCCACCTGCGCATACATGGGAGTTTCCAGTGGCTGCCCACATTTGCATGTTAGGTAGTAAGTTCCCCATCAGGTCCGCCTGACATAGTGAGAGGGGATTGGTCACCATAGGTGACAGGCAAATGTGATTGGCTAATTTCCATGTTACATGACTATATAAAGCTGAATGTTTGAGATGGAACTTTAGACACTGACATACACTTGACAAAGGAGGAACTACCTCTGAAACGTCGTTATATTAAGATGTCTTGAGTGTCTTTTTAACAATAAAAGAGCAAAGATACAACTGATGGTGCCGTTCTTTTCTACTTGCAATCTATCATTTCCATAGACTTCAAATAAAACCCTCTGCTGGAATGGCAAGATGAATCATGGCTAGAAACAAAGTACAAGGAGATTCTGTGGCAATAGTGATGAATGATATAAACCTCTCCAAACTAGTTTGAGCTTTCCATGTCCTCATACTGGACACTGTTTAGCTCATTCTATCTCTGGATGGTATACAAAGGAGTCAGAAACACCCCTTTTTCATGTGTACAGAAGTGTCAAATTCCTCATTTTATTTTGTGACCAGCATTTGAAATCACACCAGTGCTCTCAGACACTTTGAATAACTGAGCTTGGGTAAATTCTACATCTACATAAGATGTGTCACTCACAAATAGGTCTAACCTACCAGATCTCGGCCAAAAGCTTGGGAAAGAACCATTTCTTGCTCCAACTTCTTCTTAATGTACTCTGCGGAAAGCACCATCCCCTGCAGGTGATAACATACAACGGTCAAAGAAAGCTTTATCCCACGGGATCAAAAATGACATCACCAAAAGAGAAAAATACATTAATCAGTCATCTCTATTTACTGTCCCCACAGGGTCACTGACAGGGGTGAGACTGAGATGTAAGCGACATTACTGTAATATGACTAATGCTGACACTGCCAAATAAAAGGTGATTTGTGGGAATAGTTCACATAGCTAATGTGTTACCAATGTGTAGTCTCTGTAGTATGTTTGTACAAGAGAAACAGCTCTAGGGGGCATGGGACAGGAACTTTACCCCCACTACAGTCCTGGCTGCTAAACAAGGTATTTAAGGGGAAAAAAAAGAAGAAGAAGAAGGGGAATGTTAACATTAACATATTATGTCGCTTTCACCTATGCCTGTCCTGCTTGTTTTAAGTCCACCTAGTCATAGTCATTCCGCTAATTCCCTTTAGATGTAGTTTTAGAACAATTAATGTAGCCATACATTTAGCGTTTCTGATTTAATCGACAAAGCGATCGGCTTTATTAAGGAATCTACTTCAGTATGGTTGATTGAAAGTCGATCGACTAGTGGCCCACACGCTACAAATGATATCCTATGCGATTCACCTTCAAAAATTGATCTGACCGATTTAGTGTCTCCATGCTCTGAATGCAAAAATTGATTCAGAGTCGATCGAATGACATGTGAACAGTAGCCAATTTCTGTGCGCTCATATCTTGCACCCTGCTCGATCGACTAAGCTGGTTGATTCGAAATGAATTCATCAACTGGAAATTCTGGAATAAACTCTATTCTCTCTCCATTCTATAAAATGATCGAATCGAATGGTGGATCGTACAGCCAAATCGCTAGATGTATGGCTACCTTTACGTTTGCTATTAAGTGTCCTTTACAATGCCAAAAATGCATTACAACCTCAGTGACCAATCAGGAGGCTGCCATCGCTTCCCATGCAGGTTCACAACAGACAAACATGGGCTGCCTGCAGCACACAGTGTAAGCCGTGCAGACGGTACAACATCAGTAATGTTGCAATCTGGCCAAGGTAACTCCTTTATCCTGTGCCAGGGTAAGGATAGCAGTTTGGTTCACATAGGAGCTAAACAAAAAAAACAAACATTGTTTAAAAGGATCTACCGCCATTGCAATAAAATGAATGGAAGCGTTAGTTGGTGTCGTTCATGTAAATGTCACAGTGGATCCTGTCGTTTCATTTCATACATTATGTGTAGCATCAGCTGCATTTGCACGGTTTTATATTCCCCTAGGCCTAGGGGCTCAAAATGTGACACAATGGGAACCAAAACCGAAGCTTTTCTGTAGCAGAAAAGCATTCAGCATCAGCCAGTTGTCCTGCCAGCTACCCGCGTGAACCAACCCTACAGACTGATTGTACTAGCTCTTGGGACTTGTTCTGTAAAGGTCAAGTAAAAAGTAACACATTTGAAGAGTTGCCGCCTCCCAACCTTTGTCACTGAAATGTCACTGAGATGAGCAAATACGCTAGACAGTCATGAGGCGCGGGGGGAGGAACGCTGAGACCGTTCACAATGATTGCTTATTGCAATGATTTCCAGGTCCTGAGGTCCTGAAATGCTGCATGTTAAGTCCCTGTTTTGCATGTTTTTGGAAAAAATGCCTTTTTTCTTTGTGAAATGCTGCTTGGTAGATTTTCTCCTGTGGAGGCCAGGCCGTGTGACACCATATTTCACTGCCCCATACAATGCCTTATGTGAGGATCTGTGGCCGGTGCTAGAAACGCCTCTCCCTCCCGCTGCTTTTCAAGAGTACGGTGTAAGTGGCGTATTTTGCAGGGACACTGGTCCAACAGCCAGATTATGTAAGCCAGAATGATTAAAAGGAAAAAATGTAATTTTCTTCTTCGTTTAAGTATCTGGAGGACTTGCTTTGAAAATAATAAAGTTTATCTGTAACGAAAAAGTGCCCCTAAGAAATACTTACCTCAGGAGGGGGAAGTCTCTGAATCCTAAAGAGTCTGCCCTCAGCCTCCTCCAAAAAGCGTGCTCTGGCGCTGAGACCCCCAAAAAGGGCTTACTGACAGCATGCACAGGCACACTAGCACCATTCCACTCAACTTTATTCAGAAGAAGCCGGGCCAGATCGGGTTCATGCTACTGCACGGGACGGTGCTAGTGCCTATGCACAAGGAGGCCTCTCTTCAGGGGACTCAGTGCTGGAACAGACTGATGTATGAGGACAGGAGGAAGTCTCTTTAGGATCCAGAGTTTTCCCCCTCCCGAGGTAAATATCTACATGTGGCCTTCGCAAACCTTTCAGGTTTAATCACTCGATGAATTGAGGATCTGCTGCATCAACTCTTCCTCACCACACCCCATGTAAAATATCATATTTCCTGCACACTTTCTTAATCCAGCCAGTTACCTTGTGACCCAACCACGTTCCATGGTGACCTTCCACTGGCAGGCGCTCTGCATCTCCTGTCAGGTCTGTCAAGGCATCCTGAGACAACACAAATGGTTCTGTTATATGACTACAAGAATATAGCATAAAAGAAGTTGAAAAATAAATCCTACAGCTCAAATCTAAATGATTCTTTTGCTTTTACCTTTGGAGAGAGTGTTCCACGTATGCTTATCACCACTTTCTTCTTGTCATGATCTACTGCCACAAAGAATGGGGTTTCATAAACCTACAAAAAGAAGATGTATATGACATTGCTAATAGGAGGATTTGCTGCATAACATTCATCAGCGGTTCCAGCGTTTCTTGGCAGGGCAAAGTGTGAAATGACTGTGTGGCGAGGCTGCTGGCAACACAAGTCAGGATTAGGAGGAGGCATCACAGAAAGTGGAGGAAAACAAGGTGCTGCATTCAGTAGCCAATCAAACACTGTCTTTTTCATCAAGAACATAAAGAAAATATCCAGTTAAATATGGGACAGCAAGGGAAAGGGGACAGCCTCATGACGGAATCAGTACAGGTAAATGTATACACTCTTCACTTTGTCCATGCCGACCTAACCTACTTGTACACAAACAGCAACCAGATAAGTTACTGGCTCCACAGTCAGGCACCTTGTACTGAATGATGACCTGTGAGCATATAATAAAACCACAGTGTACCATGCAAAAGGCCTGTATAAAGTGACATGTAGCCAAAAAATAGAGGGGGGGGGGGGTCTTTGCTGATCCCCCCACCTGGTATGTGAAAGGTGGGGTGTTGCTATCCCTTCTGTAATGGTCACAAAAGATAAAGTCACTCAGCCCTATGTATATTGCATAGATGCACCAGAATCACAATATGGATCAAATAGTAAAATGAACCTACTTAGTGGCAGGGGGCTAAATCGGCATGAATGTGATTGGATAAAAGTAAAATACTCTGACCACTATGTGTGGCCAGAGTAACCAATCACAGTGCCACCGTGCCCCCTGAGAAGGGCCAGCCACTAATAGGTATATAAGACCTTCATAGAAGGTAAATGGTGGTAGGAATCAGGTGTGAAAAATGGGTGCATATATATACAATGCTAACTAAACAAAGTTTCCTCCTGTAAGAGGGTGTCGTCAGGAGAATATAGTGCACAAAATAATAAACAGCAAATCCCCCCACCAACCAACAAAGATTCCCCAGCAATAGCCCAAGTCAGAAGGAAAAGAGATAGTACAGCTTTAATTGTGTCCTGACTAACTTTAGGCCTATTACTATTAAAAATAAATTCTTCAAGAGTAGACCTCAAACTAATGTATGTGTATCACCCATTTCACTGCCTGATAGACTCCAGATTTTCCCCAACCCATCAAGAACTGTATGCAGCCATTGAGGCAGAAAAATAAGTAGCCAATAAAACATATCTTGCCTGGCAATGAGGAGGTACACCCACACTGCGCAAGACAGGATGCATATTAGTTCAGTCTACCATCTAGCTACCATTACTATAAAAGTAGGGTGTGCTTTCAGGCTGTATGACAGCTCTGCAGAGAAAAAAAACCAAGAGGCCTCTGCTAAGCTACTTTGAGCAAGCATTGTGTTTGGACCAGGACATCCAAGCGCTGCCAGTAATTATACAGCTACAACATAATCCCACAGGATTCCGGCAATTACATATCCACACTACTGTAGAATTAAGCCTAATTATCCAAAGGCTAAGAATGCAACTACAGCACCGCTCTATGAATCATTACAAATGTAGCATTCGTGTCAATCAGTAATGAGGTCCAGAGTGTCGTTCTCACCAAGGTCACTATGGATGGAGTCAATGGGCCTCATCTACTAAAAGCAGCAGCTGGATAGTGTTAGGTGTGGTCTGGTTAAGTGTGCAGCCTTTGATATAGGATTTGAGCCTTCAAATCCCGGCTCAAGCTAGTACGTAAACAGTAAGGCGTCTTTGGTCGTCTGTGGAGAGCTTATTCATACAAGAGCTTTTCTACGTACTTTGCAGTTTTAAAAGCTCTTGCTAACGTTATCCTATGTGTGTGTTCACATTGAAAGGATGTGATTTTGTAAAAATCCCCCATAGCATTGCATTAGAAAGATCTTTTCAAAATCATTAGCGCTTAAAAAGCTCTTCTAGTGTGAACAAGCGGCTGCGGTAGAAAAGGCTGAAAGTCAGCCTTTTGCTTAACGCCAATACATAGCGTTTTCAAAGTGTTTTCAAAGCCTTTTGAAAGAGTTTTACAGCTCATATGAAAACGTCCTCTTTTTTTCTTCTATAAAAATAAGTGAACAAGTTAGCTGTAAAACGCTTTGAAAACGCTTTGAAAACGCTGAAGTTAGCGTTTTCCATTGACTATCATTGAAACGCCAACAGCCAACTTCGGCTGTAAACAGCCCTGAAAAAGCTCCTGGGAGCGTTGAAACGCAACGCTCCAAAACGCCGAGTTAGATGTGAAAGGTAAAATGAAAGTCTATGGACTTTCTTTTACCTAGCAAAACGCCAACTTCGGCCGTGGCGTTAAAACGCCGAAAAATCCCTCTGGTGTGAAAGGGCCCACAGGCCTCATTTCCAAGTGTGATTCTGTCTGTTTTTTTTCAGGACATCAATGTTACAGATTGATACATGTTGCTGAAAAGCGGACAGATGGAAACGAGGCCTAGTGTCTGCAACTGTGAAGCGCTTTGAGTCCACCAGGATAAAAACACAATATAAAAGCCCTTATCTACTAGTAAACACGATGCAAGCAAAATCGCACTGCAATGTGATCGTGCTTCCTTCTATTTCCACTACTGCAATTTGGCCGAGATTCGTCGGTTGTATGGCGCAATTTTGGTTGGCGATTTCTGATGGGTGGAAAAGAAACCCTGCCAGAAATATAGTTTGACTTGCCGATCATGGGGGAAAAACACATAGTGGCGCCCTCCTATACAAGCGTAGGAGCACAAATAAACAAAAAATGCTGCAAGCTAGTGATTGCGATTCAGAGGTCATCAAATTGCACAAGTGGAAAATAAGCACTGCAATTTACATATTAATCGCAGTGCTGTAGCGATCGGTAAACTGGCCCCTCCAGAGATCTTTAGTGGGGATATCATAAGAGATCAGGAAAACTATAGGTGTCCATTAATGCTACAATCTGGATTACCCAAGCTGTGTAATAGAAGTGCTAAGATTGTACAATAAAAGTTGTAACATTAGTGGGCAACTAAAAACTGTATTTTTTTTAAACCTAGTTGAAACATAGTGGATTGCTGTAAGGTTAGTGAACTGGCAGTTGTGTGACTGCAGTTTCATGCAGGTGCCCACAGTGAAAACTTTTACCTTAAAAAAAGAAAGAAAAAAAAAAGGATATGCTGGCTTTAAAAAACAACAACAACAAAACCATAAAAAATAAAGTACAACACTTGCTCACAAAGCCACTAATTCTCAAATCTCTCCACAACACTAATTATATGATATGACCCAGGTGAGGGTGGCTAATTATAGTGACATAATAGCAGATGGTTTTTAATTAATCCAGTCCAGGTTTTCTGGATTACCTATGATATCCTCACTGGAGTTGCCTCAGCAAATCAAACCCTGTATGTTTTCAGTGTTCACACAAGTGGACCTCTGTGTGCTTTCCCAAACTGAATGCCTTCACTGAATTGCTGAAAAGTGTCACTGGACTGGCTGGTGGGCAAGCGTTCAAAAACGGTTAGTCAATTGCGGGTTCTTAAACTCTGAATGCACTGTCACTGGCGCGAGTAAGGAGCTTGGGGCCCCAGTGCGATCTTTACATGGGGCTCCGAGCACTCTATTGATGTGAAGCTTCAAAACCTACCAAGGACAGCTGCAGTGTCAGAGAGGTGTAAAAAGAGCAAGGAAAGAGTTTAAGGATTACCACTATGCAATACACATATAGAGGTGTTTATTACCAGCACAGTACCAATGAAAAGCTAATAAGATGAATGAAGGAGGGCCCTAGTGGGCCCATCTGGTTAAGGGGCCCTAGTGTGGTTGCAGCCTCTGCATCCCCTATTGCTACACCACTGGTCAGCTGAAATACTGTATAAGATCTGCACTGGCACACTGTAAGAATGCAGATGTACGTGGCTGCCTAACCCCTACACCTTGACAAACAGTCATCCAGCACAATCAGGTGTGAACACATGCATGCTTGTCAGGGGCTGATCTCTGCTGAATGGGGATCTGGTGACAATGTGGCTCCTCTACTGTCAGTCTAAACCAGCATTTAACTAAAAGAGTAACAGTCGCCAAAAAAGGAATGTGTACTAATCTGTTTCACCACTCTGAACAACCATTAGCAGTAATGCCTAGATATTGTGTAGTGCATGCCTACCATAACAGTAGGTAGTCAAATTATAACAAATGTCCATCCTTCACAAATTCTCTTAAAGGATACCTGAGCTGACACAATAAGATAAGCAGAGGTACTTACGGTACTAGTCCTACTAAGAAAAGTCCCTTTCTCTTTTTCTGCACAGCAAGTGTTACAAAACTAGTTATGCTATCTAGGAAAATAAAGCAGGCAAATAAAAGCTGAACTTATCCTGAAGTCCTGAAAAGTAAACAGAAGGAGAAACTTTTATCTGGCTAAGGCAACAATGCTGACAAGGTTTTAGTGCTGAAAGGTTCAAAGGGTCATTACTTCTTTTGCTTTTCTGCTGCTGCATGTAGCAGATTTTACATCAGACTGTCAGCGCTGCTGTTTAGAATTCAGTATAAAAAATTCAGATCTAACACATAAATTAAAAATAGGAGACGGTTCCATGTTATTAATACACTATTTTAATGTTCTACACTAAACAAATAAAACAAATAACATTTATGCGCTCTATTGGCAGTAGCAGTAGGGAATCTTGCCCAAGGACTCCTACTGAATAGGTGCTGGCTTACTGAACAGGAAGAGATTTGAACCCAGGTCTCCTGTGTCAGAGGCAGGGCCCTTAACCAGTACACTATCCAGCCTCAACTATTTACCATTATTACTACACACATAATTATCTCATTAGTTTAGTTTTGGTTCAGGTTCGCTTTAAGACTAATTCATTTGATAGTAAAGGTTCAACAGTACTAATAATCTGGCCTGCATAAAAAAAATCCTGGGGCTATGCTGCTGCAGCACCATTCTTTGCGATTACTCACGTAGTAAGGCATTTTGCAACTAAGACATGCTTGATATTGTAATGATACAAAACTATATGAAATATAAAAAACTCAGAGAGGAAACAATTCAGAGAAACTGCATTAAGGTACAATGTCTACACAGAGGTTAGTGTAGGGACTGATCACGTGGAAACGCCTTGGCAGGCCTAATCAGCCGCTGACTATAATCTTTGGTAAACGGCGAGTTCCTATGTAAAACAATAATACCAACGCTTTTATTTCTGTCAAAATGTCACTTTGCAGAAGTTTCAGTGCGCTTAAGGTTAATATTATTTAATTGGTCTACATACTGCATGCTCCTCTCTCTTTGGTGATGAGTGATGATCTGTTTATAATTATGTTTTGTGTTAGCCAAGGGGTTGGGTGTACCTGTGTTTATTCTTGTTCTGGTGTGTTTCTGTTGCGTAAATGGTGTGAGCATTGATGTGTACTGCCAAGTTACTACAGATTTACAGTGTCTAGGCATCCCTTGTGGCATACGTTGAAAAAAAGGTAGTAAAAAGTAGTATACTAAAGTAGTACATTCCTCTCATGATCCCCGTTCCAGCACCCTCTACCCCGTTCAAATCTACCACCGCAGGAGGCTTCGGAAGTGTTCGTAAGCCAGAGTGCTCCTGAAGACGGGCAGCTCTATACTGTGCATATGCAAGAGAGCGCGCTCGCACAAGTGCACTACGGAACTGCACGTCTTTAGGAGCACTCATGCTCACAAAGCCTCCCGCGGTGGAAGAGAGCAGACACTGATCCATCAGTTGGAGACTCCTAAAGGGAGTGACAGTGCTATAACGAGGGGACAAGGAGAGGAATAGGAAGACTCTATAAGACCCAGAGCCTTCCCCCCTACTTAGGTTGTTTTTTTAACCACCTGAGTGTTACGCTGCTCAGGAGGTTTTGCAGCTAGAGTCCCCCAGGAAGATTCTAACAGATTGCATGCCCCCACAAGCTTTAGCTAGCACTAGGCTAGCTAGCATAAGTAGCCGTCACCCTCCGATCGCCGCCGATTATACTTTACCCAGCCTGGATCCAGCCATCAGTGCAGCCTCCCCGCACAGCTCCGGTCTCTCTATGGGGAGGATTGCACATGACGACGTCATGCACAGACCCAATCCTCCCCATAGAGAGACCGGAGCTGTGCGGGGAGGCTGCACTGATGGCTGGAGCCAGGTGGGGTAATGTATTAAGTGGTTGGATCAGCGGTGATCGGAGGGTGCCGGCTACTTATAATAGCTAGCCTAGTACTAGCTAAAGCTTGTGGGGACATTACATCTATTAGAATGTTCCTGGGGGACTTGTGATTCTAGCGAGCGGTATGCCTGACAGTGTTGGGCATACCGCTCAGGAGGTTAAAAATGCTTCAGGTTCACTTTAATGTGTTCTTCCTATGAGGTTTGATAAATAATAATAATAATACATAGTTAATTTGCCAAAAGGTGCCCATACACACATCCATTTTTCCATTTGATTCCCTGCAGATTCAATCACTCTAATCGAATCGGATGGGAATCGACTCCCTAAAATGTTTGATTCTATCGATCTTGACCAAATAAACGGTCAAAAGTATTTGGACGGAAAATCTAGGTCAACTGGGGTTGGGGCAGGAGTGGAAGATTATCGACGGGCCATAGCATTTCACTGCATTGAACAGTGCGATGCTGCAGTCCAATCAATTTTTTTATAGATCTCTTGCTGGAATCTATTAAAAATCGATGTGCTGTGTGTGGTTGGAATAGATTCCTTCTGAAAGGAATAGTTTGTTTTGGAACATTGGGTAGAAATTGATAAGTGTATGGTCAGCTTCAGTGTTGCTGTTACCGCAGGGTCCAAGTGGGACAAACATCTTGGTGTTAACGATCAGCAGACAATTACTGTAGTCTTTTGGGAATTAAAGTGGACCTGAACTCAGAACTTCCTCTCTGCACTAAAAGATGCGCAACAGCATAATAACCTTTAAAGAAAACCTGTAACTAAAAAACGTTCCCCTGGGTGGTATTTACCTCGGGTGGGGGGAAGGCTCCGTATCTTATCGAGGCTTCCCCCGTCGTCTTGTGTCCCACGGCGGTCTCGCTGTGCCCCTCCAAACAGCGGGGATGTAAATATTTACCTTCCCGGCTCCAGCGCAGGATCGGCTCTCCGCTCAGAAATAGGCGGAAATAGCCGATCGCTGTCGGGCCGCTCTAGTGCGCAGATGCAAGTCTCCTGCGCCTGCGTAGTAGAGCGGACCCAATAGGCTATTTCCACCTATCTCTGTGCTGAGAGCCGCAACAGCGCCCCCACTGGAGCCAGGAAGGTAAATATATCAAGCCTTGTCGAGCCAGGATTGCGGGACGCTTCGGCGGAGCCAGCGCTGGATTGCCTGCAGCTACAGGGGAGGGGGAAGCTTCATTGGGACCTTCAGGCCTCCCCCTCCCAAGGCAAGTACCCCCCAGGGGAACTTTTTTTTTTGTTACAGTCTCTTTAAAAAAAAATGTTTTGTTACAGCTGATACAAATCCTGCAATTAATCTGCAGTGTTTCCACTTCCTGCTTTCATGGAAGCAGACATATTGTTAACATCCTGTGCTTTCAAATGAGCTTATCTGCCACGGCAGTCAGCTGAGGGATCAAATTACAACTTGTGTTTAGTCACAGATCAGGGGGAAATAGGCTAAGCTCTCTAAATACATACAGGGTGCATTTCTCTAAATTTTCCTTCTGTCCTGTGCAAGAGTTCAGGTACACTTTAAGCATTCTCATTTTAAACAATAGCAGTGCTGCGTTCCTTGCGGTCTGTGAAAAAGTCATTGTGTGCACAAGTTTCAGTAAGAAGGTAATAGTCAGACTAACCGCATCATGGCACGACGTGTACACAATGTCCACCATGTTCATATTCTCATCCAGGAAGTGACGCTTTATGGCAATTGCGTTACAACCACAGCAGTTGTCTTCCTCAATGGTGACTCCCGGAGCAAAGCGCGGGCGGGCAGAGCAGGGGCAGCAGCAGCTACTAATTGCAGCAAAGACACAAGCAGATACAAATAGTGTGTATGTCAGAGAGGAAATCCACAGCTAAGAAAATAAATATGCATAAAAGATTCAGAAATATGCTGAAGGCATCAAAATAAAATGAAATGCAACAGCAACTGAGCGCACACACACCAGGAATGGAGATACAAATGTCAGCGACACGCAAAAAACAGAAGGAAACACACACGATCAGAGTACTTACGAGCATGCGCCCGCCAACCGACAGATGCCACATGTTGGCTTTCTAATGAGGTACATGGGCCAGCCATATGCTGCCAGTGCAAAAAGCATGTAGTAGCAAACCTCCTTGTAGCGCTGCATCTCTTGCTGGAAGAGGGAAGAGAGAAGCCGTAAGGAGGAGATACGACTCCATGAATGTACTTGTAGTGAAGCCGTGACAGCTGCATACTCACAGTATTCTTCAGGTCCAAGTACTTTGTTTTTCGGGTGACTGGCATGCCAGACAAGAAAGCCAATATGTCGTTATTAGCCTGAAGACAGAGAATAGTGCAGCTCAGCATAGAATATGTTCCATTTCACAGGGAAGTGACATTGGGCTGCACCTGTTAAATGTCAGAGAGAAGAACTGCCCAGAGAAACACTACCAATGTCAGTAATGTCATTATGCCATATACAGTGTATCCCAATACTGCTGTGGCTTTGTGCAACTCTTTCTTGCCAATTTTCTAATGCCAAGTCTACGGGATTCAGCATAACCCGAAGTGGGAGGAATACAGAACGAGTTACTACTGGACTTAGAGAAAAAAAACAACAACAAAAAAAAAACACACAAAAAAAGGTCACTGGCCTGTCTTTTGTGCGGATTATACATTTTTTGGATGTTTTATATATTCTGGATCACTGACCCGGGAAAAGTCCAGGTGTTCTCAGCAATTCTAAAGCAACTGACTGCATGCTTTTTTGCACGTAAAAAGCCAAAAGAACCATGCAACAGTGAAAAAAAAAAAAAATGTCGGAACTCAGCTCTGCCTGTTCAGTAAGCCAACACCTATTCAGTAGGAGACCTTGGGCAAGTCTCCCTAACACTGCTACTGCCTATAGAGCACGCCCTAGTGGCTGCAGCTCTTACACTTTGAGTCCGCCAGGAGAAAAGCGCAATATAAATGTTCTGTGTCTGTCTGTGTCTAATAGTGACAGAATAATATGGGGGGCTCTGTATTCCCCACACTTCAGGTCACCTTGAAGCTTTCAACGCCAAATTGCCCCAACATGGCCTAGCCTCACCTAATCCTCCATGCTGTGCTAGCACTAACTTTATTCTCTAACATTCCCTTACACCAGTGATCCCAATCTACTCACCCAACATTCACTTAAAGCGGACCCAAACCAAACATTTTTTAAATTAAAAATATTTAGTTGCACCACTCTAACACATACAAAGCTAAATAAACACTCCTTCAAGCCTATAAGCATTTCAGTGCATGCTTTTCACCCTTCTCTTTTCATAACTAGGGTTATACTGGGGGCAGCCATTAGCAATTCCTCCATTGCCGGACACTATCTACTCCACCAGTTTGCCGGAAAAATGCCGGCAATTTGAAAGGAAGGGAGGGGTTTCTCCAATAAATGTAAAATATTTTATATTTGTCATCATGCAGCTGAAAAAAAGGCTGCTATTTATTATTATAATTTAGAAAATAGATTTTATTTCTGAAATCTTGTCTTTTTAATTTGGGTCCACTTTAAGCCCAAAAAGTGCAAACTCCTATCCCATCCCCTTCACTCACCATCCCTAACTATGCACTTAAAGGGAACCTGAAGTGAGAAGAATATGGAGGCTGCCATTTATTTCCTTTTAAGCAATAGTTGCCGGTCTAGCCTGCTGATCCTCTGCCGCTAATATTTTTATTAGCCATAAACCCAGAATAAGCATATGCAAATCAGGTGTTTCTGACATTACTGTCAAATCTGACAAGATTAGCTACATACTTGTTTTTGGTGCGATTTAGACACTACTAGGGATAGTCAATGAGATGCACATAATTTCAAGTTGATTAAGCATTATGCAAACTTTGCATGCTACTTTATGCAGCTTGAACATGAACCAATCAATTCCTGCTGAGGTAACATTCGATTGGTCCAATTTAAAGCTGCCTAAATGTACATATAAAATTTGCATAACCCTGCATCAACTCAAAATTATTTGCATCTCATTGACCATCCCTAGACACTACTGCAGCCAAATACACCAGCAGGGCTGCCAGGCAACTGGTTTAGTTTAAAGGGAAATAAATATGACAGCCTCCATAAACTTTGCACTTCAGGTTCCCTTTAAAGCAACCCTTGCTTGCAGATGTCAGTTGATATTTGCGCTTTGTGCTTCCATATTGGTTTACTGTGGACTTCTAATGTTCCTATATAGATCTCAAACATTAGGTTCCAGAGATGTACATAGTTATTGCTAAGAACACATTTAAGGTGGCAACAACGTACAATGTTTTAAATATCTGTTCAATTCAAGAATTGCAAACAATTTTTCTGACTGATTGTAATATTTCAAAAATAGGACCAATTTACCACACACCAATTTTCCCCCAATTATGATATGATTGGAAAATTGCTAATCTAATCTAACACACACTATACAATCTTTAGATACATTTAAGAAAAATGTCCAGCATTCTGGATCAATAAAAATCGAAAAAAAGCGGGAATTCCAATCGGATTTTTCAGTCGAATGAAAAGAAAGCTTTTACATTTTTTTTTTTCAGGAGATCCGATCATATTTATCGAATGGCCGTAAAATCGCTTCATCTTATTGTTTGGTGTGTGGCCACCTTTAGATCTGGTAAATGGTTGCATGGGCAGGGTCACAGGAGTGGGAGGAGCACTCTGCACACAACAAAAAGAAATTAGAACTGGGAGCCTGTGCAGTAGGTTATCAACAGCAGAGAGAGAGAGAGAGAGAGTGCGGACAGGTGGGTTACTTTAAACATATCCTTTTCCACAGACGGAACCCAAAAAACTAACCCAGCCTTTCACTGAAGCTAGAACGAGCAAAAGCTAAATTAAAATTGGGCATGTATTATTTTAGTTAACTTTCCCGACACCCCTCATATTGCTCGTGGTCTACAGGGTCCCTCCTGCTCCCCCTTCCAATACCATTTAATATTAGACTGGCTCTTCAGTGGATTAATCTGTAGGAAGTGGCCATGGCAATGCACAAACAAATCTAGTTTGAGCTTCACCCGTGCTCAGTTTAGAATCACTTGTTCACCACTTTGTTAACTCCTGTGAAGCTGTGAGTGTGGGAAAGGGGGGGGGGGGATCTTTGAATAGGAGGGGCCCAGAATACAATAGGAGTGTTAGAAGTACTGTAAGTGTTTTTACACCCCCACCATTTTTTTTTTTTCAGCACACTTCAAGTATGTCCTGACAAATGACTATAAATACCAACTTACTTTTTTCTAGAAATAACTGAGACCCCAAACTAACCAAATCTGACCCTCTCACTAACCTTTCCTCACCTAACCAACCCCACACAAGATCAATATTTACCTATTAGGACAAGAAGTATTAATAATTATGTACCACTGACATAATCCCAAAATGACTCAATTGTTCCCACTTTGAAAAAGAAGACCAGTTCTTTTTGAAATATACTCATCCTGCTTAACTTGCCTCATCCAGAACTGCATTCCGTTTCGCTCTTTGTCGCTGGCGCAGTAGGACTAGCCCAGCAATGATATCAGAAGGAACAATGTCCAGATCTCGGAAAAACTCAGCAAACAGATAGGCAATCTCTGAATAGGCATCCTGGGAGAAGAGACATATTTGGGTCAAGAACTAGAAGAACTATGTACAGTACGCAAAGTTCTGCAATTAACCTACTTAGAGGAGTGATTATATTTCAAAGCTGTGAAAAAATATACTGAAGTTAACGTAGTGCCTCTGAATGCTCTTAAAGAAAACTTAACATTAAAGATAAATACAGTAAATAAGATAAGAAGGAACACACAGTCACACTATAGTTGTGTGGGGGATCTACCACACCTCTGCCTATCATCTGGCCAATCAACAGACAGGAACACTTTTAGATGGAGATGAGGATACGCATGTGTCAGAACTGTAACTCTATGTGACAATTGGAAATTGTACAGCAAGATGAGTACGTTGTGTTGTATTTTACTGATTTCTGAGACCTTACTATAGACATTTCTGTACTTTTCTGTTAGCCGGGCGCATCCAATTGGTGGCGCTAATTACATTAATAGTCACGTAACAAAAGTGCAATGTAGTCGATTCTATTGTTTTTTTTACTGGCCGTCTCGCTGCGGCCAAATGTATTATCAAAAGTGAATTAATTGAATTAAATGAAGCCGGTGGCAATGTAACATATGAAGCCGCTTGCTTCGGCTCTCCCCCCCCCCCCCCCCCCCCCCGCCACTCTCCTATACAATACTGGCAGCCGGCAGGGACATGCATGTCCCCCCAGAGTCGTTCGTCACGGCAGGGAATCCTGCCGTTCGTTCTTGCAGAGCGGGTGCTGGCAGAAGCAATGTCTGCAGCCTCCCCGCTCTGCTTTCCCTGCTGCGAAGAACGACTCTGGGGGGACACGCATGTCCCCGCCGGCTGCCAGGATTGTATAGGAGAGAGGCAGGGGAAGGAGAGAGAGCCGAAGCCGGCGGCTTCATCTGTTACATTGCCGCCGGCTTAATTTAATTAAATTAACTCACTTTTGATAATACATTTGGCCTTTTGTTACGTGCCTATTAATGTAATTAGCGCACCTACCGGATGCGCCCGGCTAACAGAAAAGTACCGAAATTTCCTTAGTCGTATTGTCTTCAGTGATTCGAAAGGATCTGAGTGTCTATAGGAGTGATGTGTTATGGGAACCCACAGTTGTTGACTTACAGCTGGATTAACGAAAATACCTTCTGTTTTAGGAAGGTAAATTATACTCTGCACTGTTTTGTATAATGTCTTCTATGCTGTTGTGTCGCCATCTCAGGTTCCAGATGGAAAGTGAAAGAAATGTTATTAACCATTTCAAACTTTAAAAAAAGGGGATTGTTTGAAGTTATACAAGAATGTGGGAGGAGTTTGGATAAGCAGAGACCGCCGTTCAGTCTAGCCCAGGCTTTCTCAATCAGGTTCCCTGGAACCCCAGGGTTCCTTGAGTACTCTGCAGGGGTTCCTTGGCATTTTCCCCCATCGTGGGGGAAGTATAATAGAGCACATTATAATAGGTAGTACTGTAACAAGAAGCACTAAATTGGGGCATCAGGAGACGGTATAATGAGTGGCAGTGTAATGGGGGTAGTGAAATAAACAACCACACAGACTTTTAAAGACCATGTCTCCTCCAAAATAAATGCAGGGGTTCCTCGAGATCAAAACATTGTTTGCAGTGGCTCCTTGAGATCCAAAAGTTATGCAGGTTTCCTCCATGGTAGAAAGGTTGAGAAAGGCTGTTCTAGCCAATCATCATCTGAACTTAGCAAAGGAAGGCAGCATTGCAAAACATGCCATCCAAGTAATGAAAAAGTAGAATGCAAAAACATTGGCACCAGTCTAGTTCAGGGGACTCTGCAGTAAACCTCATAGGGGACAGTTCTCCAATCACAGCACTGTCTACAGCACAAAGCCTTGTGAATGGCTCAATAGAGCGGGCATAGTTTACTACAACCTATCTGAAACCTAGCAGCTCGAGAGGGTGCTGTCTACCTAATCATATTAGCAGTATTTCCCAATGAGGTTTCCTGCTGGGTCCCCTAAAATAAAACTAGTGGCAACACTTTTCATGTGCAATGAACAAACCTGCATGCATTGTAATAAATTATATATTCTACAGTGTATGTAACACATATTTGAACTAGGGCTTAAAAAACATCTAACCTTTGGGTGGGAGACTACACACTTCCTTCCAAGATGAATGCTGGGATGACTTACAATAACGGAGTCTGCAAACAGCTCCACCCAGGGCTTCTCCACAGCTCTGACAGAGGAATCTGGCATTTTTAAATAAATGATGAGATAAGGACACAGCATGCAAAGGCTGGTATACGGTTTGTTGCATATTATGCAAATTACATAATATTTGAATATTATGTCACTTCCTGGGGGTGGGCATATAAAACCTGTTTGGACTGTGGGTGGTACACCTGAAGAAGGGCTCCGCCTGAAACATGTAGGGTGTGCCCACTAAGCTCCAAGCATACAGCCTTTGAGTGCTGTGTCCTTATTTCATCGCTGTCCATTGGATTACAGTTCCTTTCCCAAAGGTGTGAAGTTTGGATTTACTTTTTTAAATAAACCACTATTAAAAAAAATAAATCTGAAATGGGGTTTTCATTCAGGATAGGAGAATGTCTATTGGCTATATTCTACTAAATATTATTATTTAGTTAGCAATCAAAATAGTGCCTTATATAAAAAATACATAATGGGATTATTTGCTTAAGTTCGCATACCTTTCGCACACTGTATAAATCAACATCTATCTATCTATCTATCTATCTATCTATCTATCTATCTATCTACTGTGACATGGGAGAAGTAGGACCTCAGATCACCGTGAGAATATATACAGAGGCAGAGCTTAGCCATTTCAAGTGACAGTATTGGTGCTCTGTAAGCTTACAGACTGAGAGTCCTTAGTGCGAGTGCAGCACAGGAAGACTTTCAGACGACGAGTCCAGCTGCTGGCTTGGCCTTCTTCCAGACGGTGCCTATGAGAAAAGTAAGGATTAATCAGGCAGGCATAGCAAAGAATGAGCTTCACTGTACTTAACACAAAGGAACTGTAAATCTATAGCGAGCAGTGAAACATTAACTACTGAACTCCAGGCTAACAGCAAAACACAGTGTGTGTCACATATTATACCTTCCAAAGATCTGTTATGTCCAGCCAGTACTGTGAGAACATGAGAGAGTCTGGCTAGACAGTGGAAAAAAAAAAACTCTCCTCCTCTTCATTCTTAGGAACTACAAATATGTCTGGTCCTACCAACTGGAGTATGAAAAGCTGCATCATACTGATGAGGTCATAACTGTGTGTCTATAAAGAGTCTAACAGCGCTTATCGATGTGTGGTAAATCAGGTAAACGATCTTCCAAATCTCAATCATTTACCAGTTATACCTCTCTGCATCTTTACATATTAGACAAGAATTCAGTTGAATCTGTTGTCCGTTTATTAAGATCATGGCTGCAGTCACCAGCTTTCTACTGCTCAATGAAATACAAAGCTATGGCAAACTTTCATTGTGCGCTGTCGCTGCCCACACACCCCACATGCAGCATTTTCGATCTATACATGATTAATAATTTGATAGTAATATTGATGCCATAGATTTTCCTTAGATTCAGTGTTTATTGTATGTACTTGAGCCGACACTCTCCAAACTTTTACCTCAAAAATATGTAGGAATTGTAGTGGTCTTGTGGTGGAGAATACAGTTGGCTTGGAGGTGGTAGAAGGGACATAAGCAGTGAAAACTGCTAGAGTGGAGCAGTATGTGTAAGTGATCTCTGAGAGCGTCATAGCAATGAGACTGATAAGCTGCAGAGGAATGTTGACAGCGTGGACCAGTAAACCATTGAGCAACAGAAGCACCACCACACTGCATATGCTGGAGGGGACATGGAGGTCTCCCACAAAGTCCTCTCTGGGGGGTGGGAATTAACACGGCCACCGCAAGGTACCAGCAGCACCCTGCACATGGCTATTGGGACACCGCGGTCACCGCACACCTCCATTGTTTTGCGGGGTTTTGTGCTCATATTGCGGTGGGAGGTGCACACACGGGGTCACTATAAGCTTAGAACTTGAGTATAAGCCAAGACCCCCACTTTTGGGCCACTTTTTTGGTCTCAAAAACTTGGCTTATACTAAAAACAGTAAATTAAAACTGATGTATAATCTATTGAAACAAGTAGAGTTTGGGTACCTTAAAGGAAACATCCGAGCTTTATAAAAAAAAAAAAACACGATCTACTTACCTGGGGCTTCCTCCAGCTCCTGGCAGCCTATATGTCCCTTGCCGCAGCTTCCCTCCCAGCCGGTGGCCCAGGTTCCTCTCCACTGGAGATGCCGCATCTTCTGCGCCTAGGAGTGCGTGGCCACGCTGCTCGCAACTGCGACAGTCTCTGCAACAGAGGGGACCCCTGACCACCGGCTGGGAGGAGAGCTGTGGTGAGGGACAGATAGTCTGCCAGGAGCTGGAGGAAGCCCCAGATAAGTAGATCTTGTTTTTTTCTTTTTAGCTCGAACTGACCAATGCTGCCACCTCCATGTAGTATGAAGGCCAACAGATTCTGAATACTATGAGCAGACTGTGTAAGTAAGAACTGATACTACAAGGAAATTGTAAAATTGTCCAATCATTGGCCAATCAAAATTGGATGCATGTATGCACTGTCTGGACGTATTGTGCTTTCTCTTCTTTTCGCAGACATTGAGCCATTAAACAAGGGTATACCATAATGCTAATCTACAAGCAGGTTTAGGTATTAGAGACTAGCAAATACAACTCTGACAAAATAATTTTCAACAATTTACGGAAAAAACTTAAGTTGTCATTTAAGACTTTTACTGCCGCCTGTATAACACAATTTGAGAACTTCACTTCCTTCCTGTTATCAGTGATGCCAAAGGAAGTGAGAGGAAACTGTCCCTACAAGGAAACTAGCAGGAATAAAAGCAAGACAGAAGCTTCTAACATTCTTTGCTCTGTCCAGACCTAAAAAAATGAAGTTTTGGTTGGGATTTTCAATCAACATTTTATATACAGACTAGTTAAAAGGCCCACCCATTAAAAAATGGGTGCTAGGCCTCGCCTAACCGTGTATGGCCTCGAATCGCACACAAGGCCGCAACTGCTGCTGTCCGAACACTAGCATGCACAGTGGCCACCCATCCTCCTTCGCTGTCTGAAGTTCGCCCGCAGTTCGTTACAGGGACAAAAGGGGGATGCAGCGACAGGTATTTCATTATATAGGATGAAAGATATATTACATTTGCCTGGAGGTCACCATTCAGGATGGACCTCAAGCTTTTCTTACCGCAAGTTGTAAGTGCGTAAATTCCTCTGTCTTCTCTTTGTTGCTCGTAGCTTTACAAATGTTCTTCCAGTTGGATCAAAGACACAGAGAACCGTGATGCAGACACTGAGTATGACCACCCAGTTACACACCACCATCCCTGCATGAAAAACCAAACACATCCTCAGCAACAGGGAACACAAGGATTTTACTAAAGATGCCAAAAGCATATAATACAAGAAAATATAGAAACCTATTATAAAGACACATGCTCATAGGGAGAGTGCTTGTCCATTTGTAAAATCTATTTAAAGTGGACTTGAACTCTTGCACAGGACAGAAGGATAACCTGGAGAAATGCACCCTATATGTATTTAGAGAGTTTAGCCTGTCTAATTACCCCTCATCTGTGACTAATCAGAACTGTAATATGATCTCTCGGCTGTCAGCCCCGGCAGAGCAGTTAATTTGTAAACACAGGTATTCATTGAATCGGGGACTTAGATTTATGAATGGGAATTGCGGTCCCATTCATTAACTTCCCTGCAAAGCGGCGGTAACGACAGTACGCGCGCAAGGATGAACGGGAGCGAGCACCGGCTGCACGCCGCTGCAGACTTGCATTCACGGCCCTGGTGCATCCTGTGAACTTTGCAGGGCCGTGAATGTACTGCACGGCGTGCATCATGTAGTTAATTGCAGGATTTGTATCAGCTGTAAAAAAGAAACACGTTTCTTTAAGGGCCCTTTCACACTAGAGCGGTGCAGCATTTTTACCGCACCCCACCGACGGGCAATGAAAGTCTATAGAGACTTTCATACTTCTGCATTATGGTGTGGCACGAGTGAAATTTTCACTGCATCCCCATTGCAGGTCCAGAACTACTGTACGTTACTGCGCGGCTTCTGCGTCGACCTGGAAGGCGTGTTAGTCTATGACGACAAATTAATTTTTAAAAGATTACCAATGCAACCTTGCGGCGCGCAGAAGCATATTATTTTAACAATACACTTCCATGCACTTCCGCATACCCCAAAGCAGAAAGTGACCGCAAGCGCGTCACTTCCTGCTTGACCCAATGCCAGATGGGGAATCGGTATTCCCGAAGGCCTGTTTTTTGGCGATGCGGTGCTGCTGTCGCACCGCCAGTTTGCAGTGTGAAACTGGCCTAAAGGTCATTATGCTGTTGCTTATCTTTTAGAGCAGCTTTAATTGGACTGTATTCAATAAACGTCATCATTTTTGTAAATGTGTAATCCAAAGGTAACATAACCATCAGAAAAATGCCCTGGTGAGAACAGCACAGGTTACGTGTGACTTTCCATGTTGAGGGCAGCCATACTGGAGCTTTAGGCTGCATACACACTTAGAAGAAAGGCAGAGACCCTTGTTCTGCAAGCTATTGGCTGAAATCTAGCAAGCTTACAGGCCTCTCACAAACTTCTGTAGCCATTCAGGACACCGGATCAAGTACATTGAGGACTGAGTGCACTGTGTTCACACTTACCCTGCCTGCAAGAAGCTGCTCACTCCATCATCCCTCCTTCCTGCTCCATTAAACAGGACACATTTGTTGGCTAAAGATGAGAAGCGTATCTGTGCAGCGCAAGTACACTGCAATGTCTATGGCTTTTAAAGGGAACCCGAGGCGAGAGTGACATGATGGCTGCTATATTTATTTCCTTTTAAAAAAAGTTAGCTTCAAAGGAAATAAATATGACAGCCTCCACATCACTTTCACCTCAAGTTGACTTTAGGGCCCCTTTCACACTGGCACGGTGCGGCAACCGCAGACTAATGAGACCCTATGTGGGAGTTCATACTTCATACATTGCAGTACACTGCGCCATAAGTGCAGAACTATTTACCGCGTGGAACCCGCAGCAACCTGCGACGATCTGTATCAGCCCGGAAGTCATATTAGTCTATGGCTACGCAGGATTTTTAAATAAGTTGGTGTCGCAGCATTGCGGTGCCCAAGTGCGGAAGTGTATTTTTACATCCGCATACCCAAAGCAGGAAGTGACCGAAGTGCGCGTCACTTCCTGCTTGGCTGGTGGCCAGACAGGGAACACCGTGTACTAGCACCCCCCAGATGACACACTACTCTGCCAAAGACTCTGCAGAGGTCCCGGGGAGCAAAAGTTAAGATGGGGGGGGGGGGGCACCTTGGGGGCTCCTACAGGCTCTGGGGTGATTGCCCCCTTTGCCTCTATGATAGCGCTGGCCCTGCCCATGCAGCTGAGTGCTGTGGCATTCTCTGTATCGGAGATACAGAGTGCCACTAAAGCACCACAACACTTGACTGCAAGGGGGAGGGGCTAACCATAGAAAGTCATGGCACAGGGAATCTCCGAGAGTCAGTTATACTGAGAGCACAGCTGAAGTCAGTATAACTTTTTACAAGAACGCCATGCACATGATGAGTATTTTAGACTATAATCTCTTTAAAGTTGTGTTGAGCATGTGCACTGCAGTTAATTTCCCGATCTCTGTGGAGATGCCCCAGTAGACATGTAAGACTCTAAACTGTAGTTGCTAAATATTTGCACTACCATTCCTCCCAAGGGGTTTCCCTGAGATGTCCCTGATTACATTGCATTATAAAATACATTTTACTTTGTCAATTGGGGAATCCAGTTCTCTGCTGTAAAGGTTGTGCGCAGATTTTTTTTCCCATGTTTTATAATCTACCCTAAAAGGTGATTAACTATCTCAGAAATATTGTCATTTGATTTTAAAATATAAAATCATAGTTCAGGCAAATATAAAGCATAGAAGAGTCAATGTTTCTGTTGTCCAATGTCTGTTCTAGGTTACACAACAGGCTATCTGGACATAAGTGGGTTTTTCCTAATGAGCCAGAGCCCAGTTCTGCCTAAAAGTGTGGAGCAGGAGGAAAACCCAGCCCAATTCCTGACCTGTAAGGCCGGCCTACCGCCTGCATACAGTGTCTCTTCCTACAGTATATAGCATCATTTGAATGATGAGCAGGAGACCTGTGATCCTGTAACCAGATTGAGAATTTTCCAAAATAGGTAAAAGGCTAGTTTATAATAGCTGAAATGTATTACAGTACATACGGCACCTCTTAGGGTACATTAAAGTGGACTTCCTTTGTAAATTCTGAAGTGAGAAAAAGCCAACATTAAACTATGACTGTACCCTCCCTTTTCTTTACCAAATGCAGCAATGGGTGGACTACTTCATTAACGTAATCCTGAGATGAAAGGAATCTCAGGTTCTGTACTTACCTTCGCCGGGAGTGTTCTGTGCCTGTGCAGCGCAGGTGCATAACGTTTCCAGTCACGGGAGCGCGATAGGAGTGCACATGTGCAACGAAGCACGGCTTGGCTAGGCTACCGGGCCGTATTGCGTGGGGACAGGAGCCACCCGAGAAGAAAGCGAGGGATCAGAGCAGCCTCAAGGGAGCTTAAGGAAGCCCCAGGTAAGTATGGTATCTGAGATGTCTCATCTCAGGTACACTTTAAGCAGCAGGGAAGCACTGTGGCAGTTCTGATTGGCCTGATACTCTACTCTGAGATAGGCTGGCTTAGCGTCACAGGTACACAGGTAGAAGCAGAGTACCTTTCAGGCCACAGTGAGGCTCCTCCCACCCACAGATCACACAATGGGCTTGATTCACAAAGCAGTGATAACCCAGTTAAAGACTTAAGGCGTGATAACCATTTTTATCATGCCTAAACTCAGTTTAGGCATGATAAGTTTAGGCATGATAAGTTTAGATCGCTCGCAAAGTCCCGCACGCAAAGCAGCGCCATTAAACTCTATGCAAAGTGCACCAGACTTTGCTAGCGCAAAACTTTTGATCAGTTGTGCACTGCGGTGCTAACACTGTTGGTGCTTAAATTTATCACGCCTAAAAACGTATCACACCTAAACTTATCATGCCTAAACTTATCATGCCCAAACTTATCACACCTAAACTTATCACACCTAAACTTATCATGCCTAAACTTATCATGCCTAAACAGAGTTTAGGCGTGATAAAGGGCTTTTCACTAGCGTGCTAACTGTTAGCACCGCTTTGTAATTCAGGCCCAATCTCTTACCATTCTTTGCAATTTCCACTTAAAAAGAAAGTAAAGAGGGTTTCACTTACCAAGTGTAACATTTTTTGCTGTGATGTCATTGCAGGATGTGTAATACTGAGCAAGCCAGACAATGCCAACGATTGCGTAAATAAACTCAATCACCAGAATTGCTACAAGGAAAAAAAGTAGAATAAATAGAGGAACTTCTTTACTTTCCTTATGACTGATTAATGAAAAACATTTAAGGTTAGCTGTGACTTACCAAGCCGCACGTATAACACATACTGCATGGAGTCCCGGGGCTCGGTGTACAGGATCCCTCCTCTCATGCTCAGCCAGATGATGGCCACCTCTGCAATCATGCAGCTGAGCAGGATGCCCAGATATCCTCGCCCGTGATCCACCAGATTCAGAGAACATGTTTCATGGGGGTTATAGGTCAGACCAAAGAGAACCACGGAAAGGATCACAAACCTGCAAGAGAAGAAAAAAAGAATATACATTAAATCACTGTATTTATCAGAACTACCATCAAAACTCAACCACTTGAAGTCTGTATGGTATGTTCTCCTCTAGCACCGTTTTATTTTACATCGGCAGAATTAGGCAGTTGCAGTGGTAGAAAAAGTGCCAAAAAAACATTTAAAGAATAGTAAAATAGGTAGGAGGAGGCACCCCAAACAATTGTGAACAGCTGGAGAGCAATGTGAAGTAAGCAATCTTACTTTGGTACAAGGATAGTGAGAAATATTTAATTTATTGGACGCTTTAAGGATGGCTCATTTTGAAGTCCTTACTTGCTTCTTCAGGTAAAAAAATACAGCGTCTCACAAGGCGCTCCGAGTCTGAGGCACTTGAGTTACAGACACTGTATTTTTTGACCTGAAGAAGTGGGTAAGGCCTGCCTGCAAAATGCGTCATGCTTTAAAGAGTCTGACGCCTCTTAAAATTCCTCTTTTTATTTAACAATCCCCTTCTACACTATAACCCCATCTAAAAAGCTGCTATCCCGCGGCAGAATGCTGTGTTAAACCCCCCAAATACCCTGGGCAATGTTGGAGCGTTTCCTAGTAGAGGCAGAGCTTTGGGCTGTAGCTCTGTCTCTACTCCCGTCAATCGGCGCTGATCGCCGCCTCTCCCCGCCCCTCTCAGTCTTCCTTTACTGGGAGGGGTGGGGGAGAGGCGGCGATTAGCACTGATTGACGCAAATAGAGGCAGAGCTACAACTCAAAGCTCTGCCTCCCCGGGCAGCAAAATCCATGACCTGGAAAGTCGTGGATTTTTGCCCTGGTGTTTGGGGGGGGGTTAAACTCTGCGTTCTGCAGCGGGATAGCAGCGTTTTAGATGGGGTGATAGTGTAGAAGGGGATAAAAAGATGAATTTTAAGAGGCTTCAGAGTCTCTTTAAGTGTCCAATAAATGGAATATTTCTCACTCTCCTTCCTCTACCAAGAGAAGACTATTTATTTCACACCATTGCCAATTGTCTGGGGTGCTGCATCCCACCTATTTTAGTTTGTTCCGCCTAGTTTGGGGCCTCCCCTGTGCAATTAGTTCCAGGGGGCGTTTTTGCTTCTCTGGAGTACGACCCACCAT
The DNA here is from genome assembly GCF_040937935.1 of Hyperolius riggenbachi. NCBI lineage: Eukaryota > Metazoa > Chordata > Amphibia > Anura > Hyperoliidae > Hyperolius > Hyperolius riggenbachi. The sequence continues at coordinate 88,431,945 of NC_090656.1, forward strand.
ACTGCGAGGAACAGGACTGTGGAGTCGGTACAAAAATAATCCAACTCCAACTAAGACTCCTCAGTTTATGAAACCACTGACTCCAACTCCGAGTACCCCAAATTGCTCCAACTCCCCGACTTCAACTTCTTAGTCTAATACTTACCAGGGCTGTGGAGTTGGTACAAAAAGCATCTGACTTCGACTCCTCAGTTTATGAAACCACCGACTCCGACTCCAGGTACCCAAAATTGCTCCGATTCCTCGACTCAAACTCCACAGCCCTGGTGAGGAAGATTCCTGTATATCTGTGTGGAGACTGAATTCTACACACGCCTGTTACTGTGGTTGCCTTTCAGCAACTCAGTCTTGTACACAGCATTTCTTGTACCAGTTATCTAGTGTTCTGGAATACTGCACTATATTGGTGCTCCTGGTTTTTCTGTCTTTTTTCTGCTTTGGTTCCTGGAGTTCATCCTTTGAATATAATTCACCAGATACACCTATCATTGAAAGAATAGTGCTTTCTACAAAATTATTAAACAAAGCTCCAAGATATATAGGTGGAACTGCATCTGTAAGTGGAATTGACTGCGACGCAGAGATTATATTGTGAGCTTGATGGAGGATGCATAATAAAATAATAAATAATAAACACAACGTAATACAATAGTAAGTAAAACAATAACAAATGTTGCATAATGTGTAATCAATATATAAAAACAGAAAATGAATATGTTAAACATAAGGTGTATCACAATACCAACTAGTATAGGCAGGAGGTTTTCAGTTTTCTCCAATGTTGCGATCGTGTTCTAGAAATGCGTGTGGAACTAATATTTGGCATAATTTAAGCAATAACTTCCCGTGGGAAGAAATGAAAATGGCTATATTTGTATTCTACATTCGTAACTCAGACCCAAATGACATACATACCATAGAAATGAATGATGAGACCAACCACTCAATAATTCAGTTATGTCTGCTAATGTTGATCACATCTCATCTCAGAAGGTTCAGAAAAGCCCTACAATGTCCTGTGGTGCAGCTGTAAACTGCAGACAAAATCTCTTAAAGAGAACCTGAACTGAAAATAAAAAGTCAAAATAACCATACACAGGTCAATCTTCCCTCCTGGGTAGTCTACTCCTCAATCTCTTTCTCCGCTCCTGTGTCCTGTTTGTCCACTGTGATCAATGGAATTCTCCGTCCTCCAATTTAAAAATGGTCATTACCCCATAACAGCTTCCTGGTCAGCACACTGTTAAACTGTAATGTCACCCACTTGAGTCATAGGGAAACATTCAGTTGTAACTGACAGCTGCTGCTATATAACTGACAGCAACTGGTATATTTCAGTTCTGACAAAATATTGTCAGAACTGGAAGGGATCACTGTAAGAACAAAATGGTGAGCTTCTGAGAGGAACTGATGGTGAGGTTAGTATGTAATATTCATTTCCAGCTACGTCACGTGTTATTTTTAAATAATTTTACTCGCTTCAGGTTCCCTTTAAGTATCAAAGCTTAATTAATCCATGCAAAGTACTAAATCTAAATTTGTACACAAACTGGACATTGATCGTTTGAAGAATCTGATGAGCAATCAATCAACCAGAATAAAGGGTTACTGCACACGGTGTACAACTAAAGCTTGGAACACATCATGCAATTTTCACTAAGAGCAAGAGATCACATCGATATTCAGATCCGACAGTGATCAGCTATAGAAGAAAGCTAGCGTACACATGTATGCCATTTTATTCAAATTGGATATCAATCGGAAAAGAAACAATAAAGGACATACACATGGAACAATAGCCAGTATTTTGATCAATATTTTCCAGCATGTCCCATCTGCTTCTGATTGAGAAAGAGATCGATTTTGAGCTTAAGATCAGGCACTGGCAATCAGTAGAAATTGAAGTGAAAACTGCATGATGAGCACCAAGTCTTCCTTATTGCACACAATGCATCACTCATCACATAACAGAACAAATAAGTAATCAGAACCATAATAGTGTGTGTGTTGTGTGGTGTGTGTGTGTGGTGTGTGTGTGTGTGTGGTGTGTGTGTGTGTGTGTGATGTGTGTGATGTGTGTGTGTGTGTGATGTGTGTGTGATGTGTGTGTGATGTGTGTGTGTTGTGTGTGTGATGTGTGTGTGATGTGTGTGATGTGTGTGGTGTGTGTGTGTGTGTGTGTGTGTGTGTGTGTGTGTGTGTGTGTGTGTGTGTGTGTGTGTGTGTGTGTGTGTGTGTGTGTGTGTGTGTGTGTGTGTGTGTTTGTGTGTGTGTGTGGTGTGTGTGTGGTGTGTGTGTGGTGTGTGTGGTGTGTGTGTGTGGTGTGTGTGTGTGTGTAGTAGAAGGTGTCAAAGGTCCGCTGAGTACATACAAATATTTCAGCGCTACATATATACATAATAGTAAAATAAACATAATAGAAGTCATGTGTTTGTTACATATGCAGGCTGTGCGTGCTGGAAAGCAGTGCACCATATGGCTTTATTGTGTCCATCCATAAATCCAAATCTGTATGTTAAGGGGAACCGAGCTGAAAGTAATATGGAGGATTCCATATTTATTTCCTTTTAAACAATACCAGTTGCCTGGCAGTCCTCCTGATCCTGTGTATCTAATATTTTTTAGCCATAGACCCTAAACAAGCACATGCAGGTCAGGTACTCTGACTCAGCTGACCCAGGTTTTACTGAATTAGCCATATGCTTGATCCAGGGTTTTGACTCATACACTCCGTGTACCAGAAGATCAACAGGGCAGCCAAGCAACTGGCATTGTTTACAAAAAAATAAATACGGCAGCCTACATATTACCCACAACTCGGGGCTCCCTTTAACCCTAACCGTGAAATTTAAAAAATACAATCAATAAATACAATCAATAAATCCGATGAAGATTATTAACTTTAGTCAGTCTGTCTTTGTCTTACTGCACAGACTGATGTAAAGATAGCCATGGGGACATAGTACTTATCTCGATATGAATCAGCAGAACGATATAGGAAGTGCAAGGATGTACTATGTAAATTCCACAACAAAAACTGCATAAACTTTACAAAAACTCCAATTACATATTCACTTTTGTCCTGGATGACCTCCTACAGCTCATCCAACTCCTTTTGTTCAGCCAGATGCACACATACTACAGTATAAGGCTTATGCTGGGAATACACCATACGTTTTTTTTTCAGCAGATAGATGGTTCGAAAGATAATTTCCGACATTTCCAATCATTTTTCTGATCGATTTCTCATAGAAGTGAATGGAAATTGATAAGATAAAAAAATGGATTGTAAAAGCGGTCAGAAATAAGATCGGACAGTAAATCGACTGAAAAATCTCATTGTGTATTCTCAGCATTACAGTTACACAACACAGTTTGTACGCACCCTTGTGAATGAAACTAGAGTGTGCTAGGGTCAAAATACAATATTAACCACATCAAGAAGCAGAAACCCCGGAACAAGCACCACTCAATACTATCACTAATATCATATAAGAGATCTTTGACAATGATCTACCAAAGGGTACACGTACAAAGGGTATAGCACCAAAAAGATTAAAACATATTTAAAACATTCCATAAAACATCTCCATGCAAAATATATCTGCAGCAATCAATATTCATCACTGATGGGATGTAAATCGATGTTATGGGATGTAAAAATTACGTTTAGCATTCAATGGGCCTGATCCAATTCACTTTTTCTTCTATGTTTTCTCCTAGGTGATAACTAACATCTTATCAATAAAATGCATTTTAAGCCACCAGCAAAAAAAAAAAAAAAAATCAAAAATAATTTTGACAGAACTTTTTCACTTACTATTTGGTACTTTTTCAATTGCATTGTGTTATTTTAAACAGAAAATGCTAATTATCCCCTAGGAGAAAAAGTGAATTAGATTGGGCCCAGTGTATAAAGTGCACAAAAATGGCTAACTACCTAATTTGCACCTTCTATATACTTGTATTCTTGGAAAATTATGAAATGGCAACTTACCGTATTTATGCTGTCAATATTCGGAAGTTTGCGTTGCATTTACCGGAACAGATCTAACTGGTCTGTTATGGACTGACAAGTGTGTTTTGTGTTGCAGTGTGAACCAAGCCTTGGGGATGGAAGTACTCAATAGCTGTCACCTGTGTTAAAACAGCTGGTATATTTCTGCAGCTCAATATTAAAATGGATTTCCATTTATCCAAGTTGCCAGACAGGGAATGCCGTGTACCAATGCAGTGTTCCCTGAAGCCCTGTTTTTGGTGGTGCGATACGCAATGCATCGCATCACTAACGTCAATATACAGTGTGAAACCATCCTAAAACCTCCTTTTACAAATACCCATTATGTAGCACAGCTCGTTTTCTTACACAGTGGGATATCATCCACATACACTTGTAGTTTGAGGTAGTTGGCTTTAGGGTAAGCATGTACTTTCACACGACCTCAAAAGTCCCAGTTATCCAGAATTCAGGCAAGCGGAAGTCTCAACTAACCAGCATGCCTGAGGGGGATAACAGGGACAGTACTTTGGGGTGTTTGCAGAGCACTGTAGGGTCAAAACTAATTACTGCTCCCTCCGGCTTTCCGGAAAGCCGCCAGGAGCTACAGGAAGTGTAGAAGCACCCAGAGGCCTGCAAAGCAGTTCAGGGGCAAACCCAGGATTTTCAAGGGGCGGGGGGGGCGGGATTCCTGAAAGGTCTCCCTCAGCTGGGTACACATAATGCAATTTCTCATCCAACCGACCAACAACGTAATTGATCAGGAGCAGTTTGGATACAGATAATAATGAGGACAGCAGACATTGGTAATGAACGGGAAAGTGAAGCATTCACCCAGCAGGGCACAGGGCTGGGCTCATACCTGACTTTTTAAAGTTCCCCAGAGCTGCTCCATGCTCTGTACACACGCTGCTGCTCCATGCTCTGTACACACGCTGCTGCTACATCCAAAGTCAACTGTAGCTGGGAAAGAAAGGAGGCGGTGCTGTGAGCTGCAGGATACCTGCAGATAGTATGGTGTATCAACTTGTGCCTGTCCCCAGACACATCAACGGCCCTGGTCTGAGGCGGGATTCTGGGCAGCTGTAAGGTTTGTGCTTTGTCTGAAGGCTGCTCAAGCAACCTGCAAGCACACAAATCCAGCATCAGGCAATCCCAGCTGGAATCAGGAAATTTGGGTGCCTGCAGCTAATGGACTCTTTGGGCGCACTATAGGTGCTAATGCAAAATATTGGCTATTGGGCGCACCATAGGTGCTAATGCAAAATATTGGCTATTGGGCGCAAAAAGCAGAAATTTGGGCACCACCTTTATTAGCCTGTCAAACCAAAATTTTTCATTTTGAGAATTAATTTTTTGAAAATTACGGTATTGTCTTGAAATTCATTTTGACAATTGTAAATTATTGTTTTACTTTTTTTTGTCACTTTGAAATTCGTATTGAGAATTATAATTTCGTAAATTGTCATTTTGAAATGTATTGTCTGAGAATTGTATTGCTTTTTGTATTTATGTTATTTGCAGCGTAGAAAGGGGATTATAGGATTAGGCATCAGGAAGGGAGGTTTTAGGGTTAGGCACCACCAGTGGGGTCTTAGGGTTAGGAACCACGGGGGGTGGGGGGGGGTCTTAAGGTCAGGCACCACCAGGGGTGTCCTAGGGTTAGGCGCCACGAGGTGAGGTCTAAGGGTTAGCCACCACTAGGGTGGTCTTTGGGTTAGGCACCACCGGGGGGGGGGGGTCTAATAAAACATTTACCAATGTTTTATAATCCTGATTACGGTTGTAAATATTTTTTCATTTTCATTTTTTATAAAGGATATTTTGCAATTTCAGCTCTACCCTGTGCCCTTTTTAATACCATCATTTTAACATATTTATTATTCTATCTCAGATAAAGAAATGATCACAAAAAGACAATATCTAAAAATTTCAGGTATACCTCATGCCCTTTATTCCTGGAAAATCATTTAAAAATAGTTCACTGTCCTGCCCTGTGCAGTAAGGGCTGGGACCCAAAAGGTGCACTTTGGCAAAGCGTTAGGCCAGTGGATGCCTATGGGGGTGGGCCCACTAGCAGTGCTGCGATAGTGGAGTGATCACAAAACAATTGTGAAGCGATCCCAGAGCAAGCGCATCAGTGGCTACAGTAGTCAAATCGCTATCACTGCAGGAGATTTTGGCACTTCTATGATTTTAAAAAGTGTGGGCGCTTTGTGAAACCTGTAATAACACCTGTAGTAAGTCCCAGCTCTAAATCCCCCCTGCAACAAGGTACGAATTCCTGAAGAGTCTCATAGCACTGCCACTAAGGCTGCAAACAAGAGCAGCTCAATTTTGGAATTTCCTAGATGGCTGTGGGTTGAAATACAAGAATGATTTTTAATAACATTAAACTGCAGAAACATTTGTGCACCATAGATCTGTATTTACAAATTTATTTTTTTCTATGTGAGAAAATTAGAACTACGGTACTTTTTAAGCCACAAGAACCAAATGTACTGAGCAGGAAAAAAACAATGTGTTTCGTAAGACTTTTGCTTATCTGCTTATGCTTAGGGAAATTTTCAGTTTGCTAAAACTGAACCTTCCTGAGAGGAGCAATATGAGATCCAGCAGGCAAACTTTGTACCACAGTTCATTACGGTCTCCTCTGTATGTATATACATTGATGTATGTACTTTACCATCCAGTGTATATAACTATGGGACAAGGGTCACACAGCTGCTTACAAGTGGAAAAGGAAAGAGGTGGAGCCTCCTCTATGTTGCTGTAGGTATGTGTCTGGATGGAAGATTGAGATCACCAATTGCTGTAAAAGTAAGCCAGGTACTCCAGCATGTGATAGTAAATAACTGTGAACTAGCAGTGGGCTGAAAGTACAGTTGTGGCAAAAATGATTAGCCCCTCTTATGAAATTAGACAACACTCTTGATTTATCCATGAAAATGACCATGAACAACAAGTGTTGTTACTTTGGCTACAAATACACTATAAAAAAAACAATGTCCACTAAGTTTAAAAAGATTCAGAGATGAGCAATACCCCTGCATTTATACTTACCTGGGGTTCCTCTAGCCCCACGCGGTCCTCTCCGGCGACTCTGTTCAGTAGACATTGCCCCCGGTGTTCTGGCTAGCCGCGGTCTTCTGAGGATGCGCAGCCTGGCCGCATTCTATTATTATTTATTGTATTTATAAAGGGCCAACATATTACACAACACACCATGCAATTTTCCATTAGATCAGAGTTGAATCGATAATTTTCAACAGGTCTAATCTGATCAATTTTGTACAGAAGTGATTTGAAATAAGCAAAAAATATTCTGTTGTATTGTTGCATGGCCAGTATTTCATTCAATTAGGTCTTAACGTCATTAAAGATCATATCACAATCAACAAATGCTCAATCAACTTCAGGGTATATTATTGATTGAATTACTTGAAAACTAGAAAACAAAAAGAATCCTGAGTGGCAGGAGGTGCAAGGAGAGGTGTGGAACATGAAGGGGCCCCACTGGAGCCCAGTGGTGAGTGGCAGGAGGTGCAGGGAGAGGTAAGGAACATAAAGGGGCCCCACTGGAGCCCAGTGGTGAGCGGCAGGAGGTGCAGGGAGAGGTAAGGAACATAAAGGGGCCACACTGGAGCCCAGTAGTGAGTGGAAGGAGGTGCAGGGAGAGATGTGGAATGCAAAGGGCCACACTGGAGCCATGTGGTGAGTGGCAGGAGGTGCAGAGAGGGGTGTGGAACATGAAGGGGCTACACTGGAGAAAGGCAGGAAGTGCAGGGAGAGGTGTGGTACACGAAGAGGCCACACTGGAGCCCAGTGGTGAGAGCAGCAGGAGGTACAGGGGGTGCAGGGAGAGGTGAGGAAAATGAAGGGGCCACACTGGAGCCCAGTGGTGAGTGGCAAGAGGTGCAGGGAGAGGTGTGGAACATGAAGAGGCCACACAGGAGCCCTGTGGTGTGCGGCAGGAGATGCAGGGAGAGGTGAGGAAAATAAGGGGGCAACACTGGAGCCCTGTGGTGACTGGCAGGAGGTGCAGGGAGAGGTGAGGAACATGAAGGGGCCACACTGGAGCCCAGTGGGGAGTGGCAGGAGGTACAGGAAAACGTGAGGAACATGAAGGGGCCCCACTGGAGCCCAGTGGTGAGTAGCAGGAGGTGCAGGGAAAGGTGAGGAACATGAAGGGGTCACACTGGAACCCAGTGGTGAGCGGCAGGAGGTGCAGGGAGAGGTGAGGAACATAAAGGGGCCACATGGGAGCCCAGTAGTGAGTGGAAGGAGGTGCAGGGAGAGATGTGGAACACAAAGGGCCACACTGGAGCCATGTGGTGAGTGGCAGGATGTGCAGGGAGGGGTGTGGTACACGAAGGGGCCACACTGGAGTCCAGTGGTGAGAGCAGCAGGAGGTACAGGGAAAGGTGTAGTACATGAGACGGCCACACTGGAGCCCAGTAGTGAGTGGCAGGAGGTGCAGGGAATGGTGTGGAACATGAAGGGGCCACACTAGAGAGTGGCAGGAGGTGCAAGGAGTGTTGTGGTACATGAAGCGGCCCACTGGAGCCCTGTAGTGAATGGCAGGAGGTGCAGGTAAAGGTGTGGTACATAAAGGGGCCACACTGGAGCCCTGTAGTGAAAGGCAGGGGGTACAGGGAAAGGGGTAATACATGAAGAGGACACACTGGAGCCCAGTGGTGAGTGGCAGGAGGTGTAGGGAGAGATGTGAAACATGAAGGGGCCACACTGGAGAGAGGCAGGAGGTGCAAGGAGAGGTGTGGAACATGAAGGGGCCACACTGAAGCCCAGTGGTGAAAGGCAGGAGGTGTAGGGAGAGGTGTGGAACATGAAGGAGTCACACTGGAGCTCAGTGGCGAGTAGCAGGAGGTACAGGGAGAGGTGTGGAACATGAAGGGGTCACACTGGAGCCCTGTGGTGAGCGGCAGGATGTGCAGGGAGAGGTGAGGAACATAAAGGGGCCACACTGGAGCCCTGCGGTGACTGGCAGGAGGTGCAGGGAGAGATGTGAAACATGAAGGGGCCACACTGGAGAGTGGCAGGAGGTGCAAGGAGAGTTGTGGAACATGAAGGGGCCACACTGAAGCCCAGTGGTGAAAGGCAGGAGGTGAAGGGAGAGGTGTGGAACATGAGGGAGCCGCACTGGAGCTCAGTGGCGAGTAGCAGGAGGTACACGGAGATGTGTGGAACATGAAGAGGCCACACTGGAGCTCAGTGGCGAGTGGCAGGATGTGCAGGGAGAGGTGAGGACCATGAAAGGGTCACACTGGAGCCCTGTGGTGAGCGGCAGGATGTGCAAGGAGAGGTGAGGAACATAAAGGGGCCACACTGGAGCCCTGTGGTGACTGGCAGGAGGTGCAGGGAGAGGTGAGGAACATAAAGGGGCCACACTGGAGCCCTGTGGTGACTGGCAGGAGGTGCAGAGAGAGATGTGGAACACAAAGTGCCACACTGGAGCCATGTGGTGAGTGGCAGGATGTGCAGGGAGGGGTGTGGAACATGAAGGGGCTACACTGGAGAGAGGCAGGAGGTGCAGGGAGAGGTGTGGTACACGAAGGGGCCACACTGGTGCCCAGCAGTGAGTGGCAGGAGGTGCAGGGAGAGGTGTAGTACACGAAGGGCCACACTGGAGCCCAGTGGTGAGGTGCAGGGAGAGGTGTGGAACATGAAGGAGTCGCACTGGAACTCAGTGGCGAGTAGCAGGAGGTACAGGGAGAGGTATGAAACATGAAGGGGGCCACACTGGAGCTCAGTGGTGAATGACAGGAGGTGCAGGGAGAGGTGTGGAACATGAAGGGGCCCACTGGAGCCCTGTAGTGAGTGGCAGGAGGTGCAGGTAGAGGTGTGGTACATAAAGGGGCCACACTGGAGCCCTGTAGTAAGTGGCAGGGGGTACAGGGAAAGGTTTAATACAAGAAGGGGCCACACTGGAGCCCAGTGGTGAGAGTGGCAGGAGGTACAGGGAGATGTGAAACATGAAAGGGCCCACTGGAGCCCTGTAGTGAGTGGCAGGAGGTGCAGGTAGAGGTGTGGTACATAAAGGGGCCACACTGGAGCCCTGTAGTGAGTGGCAGGGGGTACAGGGAAAGGTGTGATACATAAAGAGGACACACTGGAGCCCAGTGGTGAGTGGCAGGAGGTGTAGGGAGAGATGTGGAACACAAAGGGCCACACTGTGGAACATGAAGGAGTCGCACTGGAGCTCAGTGGCGAGTAGCAGGAGGTACAGGGAGAGTTGTGGAACATGAAGGGGCCACACTGGAGCTCAGTGGTGAAAGGCAGGAGGTGAAGGGAGAGGTGTGGAACATGAGGGAGCCGCACTGGAGCTCAGTTGCTAGTGGCAGGAGGTACACAGAGATGTGTGGAACATAAAGAGGCCACACTGGAGCTCAGTGGCAAGAGGCAGGAGGTACACAGAGATGTGTGGAACATGAAGGAGCCGCACTGGAGTTCAGTGGCATTGCATATTGCAGGAGGTGCAAGGAGAGTTGTGGTACATGAAAGGGCCCACTGGAGCCCTGTAGTGAGTGGCAGGAGGTGCAGGTAGAGGTGTGGTACATAAAGGGGCCACACTGGAGCCCTGTAGTGAAAGGCAGGGGGTACAGGGAAAGGTGTGATACATGAAGAGGACACACTGGAGCCCAGTGGTGAGTGGCAGGAGGTGTAGGGAGAGATGTGAAACATGAAGGGGCCACACTGGAGAGTGGCAGGAGGTGCAAGGAGAGGTGTGGAACATGAAGGAGCCACACTGGAGCTCAGTGGTGAAAGGCAGGAGGTGCAGGGAGAGGTGTGGAACATGAAGGAGTCACACTGGAGCTCAGTGGCGAGTAGAAGGAGGTACAGGGAGAGGTGTGGAACATGAAGGGGCCACACTGGAGCTCAGTGGCGAGTGGCAGGAGGTACACAGAGATGTGTGGAACATGAAGAGGCCACACTGATGCTCAGTGGCGAGTGGCAGGAGGTACACGGATATGTGTGGTACATGAAGAGGCCACACTGGAGCTCAGTGGCGAGTAGAAGGAGGTGCAGGGAGAGGTGTGGAACATGAAAGGGCCACACTGGAGCTCAGTTGCTAGTGGCAGGAGGTACACGGAGATGTGTGGAACATGAAGGGGCCACACTGGAGCCCAGTGGCGAGTGGCAGGAGGTACAGGAAGATGTGTGGTACATGAAGAGGCCACACTGGAGCTCAGTGGCGAGTGGCAGGAGGTACACAGAGATGTGTGGTACATGAAGAGGCCACACTGATGCTCAGTGGCGAGTGGCAGGAGGTACACGGATATGTGTGGTACATGAAGAGGCCACACTGGAGCTCAGTGGCGAGTAGCAGGAGGTACACGGAGATGTGTGGAACATGAAGAGGCCACACTGGAGCTTAGTGGCGAGTGGCAGGAGGTACACAGAGATGTGTGGAACATGAAGAGGCCACACTGATGCTCAGTGGAGAGTGGCAGGAGGTACATGGATATGTGTGGTACATGAAGAGGCCACACTGGAGCTCAGGGGCGAGTGGCAGGAGGTACAGGAAGATGTGTGGAACATGAAGAGGCCACACTGGAGCTTAGTGGCGAGTGGCAGGAGGTACAGGAAGATGTGTGAAACATGAAGAGGCCACACTGGAGCTCAGTGGCGAGTGGCAGGAGGTACAGGAAGATGTGTGGAATATGAAGGGGCCACACTGGAGCTCAGTGACGAGTGGCAGGAGGTACAGGAAGATGTGTGGAACATGAAGAGGCCACACTGAGGCTTAGTGGCGAGTGGCAGGAGGTACAGTCGGGGGTAACTCAGTAAGCCAACCGTAATACACTAAACTATTTCTGGAGCTGGGCTATAAAATTAACATTACAATGAAAATACAAACTGCCTGATAAACTAACACATCCAATGGTATTTCAGTGTATTAAATTGCACCATGTTATGTTTTATTTTTAAATATTGACAATGTCATTTGAAACATTTTTACATTTTGATAGTCAGGCCTTAGTGGCAGAATTTTACACAATACCAAGAGAAGCTGTGGGGTTTGCAGCCCCTTTCCTCCCCTTATCAGAGCTGGAGGAACTGTGATTACATACTTCCCAAGTTATTTGGGAACGTAGCTGCTGTGCAGGATGTTATAAAACAAGTACAGCCATTGTGACCCTCACAATTCAGGAGGGTACAAAGTCTGGCTGGCTGCACTTTGCTATACAGAAGTCAGTCTTGGCCGCTCCTGTGGAGAGGGGCTATGAGAAAAGGCAGAACTGCTTATGTTAACTTCTGAGTGCTGCTCACAGGACCAAGCTCTATATGTTATCAGAATCAAAGCATACAAGAAATTGCATATGCGAGGAGGGAGGAAAGAGCTTCAGACCAGTGAAGCGCAATAATACGTGATTAAATGAGAATGTGACCGGAAGTGTGATGAAACCATGATGATGGGGAGTCAGGAGATTTGATGGTGTGACTGGAAATGTGACTGGTAGTATAGCGGGAGTATGGCTAGAGGTATGATGAAAGCAAGGTGAATATGTGATTAGAGGTGTGATGAAGGTGTGACTGGAGGTGTGATGAAGGTGTGACTGGAGATGTGATGAAGGTGCGCCTGGAGGCATGATGAAGGTGCGCCTGGAGGCGTGAAGAAGGTGCACCTGGAGGCATGATGAAGGTGTGACTGGAGGCGTGATGAAGGTGCGCCTGGAGGCATGATGAAAGTAAGATGAAGGTGTGACTGGTGGTATAATAGGAGCATGGCTGGAGGCATGATGAAGGTGTAACAGTGGTGGGGTCTTTTGCCCAAATATGTCTGCACTGAAAAGCATCCTCCTTTCTCACCTCAGAAATTTGGGAAGTGGGACTCTGGCATTCATATAAATAAACAGGTGATCAGTCAGCACAAATGTGATTAAGTCCTAATGATATCCCAACATTTTATGAGCAAACCCAATGGGAATTATACAGAATAGGAATATGTAGACCAGAAATGGAAAACAATTAAAAGAAAAAGAGAGAGAGAGAGAGAGAGAGAGAGAGAGAGAGAGAGAGAGAGAGAGAGAGAGAGAGAGAGAGAGAGAGAGAGAGAGAGACCATAGAGTGGGGGAGGATCTGATAATTATTTCATGAGACTTCAGCATATCCAAACACTAATAGTAAACAGATGGCAGCTGGCGGATGCAACCATAAAAACCTTGAAATGATATACATTGTAAAATTCTGTAAAATATTTATATTTGCCAAATGAATGAAAACAAATGGCGATGAATGGCTAGCCTGCGTCATCCCTTCCTAAGATGTCAAATCCGGTGAGGAATTTTCAGTGACAGGAAAATTGGACATCTGTACACATTACAAATGTGCAGTTTGTTTACATGTAGGAATCTTATCTAGTACTGCAGTATATGTATTTTTGAACATACAATGTGTACCAAGTCATTGCTGCTTCAAAAGCCACAGTGGCAAAACAAAACAAAGTCATTGGGAACAGAAATAATAAAAAAAAAAAAATCCGGATATTACCTAAGGAGAGGGAAGGCTCTGGGTCCTATAAAAAAGCCTTCCCTCTCCTCTCCTGGTCCCTGTTACAGCGCAGGATTCCCCGTAGCAGTATTTGACCAATTTGGTCAAATACTGCTGCTATCTTTACCGCCGAAGGAAGGCTTTGAAGTCTTTGGGAGCCCAAGTGCTCCCGAAGATGGGCCGCTCCATACGGCGCACGCGCAAGTGCTCTCACAGATGCGTAGTATGGAGCTGCCTGTCTTCATGAGGACTCGGCTTCTGAAGTACCCCGCGGCGGGGGATTCAAACAAAGGAGCTGCCGCCGCAACAATGGCACCAGGAGAGAAGTGCAGAGAAGTGCTTCAGTGTAAGCTGGCTGTACAGGTAAGTGCTTCAGTGTAATGTGGTTGTGCAGAGAAGCGCTTCAGTGTCAGGCGGCTGTGCAGACAAGCGCATCAGTGTAAGGCGGCTGTGCAGAGAAGCGCTTCAGTGTGAGGTGGGTGTGCAGAGAAGCGCTTCAGTGTGAGGTGATTGTGCAGAGAAGTGCTTCAGTGTGAGGTGGCTGTGCAGAAAAGCGCTTCAGTGCAAGGTGGTTGTGCAGAGAAGCACTTCAGTGTAAGGTGGTTGTGCAGAGAAGCACTTCAGTGTAAGGTGGTTGTGCAGAGAAGCACTTCAGTGTAAGGTGGTTGTGCAGAGAAGCACTTCAGTGTAAGGTGGTTGTGCAGAGAAGCACTTCAGTGTAAGGTGGTTGTGCAGAGAAGCACTTCAGTGTAAGCAGCTATGCAGAGAAGCGCTTCAGTGTCAGGTGGCTGTGCAGAGAAGCGCTTCAGTGCAAGGTGGTTGTGCAGAGAAGCGCTTCAGTGTAAGGTGGCTGTGCGGAGAAGCGCTTCAGTGTGAGGTGGGTGTGCAGAGAAGTGCTTCAGTGTAAGGTGGTTGTGCAGAAAAGCGCTTCAGTGTAAGGTGGGTGTGCAGAGAAGTGCTTCAGTGTAAGGTGGCTGTGCAGAAAAGCGCTTCAGTGTAAGGTGGGTGTGCAGAGAAGTGCTTCAGTGTAAGCAGCTGTGCAGAGAAGTGCTTCAGTGTAAGGTGGCTGTGCAGAGAAGCGCTTCAGTGTAAGGTGGCTGTGCAGAGAAGCGCTTCAGTGTAAGGCGGCTGTGCAGAGAGGTTCCTAAGTGAAAGGTGACTGTGTAGGCAGGCAAAGGTTTCTGTGTATGCATGCAAAAAAATGGCATGTTGCATGACAGCTTTGCAAGGAGATAAATGGTTTAAAGTATACTAGCTGGGCACACAGAAAAGCACATCTATGTGTTGTTGCTGTGCAGGAAAGGTGGCTATGCAGATAGACAATGAATTGAGTGTGTGGTGGCTGTGTAGGGAGCAATGGTGTTAATTCATGATTGGTCATGTAGGCAAAAAAGCAGGTAAGTGGTGGTTCTGCAGGTGAGAGACAGTTCTTTGTCTGTTCGTCATTGCATGCTTTGCACTACTATGTTTTTGCCGCTTTGTACTATGCTCTATGCCGATGTGTACCACAAACAATTCCGAGTGTGGCAACTGCTGCACTTGGCGAAATAAATCTGATTCTGATTCAATGTATGCTAGCTGTTCAGGCAGGGAAGGTGTTAAGTGCTTAAAGTGAACCAGAGACGAAGCACCCTTATGTATTTTACCATATTTATATCAGTGGGAACATTAGAGAAAAAAACCTATCCTGCTCTCTGTTTCATTCTTCACTGCTCAGCATGCTGGTTATCAGCCCTGATAAAATCCCAGACTGAGCATTCAGTCTAGCTTTGTTCAGGAATCATTATAGCAGAGTCTGTCTTCTCTGATGTGTACCAAGTCATTGCTGCTTCAAAAGCCACAGTGGCAAAACAAAACAAAGTCATTGGGAACAGAAATAATAAAAAAAAAAAAATCCGGATATTACCTAAGGAGAGGGAAGGCTCTGGGTCCTATAAAAAAGCCTTCCCTCTCCTCTCCTGGTCCCTGTTACAGCGCAGGATTCCCCGTAGCAGTATTTGACCAATTTGGTCAAATACTGCTGCTATCTTTACCGCCGAAGGAAGGCTTTGAAGTCTTTGGGAGCCCAAGTGCTCCCGAAGATGGGCCGCTCCATACGGCGCACGCGCAAGTGCTCTCACAGATGCGTAGTATGGAGCTGCCTGTCTTCATGAGGACTCGGCTTCTGAAGTACCCCGCGGCGGGGGATTCAAACAAAGGAGCTGCCGCCGCAACAATGGCACCAGGAGAGAAGTGCAGAGAAGTGCTTCAGTGTAAGCTGGCTGTACAGGTAAGTGCTTCAGTGTAATGTGGTTGTGCAGAGAAGCGCTTCAGTGTCAGGCGGCTGTGCAGACAAGCGCATCAGTGTAAGGCGGCTGTGCAGAGAAGCGCTTCAGTGTGAGGTGGGTGTGCAGAGAAGCGCTTCAGTGTGAGGTGATTGTGCAGAGAAGTGCTTCAGTGTGAGGTGGCTGTGCAGAAAAGCGCTTCAGTGCAAGGTGGTTGTGCAGAGAAGCACTTCAGTGTAAGGTGGTTGTGCAGAGAAGCACTTCAGTGTAAGGTGGTTGTGCAGAGAAGCACTTCAGTGTAAGGTGGTTGTGCAGAGAAGCACTTCAGTGTAAGGTGGTTGTGCAGAGAAGCACTTCAGTGTAAGGTGGTTGTGCAGAGAAGCACTTCAGTGTAAGCAGCTATGCAGAGAAGCGCTTCAGTGTCAGGTGGCTGTGCAGAGAAGCGCTTCAGTGCAAGGTGGTTGTGCAGAGAAGCGCTTCAGTGTAAGGTGGCTGTGCGGAGAAGCGCTTCAGTGTGAGGTGGGTGTGCAGAGAAGTGCTTCAGTGTAAGGTGGTTGTGCAGAAAAGCGCTTCAGTGTAAGGTGGGTGTGCAGAGAAGTGCTTCAGTGTAAGGTGGCTGTGCAGAAAAGCGCTTCAGTGTAAGGTGGGTGTGCAGAGAAGTGCTTCAGTGTAAGCAGCTGTGCAGAGAAGTGCTTCAGTGTAAGGTGGCTGTGCAGAGAAGCGCTTCAGTGTAAGGTGGCTGTGCAGAGAAGCGCTTCAGTGTAAGGCGGCTGTGCAGAGAGGTTCCTAAGTGAAAGGTGACTGTGTAGGCAGGCAAAGGTTTCTGTGTATGCATGCAAAAAAATGGCATGTTGCATGACAGCTTTGCAAGGAGATAAATGGTTTAAAGTATACTAGCTGGGCACACAGAAAAGCACATCTATGTGTTGTTGCTGTGCAGGAAAGGTGGCTATGCAGATAGACAATGAATTGAGTGTGTGGTGGCTGTGTAGGGAGCAATGGTGTTAATTCATGATTGGTCATGTAGGCAAAAAAGCAGGTAAGTGGTGGTTCTGCAGGTGAGAGACAGTTCTTTGTCTGTTCGTCATTGCATGCTTTGCACTACTATGTTTTTGCCGCTTTGTACTATGCTCTATGCCGATGTGTACCACAAACAATTCCGAGTGTGGCAACTGCTGCACTTGGCGAAATAAATCTGATTCTGATTCAATGTATGCTAGCTGTTCAGGCAGGGAAGGTGTTAAGTGCTTAAAGTGAACCAGAGACGAAGCACCCTTATGTATTTTACCATATTTATATCAGTGGGAACATTAGAGAAAAAAACCTATCCTGCTCTCTGTTTCATTCTTCACTGCTCAGCATGCTGGTTATCAGCCCTGATAAAATCCCAGACTGAGCATTCAGTCTAGCTTTGTTCAGGAATCATTATAGCAGAGTCTGTCTTCTCTGATGTCTTTTCAAGCCCAAGCCTGCCCCCTTCTGGCTCTGCTATAATGACTCAGCTATAATGATTCCTGAGCAAAGCCAGACTGAATGCTGATTCTGGGATTTTATCAGGGCTGGTAACAAGCAGGCTGAGCAGTGAAGGATGAAGCAGAGAGCAGGGTAGGTGTTTTCTCTAATGTTCCCACTGATATATACGATAAAATACAGGAGGGTGCTTCGTCTGTGGTTCACTTTAAATGGTGGTATAAACAAAGCTAAATAAGAAATAATATTTTGAACTAGTAATGAAACATAACAATTACAGATTTTATTCAAACAAAATTGGCAGATATTGCACAGTAAACTTTGCATAGTATATACACTAAATCCTTTTTTACTGGCAAACAGTGGTCATTGAGGTATGCGGTTTTGCCACTTACCAGGTGCTATGCAGTACAAATAGGAAGATTCCTGGCAGCACCAAATCATCGCTGCCCACAGACCAGCGCCGGCGGAACACAACAATCCCCGGCATGGTGAGCAGCCAGCACTGGGTCACCGCGGCCTGCCTTTACTGTCTGCAACACAAAGAAACACAAGCATTGAAACAGGGCAACATAATGAGAAGTTAATAATGTCAGTGAACAATAACTAAGAAACTTAAACTGCAGTAGCAATCGCTGCTTTCTTCTGCATGTCAAAAACACTAATATTTAACCTGAGTTTTTATCAGTTTGTTATCAGTACAATATCAGCTGGAAACAATACTGGCTGGTACAGAGCTCTCTACACAAACAGATATTGGTAAGCAAGGGGGCAACCTTTGGAATGGCTCAACAACTGGCCATCAGGAATTAATGATACGTCCAATTTTTGTTCTTAGCAATAAAAGTGTTACTGCACTGAAATCATGACTGCATAGCAGACATTGCATCATCTGCACAGACAGTGGCAGAACTGTTTTCACCGCAGAGCTTACAGTCTAAGCTTTGATGGCCGTTACTGTCTGCTCCTTTACATCTCACATGAATATGAATATCATGTCCTTGTTTCTGTTGCCGTAGGCCATGTCTTGCACAATAGTGAATATACAGTGAAGTTACCCTCTGTGACGCCACAGCCTAACAAGCAGCCTCTGTTCCCACTCAGCTCGGCGCCCACCACGGTCCATTCCTTCCCTTCTTCAGCTTGTTCTCTGTGCGCACACACCTGCTGCAGCACATGACTCTGCGCCTTCTAGCCTCCTTTGTCACTTGCTACTCCACCTGCTCTAACTTTAGCCAGTAAGGTTTCTCTTTCTCATTTTAGGCTGCAGTCTTGTAGAACAACAATCCATACAATCCAAAGCACTCGGTACTACTAACACACGTCAATAGCTACAAGCACCTACTTCCTGTCCTACATAAGAGACAACTGGTCCACTATTCTTGAGCATTTGTACACATCTGAGGCATTTCCTTATTGTAATCAGCAAAGCAAACCTGTCAAAGATCTGGTTAACAGCTACAGAAAACAGAGGTGAAAACTGCACATCAAAATATTCTGTAGTTACCAGGGATGGTCGGAATTGCCAATTTTTGCTTCGCGGAAAATCCGCATTTCGCCATTGCCGACCACCGCTACCAATTCTGCTTTCCGCTACCGATTTCCGCATTCTGATGCAGATTAATTAGGAAATTTTAGCCGATTTTAACATTGATTTTCTCAAAAACTACAAGGTCTTTTTGAAAGATTTTTTTCTCTTCTTGTTCCCAATCTTACTCTTAACATAGCCTGAAAATTCGGTGTGTCTAGCACCTATGGGGGGCTTTGCTGTTAACCTCTAAATTCGGCAACATACCGCATATCAGTAATCCAGATTTTCCGCATCTTACATTACAGTCAATGGCCACCGACTTTAGCGGTTATTAGCAAAGCCCCCATAGGAGCTAGACACAACAAATTTTCAGGGTATGTTAAGCAGAATAGTGGAAACAAGAGGAAAAAAAAATCTTTCAAAAAGACCTTGTAGTTTTTGAAAAAAATCAATGTTAAAGTCGGCAATAATTTCCTCAAAAAAGTCCAAGATTTCAGCGAAAATCCGATTAACCGCAATTGTATAACCGACTTCCGATGCGGAAATGCAATTTCCTATCGGAAATTCGAACGAGCATCCCTAGTAGTTACATGGATAAATGAATGTGAAGTCAAAGTGAGAATGAATGGCCTGAGCTCCAGTATTTGCCTACTGGTCACTGAATCCACTCATGCAATTATAAGACCAATAGTGAGCACTGCAAGGAGGTAAAACACTACCCAATCTGCACAGCTACAGGTATGCTCAGCATTATTTGCCAAGCAATATCTGTGGAACTAACGAGCACTTTGGCGTAAGTTTTCATTGACTATAACCTCTAATTATGTAATTTTTTTCATCAAATCCTGTTTATTTGGGCTAGGCTTGCTGTAATGGAATAAACTGTACTTTGAAATCTGTCTCCACAGGAAGCATTTAAAAGGACCTCTAATCAATAATGCATATGCTGGTTTATTGTTTTGCTTTCTGGAAAGAGATATTAGAAAGCGAGGAAATCTAAAAGCAATAATGTGTTAGCATCTGAATGCATTGAGTAATAACAGTATAAAAGTCACCACCAATAAATATTGCTTATTTATGTGGTTACATAGGTCAATGAGGATTATAGTAGGGTTGGCAGAAGCATTAGGCCTTTGAATGCATAGGTAAGGATTCTGCTATAGTTGATAGCAGTTGATAAGGGTGGGTAAAAGCTAAAATCAGTGTACACATGTATGTCTCAGGACTTGATCACATAGGCAACAGTTCAGGGCAGAGTGCTGTACAGACATGTTGCATGGCTACAGCCTTGCGTTGCATCCTGTTGCTATGGAGGGGTAAGGAGCATCCAGTGGGGGAGGTAAGGAGGGGGGGGGGGGGAAATCACACTCCACATCTCTCAGAGTCGCATCAGGGAGGTTGCACACACACTAGGTTCTCAGCTCAGACCAAACCACCTCGGCCAAGAACCCAGTAGCATGTGTACTGGGCATAAAGGGGTAGCTGAACTGATATGACACAATAAAATAAACACATATGGTAGTCCATGTCCTAAAAAGTAAATAAAATGCAAGACACTCTTATCTGGCTAAGAAAACACTGCTGATTAGGGATGGTCAGAAATACTGATTTCCAATTCCGCAGGGATTCCGATTTCCGCCAATATAGATTATCGATTTTGTGGATTTCTGCTTTCCAGGTATTTTTTTTTCCGAGTTGACTCGGAAGTATTGGCCCAATTAGATAATGCATTATTTTACCACAGTAACCAAAATACCACAGGGGTATCCGAGTCTTGTGATTGGTCTAAAATTACAGATTTTCACTGAAAAACTCTGCATTCTCCGATTGGTCCAATGCTTCTGAGTTCTGTGATTGGGCAAAAATTACAGAGTTGCAGTAATTCGGTATTCCGGAATTTTCAATTCTGTGGAATCCGAATGCTCGAGCATCCCTACTGCTACGGTTTCAATTCTGAAAAACATTAAAGGGTTGTTACTCCTGTTTGTTTTGCAGCAGTATGGATAAGATTTTATATCAGACTGTCATGACTGCTGTTTATAATTTAGCCTTAAAAAGTCAGATCTTAGCGTTAGATGCAAGGTTAGAGATAGAGGTGTCAGGGGTTAGGCAGAATTCAGTGGGTAAGGTCAGAGAGTGGCTCGGAGGGGGAGGTATGTTCAGGGCCACGTATGAATGCACATTTATGGGATTGGTGCTCATTAGTGCAATGTTCTAGACCCAGTTAAAGAGCAATAGACCAATACAAACAAAAGTCACACTGATAGCGTATAGCTGCAGCAAATAACCCTACCACAAGTACCAGTCCAGTGTTCTCACAGGCTCTTTTAGCCGGGTGCTCCACCCGGCTAGTTTTGGTGAGCACCCGGATGTCATTGGCTCACCACCTCCTATTCTGTAAGCAGACTTGCACACAGAAGCACAGGCCCTGCATTCTCTCATTGCGCCCCACCCGGCTACTTTTTCATGCCACCCAGCTACTATTTCATGCCACCCGGCTGAAAAAAAAATTCTGGGGAGAACAAGTCTTAATACCAACCACCTACCAGGAATATCAGAGTACCTACTTATCACAGGGCCCAGTCTAGAGCACGCCTACTGTTTCTTAGATGCATGAACAACTGGAACTAAAAAAAGCAGAAGTGGTTTAAAGTTCACTAAAGGTTAGAACGTCTTTGAAACTTTTACCTTGGTCCCTATCCCCATGTGTAAGGAATTCCTTTACTTCCTGCTAATCTCTTTGGCTGCAGTAGTGTCTGAATCACACACCTGAAACCACAAGCATGTGGCTAAACCTGAATGGCATGCTTGTTCAGGGTCTATGGCTTACGCCACATTTACAGTTTTTGTAAAGCGACTCACCGCGTAGCAATGCACCACCTATTACGACTTTCACACTGCAGCAGGCGCATTTGGGAATAACGGTTGCTGTATGGTAACACACTGCATGCATCGTTCCTGGTTAACAATAGCACTGAAGCATACATTTTATTGACTGTATGCTTCACTGTACCCAACACAACGCGAGCATCACGCATGGCGCCGATGTCCTGAGCTATTGTGTTGTGTTCCTACTATTACTGTGAACGCTACGGCTACTGTGAAAGTGGCCTAAAATTATTATGCTAAGTACACACAATGCAATTTTCTGACAGATTTACTGACAGATCAATGATTTCCAACAAGCCCGATCTGATTTCCGATCGATTTTTCATAGAAGTGAACAGAAAAACAATTAAAAAAAACAATAAGAGATCAGATCGGATATGTTGGAAATAATCAATCTGATAGTAAATCTGTCAGAAAATTGCATTGTGTGTACCTAGCATAGGGGTATTAAAGACAGAGGCTTAGCAGGACAGCCAGCCTATCAGCGTTGTTTAACCACCCTGGCGTTTTGATTATTTGCGGCGCTCGGCCGCGGATGGGGTTTTTTAACCTAGCGCTAGCTACATGATTCCCCCCTCTCTGCGGCATCCCTCCCACCCCTCCAATCACCGCCGGTGATCATACGCAACAGGAAATCCCGCTCTGAACGGGATTTCCTGTTAGAGATTCCCTCGTCGGCATGGCGATGATCGGAATGACGTCATCGACGTCAGGGGGAGCCCCGATCCACCCCATAGCGCAGCCTGGCAGTGATTGGCCAGGCTACGCTGAGGGTCTAGGGAGGCCCTCTTTCGCAGCGGCTAGCGGCGGCGACCATCGAACGAAACACGCAGCTAGCAAAGTGCTAGCTGCGTGTTTTAAAAAAAAAAAAATTATAAAAAAGACCCACCAGGGGCTGAGCAATCCACCACGGTGGTCATGAACGAGCTAAGCTCATCCAAACCGCTCAGGTGGTTAAAAGGAAATAAATATGTCAGCCTCCCCTCAGTTCAGTTCAGGATTGCTTTAATTCCGCAAAGCTGTTTTTAAAGAGAGACTGAAGCGAACAAAAATTGCTATTTTTACCTCATAGTTCACTTCAGTATTCTCAGTAGAGGTAAACCGCAGCATCCCCGAGCCAAAACGAGGGCTTTAAACTCCCCAAATCCCGGGGGGGATCCGGGGAGCACTTCCTGAAAGAGGCAGAGCTTTCTGCTGTAGCTCTGCCTCTACTGATGTCAATCGCCGCGGATCTCCACCTCTCCCCGCCCCTCTCAGTCTTCCTTCACAGAGAGGGGCGGGGAGAGGTGGAGATCTGCGCGGCGTTTGACGTCAGTGGAGGCAGAGCTACAGCTCAAAGCTCTGCCTCCCCTGGCAGCAAAATCCACGACCAAGAAAGTTGTGGGATTTTGCCCCAGGATTTGGGGGTCTAAAGCCCTCGTTTTGGCTCGGGGATGCAGCAGTTTACCTCTACTGAGACTACTGAAGCGAACCACGAGATAAAAATAGCAATTTTTGTTTGCTTTAGAGTCTCTTTAAGCGCTTGCGATTTGAAAAGCTGTTGCTAATGTAATGCTATGTGTGTGATCTACCCAGAGCGATGTGATTTTATAAAAATCCCCCATAGCATTGCATTAGCAAGAGCTTTTTAAATCACTAGTGCTAAAAAAAACTCTTGCAGTGTGGACCAGGCCTAACCTCTTTCCACTCTAACCAAAACTAGTATAGAGTGAGACACAGCGGCCCAATCCAGCAAGTGGTCAGAGAGTTGTGACTGCATCATATCCCGCCTAATATCAGATTTCTGTAAGGTCTCTTGCACACTACATGCAATTCCGATTTTGACGTGATTTTACATGCGATTCCGAATTTTACACTATTTTACATGCAATTCCAATTTGTAATTTTTAATCGGTACTGCATGCTGTGTTTTTACTGCGCTTTTCTTCTTATTTTTAAGCATCCAGGGAAAATCGTAATCGCAAATCTGATTTGCAGGGGGCCTCAAACACCGTGATTGAGAAATGACCCTGGTCAACCTGCTAAGCTTGCTGCAAAGCTACACAGCCCTCAATCCCCTGCTGCCCCCCCCCCCCTCCCCCTGCCAAGCCAAAGACAATTTTCAGCTGCAGGATCATGCTTCCAATCAATAAACTGTCTGAAATCAATCCGAATTTATGGTCACCTGAAGTTAGATTTAATAGGCAGGCTTCCTGTGTGTGAAGACAAACAGTACAGACATGGTACTGTGCTTTAGATGTATTTCAACAAAGGGGCTCTTCAGCCTCCTCCTATTTCCTAGACACAAAATCCATAACAATATATTTGCATTATTGATCAAGAGCTATTTTTAAAGCTTGCTGTGAATTTTTTTTTAGAATATCTGCTCACAAAGTACTCACATCTTTGTAAGCTCCTTTCTGACCCCTGACACCCACTCACTAAAAAACATTGTTCTCTTCTGATCCTTGCTAGGATTTCTCCGCTGAAGCAGCCACTATTTGCAACACTTGTCAGTCTAGTTCAGGAAACGTATAGAATGTTTGCACTCGTGAACAAATATGAGGTGCAGGCTATTTTCAGTGTAATGTCTGCACAGTATCTTGGCACTGCCAGGACAAGATACATAGACACCTGCCGGAACTGACATTTACGCCAAAGCAGTCAGGCCTGATTTACTACAGTTCTCCTGAGGTGGACAACAAAACCTATTCAGAAAACCTGACCGGGATCTATTAAAACCTGTCTCCTATTAACCACTTGGTGCCATTACTGCAGCATATTCATGTCATCTGTACCATCTGTCATCTGTACTCGTTTTGACATAACAATGTGACTGTAAATCTGTAGCTGTAATGAGCACAGTTAGCTGGCTAGCATGTGCCTGTGCTCATATAAGAGGACTAATAAGGAAAGCCCTCCTGGATGTCTGATCGCCCCTTCCACCCTCCTGTTGATATAAACAGATGGAAGCAATGCTGAGGTAAACTATTACACTTATCCCCATTCCAGTGATAATTGTGGCTCTCCTGTGTCCTTTATGTGCACTGGTTCTCAGCTTGGTGACCTGGTACATATGTCTGACAAGGCTGGTTCCAAAGCAAACACCACACCTGAAATCATCACTGGCACTGGGAGGGGTGAAATACTACATACCCAGATTGTTTCCAGTGCCAATCTCTATATGGAGGGGAATCATAAGACTATAAAGGAGCTCATAGGAAGCACTAAGAGAGCACCACAGAGGCATTGGGAGACTAAATATAAAAGGGGCAACATAGAGGAAGCAAAGAGAGGCCATTGTATAGTAAACAGTGTGGGTATACAGTGGAGGAAATAATTATTTGACCCCTCACTGATTTTGTAAGTTTGTCCAATGACAAAGAAATGAAAAGTCTCAGAACAGTATAATTTCAATGGTAGGTTTATTTTAACAGTGGCAGATGGCACATCAAAAGGAAAATCGAAAAAATAACCTTAAATAAAAGATAGCAACTGATTTGCATTTCATTGAGTGAAATAAGTTTTTGAACCCTCTAACAATAAAAGACTTAATACTTAGTGGAAAAACCCTTGTTTGCAAGCACAGAGGTCAAACGTTTCTTGTAATTGATGACCAAGTTTGCACACATTTTAGGAGGAATGTTGGTCCACTCCTCTATGCAGATCATCTCTAAATCCCTAATGTTTCGAGGCTGTCTCTGTGCAACTCTGAGCTTGAGCTCCCTTCATAGGTTTTCTATTGGATTAAAGGGAAGGTTCAGGGAGGGTAGGGAAAAAATAAAAATCAATTTCCACTTACCTGGGGCTTCCTCCAGCCCGTGGCAGGCAGGAGGTGCCCTCGCCGCCGCTCCGCAGGCTCCCGGTGGTCTCCGGTGGCCGACCCGACCTGGCCAGGCCGGCTGCCAGGTCGGGCTCTTCTGCGCTCCAAGTCCTTCAAGAGCCCGACCTGGCAGCCGGCCTGGCCAGGTCGGGTCGGCCACCGGAGACCACCGGGAGCCTGCGGAGCGGCGGCGAGGGCACCTCCTGCCTGCCACGGGCTGGAGGAAGCCCCAGGTAAGTGGAAATTGATTTTTATTTTTTCCCCACCCTCCCTGAACCTTCCCTTTAAGGTCCGGAGACTGACTAGGCCACTCCATGACCTTAATGTGCTTCTTCTTGAGCCACTCCTTTGTTGCCTTTGCTGTATGTTTTGGGTCATTGTCGTGCTGGAACACCCATCCACGACCCATTTTCAGTTTCCTGGCAGAGGGAAGGAGGTTGTCGTTCAGGATTTCACGATACATGGCTCCGTCCATTTTCCCGTTAATGCGATTAAGTTGTCCTGTGCCCTTAGCAGAAAAACACCCCCAAAGCAAAATGTTTCCACCCCCATGCTTGACGGTGGGGACGGTGTTTTGGGGGTCATAGGCAGCATTTTTCTTCCTCCAAACACAGCGAGTTGAGTTAATGCCAAAGAGCTCTATTTTGGTCTCATCAGACCACAGCACCTTCTCCCAGTCACTCACAGAATCATTCAGGTGTTCATTGGCAAACTTCAGACGGGCCTGCACATGTGCCTTCTTGAGCAGGGGGACCTTGCGAGCCCTGCAGGATTTTCTCTTTCAAAATGTTTATTGAAATTTTCACAATACAATATATCGTCTGTTGCAGACTTAGCACAGAACAAACTGAACATAATGATGTACATATTATAAGTTGGTGGACCAGCACAACAGTCTAGCCTAAGGCTCACATCTACACCAAAGTAACATCGTCTGACAAGGTGCTGTTTTCCATTGACTTTTAAATTTAACATAGCTAAATCAGGCGCTAAAACCCACAGATAAAGATTGAAGGGGAAGGGTCCCTTCAAAGTAGAGGAAAAGAGAAGACAGAAAAGTAGGAAAGAAAGTAGAAAAGAAGAAAGAAGAGATGAGGGTATCTGGGGCCCTCTTAACTTCCTATCCATTGCAAGAGAGCAATGTGCATAAGGGTAATCAGTGATTGCCTATGTAATTTGAGGCAAGCCTATATATGAGCGCCAAGGATTCCATGTTTTGTAATGTCTCTCCACCTTATCTTCCAGTACTCCAGCCATCTGCTCTTGAATCATAAAATTTGTTACTCTATT
This sequence comes from Hyperolius riggenbachi, assembly GCF_040937935.1. NCBI lineage: Eukaryota > Metazoa > Chordata > Amphibia > Anura > Hyperoliidae > Hyperolius > Hyperolius riggenbachi. The sequence continues at coordinate 88,458,701 of NC_090656.1, forward strand.
CTTCAGTTCCTCAAATGAAACAAACTGGGTCCTCCATGCTCGTGCTATTACTTGAGAAGCTGCCATGAAAATAAAGTTAGCCAGAATGTTTTGAGGTTTATTAAGTGTTTCTAGTCTGGAGTGCAAAAGAGCAGACCATGGATCTTTAGCAATTGATTTGTTGAATAGTGATCTGAGCAATCTGTACACCCGAGACCAGAACCTTGAGAGCATGGGGCATTGCCAAAAGGTGTGTAACATGTCACCTTTAGTATCACAGCCTCGAAAACAGTTACCAGTGTTAGATTGGGAGAGATGTCGGAGTCTGGAGGGTACCCAGTACCATCGTAGCATCACTTTATAGGCTGATTCGACCAGTGCTAGATTAAGAGAGAGTTTAGGAGTTATGTCCCATATGTTTCCCCACTCCTCTTTAGTTTTTGTACTACCCAGATCAGATTCCCATCTTTGCACATATCCATGGCGGAAGGATTGGGGTGGATCATTAAGTAAAGCATATATTACCGATATTGCTCCCTTGGCAAAAGGATCTGAAGCGCAATATCTCTCAAATCTGGTCATAGCAAGAGGAAATTGTGTCTGGGGTGAAAGTAAAGATTTCAGCCAGTGGCTTAATTGCATGTAACGAAATCTTTCTGTTGCCGGAATTTGGTATTTTTCGCTGAGATTATCCCAGGTCAATATGCCTGAGCTATAGGTCAGAGCTTTAACTTGCTCCAATCCCCGAACCCTCCACCATTTAAAACTCCTAGGGTTGTCGTGTGCTGGAGTAAATAGCGGGTTGTCTATGAAGGATACCAATGGTAAAGTGGGTGACATCAAACCTGAAGAATAGCGTACCGTGTCCCAGACTGTTAGCCAGTGTTGCATAATTACGCTTAGATTCTTGGGGCGAAGCTTCTTGGGAAGCCAGACAGGGGTTTGGATCGATTGGGGAGCAGCTGTCGGGATGTCAAATAGAGTCCACGTGGGATTCAGCTGTGCTGCTCGGTAATAGTTGGCAAGATTGGGAACCCCCAGGCCTCCATCCCTCCTATGCGCATAAAGTGTCGCCTTAGGAACTCTGGGGCGGGACTTATTCCAAATGAAACTGTTTAATTTGCTCTGTAGCATCCTGAGAAAGTGAGGAGGGACGTGGGTCGGTAACAACCTGAAATAGTAGAGGATCTTAGGAAGGAGCGTCATTTTTATGGAATTTATCCGACCCAACCAGGAGAGATTATATGAAGACCATTGTGCCAAGGAATGGGTGATTGATTTTGCTAAAGGGTAATAGTTGTGTCGAAATAATGCTTGATGAGAGGCCGTCAGTTTTATTCCCAGGTAATCAATAAAAGTATCTGACCATAAGAAGGGGAACTGAGTTTTTAAAGATTCACTTGTGCTGGGAGATAGGGTGATATTGAGGAGTTTAGATTTGGCGGTGTTGACCTGGAGCCCTGAGACCTTGGAGAATCTGGCTAATAAGGACATAAGTTCTGGGAGAGAGGATTCTGGTTTAGTGATAAATATTAATAAATCATCCGCAAATAGGTTGAGTTTGTGGTGGATACCTTTCAATTCTACCCCTGAAATTCCATTGTTCTGTCGGATGGCAGTTGCCAAGGGCTCCATGGCCATGATGAAAAGGATAGGGGACAACGGGCACCCTTGTCTAGTACCTCTATTTATCTGAAAGAGGGGAGAGGTTTGACCTGCATAATGAATGCTGGCTGAGGGATTGGAATACAAAATTCTTACCCAAGAAGAGAAAGAGCCATCTAGCACCCACTTATTCAACACTGCAAATAAATATTCCCAAGAGACTGTGTCGAAGGCCTTGTAAATATCAAGGGAGAGACACATACCCTCTATTTTCCTGGAGTGTAATAACTCAAATACTTGGAGTGCTCGTAACGTAGCATCAGAGGCCTGGCGCCCTGGTACAAAACCGGTTTGGTCTTTATGGATTATGTTTGCTAAAAACGTATTTATTCGGGTAGCCAGAACCTTTCCCAGTAATTTATTGTCTATATTCAGCAGGGATATAGGTCTGAATTGTTGGAGATCTAGAGGCTCCTGCTCCGTCTTAGGAAGCATTGCTATGTTGGCTTGTAGGGAACTAGTATGAGGGGTCTGTCCTCTCTTATAGGCATTAAAAAGTGAGACTAGGAGAGGTCCCAGTGCTGTAGCAAATTTTTTTGTAGAATAAGCCAGAGAAGCCATCAGGCCCTGGGGTTATATAAGTTTTTATTGTTTTAATGGCTTCCAGTATTTCGTCTAATGTTATATCTCCATTAAGGGATTCTATAGAGTCCGTAGGAATTTGTGGGAGTGGGACCGAGTCTAAAAAGGATTTAATGTCTGAAGGTGAGGGAGGATGCGTCTGTGCGTACAGCTTGCTTAAGAAGTTATGGAAGCTATCAGTGATTTTGAGTGGGTCTGAGGTAGTTTGACCTGTAGGTAAGCGGACCATTGTTGTAGGGGGTCTATAGATCCTATTTTTCAGTTTATTGGCTAGCAATGTATGAGGCTTATTAGCCCATCTGTAGTATCTGTTCCGTTGCCACCTAAGGCATTTTTCGGCTGCATCAGTCAATTCGGAATCTAGCTGCACCCGAAGCGCATCCCTTTCTTGCTTCAATTGAGTGGAAGGGGTCTTTTTCCAGGCTGCTTCTGCTGCTTCAAACTTGGTTGTCAGCTCCGCGAACTCTTTCTGGCGTTGTTTTTTAATGTGTGAGGCTAGGCCTATTATGCGGCCGCGTACTGTCACTTTCAGTGCTTCCCAAAGGATCACAGGAGAAGAAACAGATTCACCGTTCTCGTCCAAATATTCCTCCAAATAGGAGTGAATTTTATCTAAAGTTGTTGGATCAGAGAGCAGTGAATCGTTCATTCGCCACTTGAAACTAGATTTCCTGGGAACCAGGGAGGAAAGTTGTGTAAGCAGGGGGCTATGGTCTGACCAAGGGACTGCTAATATTTTGGATTTAACTATATTTGGGAGTAGTTGTTGAGACAGGAACAAGTGGTCTATCCTGCAAAAGCTGCCGTGGGGGTTGGAATAAAATGTATAATCTCGCGTGGTGGGGTTTACCTCTCTCCAGGCATCATGTAGGTTTTGAGAATGAAATAAAGAATATATGACCGATGGACATGGGGCTCCAGGGGCCTGGGGTGAGGTAGTCTGGGGTGTTGGTTTAGACCTGTCCAGCTTTTCATCTAGTACTGAGTTGGTATCCCCGCACAATATGAGAGTGCCCACTTTATGACTATTGATAACCTGGACCAGGTGAGAAAGAAACCGTTCCTGGAATCTATTAGGTGCATAATATGACACTAATGTCAAGGGGACATCTCCCAGGGTCCCTACCAACAGCACATATCTCCCGGTTGGGTCGGAGATTTGGATTATACAAATCACGCGCCCGAGAACTATAGGTCAGTGGGTAATGATAACTGAGAAAAGAGGGGTGGGAAGACACTGAGAATCTGGTTTCCTGTAGGCAGACAATGTCCACCTTACAGGACTTGTAATAACGGAATGCCTTGGCTCTTTTCTGTGGAGCATTGAAACCTTGCACATTATGTGAAATTATTGTTAAACCTCCTATATCATTATGCGTTGCCATTGTACCAGATAAATGACTCTATAACCATATTGATATCATACCAGAGGAAGAAAGGGGGCCCCAGAGGACAGTAAAGAAATAGAGAGAGTTGAAGAAACAAAGGATGAGAAACTAGGTAAGAGTAGAGAAGAAGAGTTTGATGAAGGCGTCCCTCTAGTTGGAGGCCAAACAGAGGGAGGCCTGAGGATACCTGAGAGTGACTGGCCCTGCGCTTTAAGAGCGCAGGGAAAGTCAAAAGCACGCTCAGCAATGCTGAGAGTAAGGCCAAAAACATGGCAGGGGGTCGGCGACCTCCCCCAGCCGCATAGTTTGTTAAAACAGAAAGATATCGTAGTTTAAACGCCTACAAAAAACAGAACAGGCTCCAACCTAAAATGTAAAATACAACGGACAATGTGTATATAGATCCGGATCCAACATCACCTGAGGGAAAGAAAAGGTTAATCAGGAGCTAAAAGACATGTTAAGGTGGTACTTTTTAACCAGGGGGATCGACAGGAAAAATAATGGGCAGGCAATGTCCCTTCTGGTGTTTCTGTACAGTTCCTGAGTTATCCGTGGGATCAGGCTTCTATATATCATGCCTCTGGTCTAGAGTCAGTGGCAAGATTAAGTAAGCAGCAAGTCCGCTGTTTTCCAAGAATACTTATGAACTGGTATATTTAAACTGAGATGAAGAAAAAGGAATACGATCAAATTGACAATCTCGCAGGAAAAAGTAAAACAGTCATCCTGGGTCAGACATTCTAGAAGGAGAGGGTGAAGTCGCACCTCGTCTAGATGTAGTGTGGCGAGATTTAACCGTTTCCCAGAGAGGTTTAAAGCGGCTAGAATGTTGACTGTGGGCAGGGGATCCAGCAGGTAAGCTGAGCTGTAACAGTTCAAACTTTCGTTGAGCTTCCTCAGGTGAAGCAGCAGTGATATGCTTGTTTTGATATGTAAACATCAGTTTAAAGGGGAATCCCCATTTGTATTTCACCTTATGTGCCAGCAGTATTTGTAGGAAAGGCTTCATTGCTCGTCTGCGCTGGATTGTGGCTGGGGCCAGGTCTGCAAAGAGCTGGTAGCTGTAGCCTTGGAATACGAGATCGGCCTTATCACGGGCTGCCTTCAGGAGGGCCTCTTTCGTATTATAGAAAGTAGACTTCACTATCACATCACGGGGAGGACCCTTCTCTTTAAGTGGGGTGAGGGCCCTGTGAATGCGGTCAAACTCCAATCTGTCAATAGGTATAGACGGGTTCAGCTCCTGAAAGAGAGCAGTAACTGTAGATTGGAGGTCAGTCACTGTTTCCGGGATCCCGCGGATCCTGAGGTTGCAGCGCCGGGCCCTGTTTTAAAAGTCCTCCATTTTTAGATGCGAGAACTGTACATCTGCTTGTACTGCTTCTATATCTTTTTCATGTGCATCCAGAACTACTGTGGTTTTATCCATCCTTTGCTCAAGATCATTAGTACGTTTTCCCAGCTCTCTGATCTCCCTCTTTAGTTGGGGTGTGATATGTGTGGAGGCCTCATCTAATCTGCGCTGCAGGATTGCCTCAAACTGCTCCAATAGAGCCCTGTCCCATGCAGTTGTGCCCCCGGTACATTTAGCTGCGGTAGTGAGCTTCTTTCTGCGGTCCACCGATTGACTCGAGGCGACACTGCTATTGTTGTCAGAAGCATGGGCTGGAGACTCGGCGCGCTGCTGCTGCCCGGACGCCATCTTGGGCGGAGTGCTGTTTGCGGAGGGAGGCTGAGATGCGTCTCCTCCGTTCCGTTTGCCGGTGCGGCGCCCGCCCATTCGTGTTCTGAGAGGGCTAGGGAGCTTTGCCGTTCGGGTGAGCCGGCTGGGGCAGGTCTGCTGTAGGCGTGCTGGGATCTAATGCGGCCGGGAGGTGCAGGACAAGGCTAGCACGCGTCCATCTTCCTCGGCTGCTGGCCATGCCCCCCGCCCTGCAGGATTTTAATCCATTGCGGTGTAATGTGTTTCCAATGGTTTTCTTGGTGACTGTGGTCCCTGCTAATTTGAGGTCATTCACTAACTCCTCCCGTGTAGTTCTAGGATGCTTTTTCACCTTTCTCAGAACCATTGACACCCCACGAGGTGAGATCTTGCGTGGAGCCCCAAAGCGAGGTCGATGGATGGTCATTTTGTGCTCCTTCCATTTTCGAACAATCGCACCAACAGTTGTCACCTTCTCTCCCAGCTTCTTGCTAATGGTTTTGTAGCCCATTCCAGCCTTGTGCAGATCTACAATTTTGTCTCTGACATCCTTGGACAGCTCTTTGGTCTTTCCCATGTTGGAGAGTTTGGAGTCTGCTTGATTGATTGATTCTGTGGACAGGTGTCTTTTATACAGGTGACTAGTTAAGACAGGTGTCCTTAATGAGGGTGACTAATTGAGTAGAAGTGTCTAACCACTCTGTGGGAGCTAGAACTCTTAATGGTTGGTAGGGATTCAAAAACTTATTTCACTCAATGAAATGCAAATCAGTTGCTATCTTTTATTTAAGGTTATTTTTTCGATTTTCCTTTTGATGTGCTATCTGCCACTGTTAAAATAAACCTACCATTGACATGATACTGTTCTGAGACTTCATTTCTTTGTCATTGGACAAACTTACAAAATCAGTGAGGGGTCAAATAATTATTTCCTCCACTGTATATCATATAGAGGACATCATATAGGAACGCCCTATTGGGAGACACTATAAGGGGGGTTACTACACAGGGTGGCACTATACACGTGGCATTACTAACATGGAAACTGTATAGAGGACACTATAAAACTTGGACCACAACTCCCCATGTCTTCCATCGCATTTGGAAGAGATGGAGAGTTCTGGGGGCAGTGTGCCCAGCCCATATCAGGTGAGATTGTTCTTCCACCACCTCTGCACACAGTACCCTGTAATTAGGGGACGTGGGGAGGGTGGCCAGAAGATCACTAGGGAGGAATGAGGAAGTGCCGGGTAATAGAGCTCATTCATGGATTGTCAGTCTTCCTCACGGTTCTCCCCCAGGCAGCAGCCAGCAGTACAAGGAGAGCGGAGGCGCACATTGAGGCGGAACGGTCGGTGGGGAGTCATGGTCCTGCCTAGCCCAGCAGGGCAATGGGGGAGAGCCCGTGGGAAAAAAAACTCTATGCACTCATACGCACGCAAAAACATGAGTGAAATTTTAATATAAAGATTTTACTGGTTTTATTGTATCACGCTGTGAGAAGCATTTCTTTGAGGTATTGTGCTGCAAGACACCACACTGTGGGAAATCTCTCTGCAGTCCAATATCGTCCACCTGTGATGATGGTACCAGGATCCTGAGGCTCCTAGGCTTCCTGGATATGTGTACATTTGGCCAGTCTGTCAGTGGCCAAATTATCTGGTGAGTCTGTATGCTATCGGGTGTCTATGGTGGAGGATTATATCACACATAACTGAAGCAAAGGAAGTCTACACATAAATTTTGAAAAGACTTATTGTGGATGTGCGCTAAACATTATTTATGGATTGATAATAGGTCTGCCAAAACCTGGTTGCAGCGCACTCTTGCGACTGTCTAATTTTTAGCTATAGCACTTTGATATGGTATTAATGTCCTTTAAGGATAACTTGTTCAAATAAAGACTCTTGTCTGATTATTTCCCCAGTGAAAAGCTGGCAATGACAGAATGTGCACACAGCTTAACCTTCCCCTTTGTACAGCAGAATTAGGAACATTCAGCCAAGCTAAAATGTTCCTGCTCTCATTGGGAATACAACTCCAGCCAAAACGTATTGTTATTAAAGTAAATGGTTTGATTAAGGGCCGCCCCACTTATTGATAACCCCACATGCACTGTGATGGCGTATGTTTAAAAAGAGTGTTGCAGTAATTTGGGTGCTGGGTAAAGCCGCTAATGGAATAATAATAAAATTACAGATATTCCACCAGAGACAGTTGCTAATTACAATTATTGGTATATCAGTAAAGATTACTGATGTTTAAACAAAAGGTACCCATACATCTCTTGATTTGGCGGACGATCGACCATCCATTTCGATAATTATTATCGAATCAGATAAAAATTGGTGCTGCCAAGAGCATGCCCAGTGGACGATGCCACCAATATTGGGCCGAGTTTAGTCGCATATATCAATTGGACGTGCTGCAAGATGTTGGGCCATCATGGTCGATCAGGTGCGTGGCGGTAACGGCAAGAGACATTGGGACGAGTGACGAACCCGCCGGCGCTGTTCCCCCAGTGTATAACTGTACCCCACCACCCCAGTGTGTGCATTTATTCATTACCTGTCCTGTGTCACACACCTCGCTGTGCCCGTCCATCTTCTGAATTGGCTCTTTCATAAGCAGTATGTGACATCATACACGCGCCAACTGCTATACTCCGGCACTGTGTATACAGCTAATAGAAGAGCACAGGATTCCGAAGACGGATGAGCACCGTGCGGTGGGTGACACAGGACAGGTAATGTATAAATGCACACACGGGGGGGACATTTATACACGGGGGGGCAGCAGCAGAGAATTCATGCCAAAATTGATTGGGAATCGGCCTGCGGTTTATGGGCAACCAAGAGAGCTCTCTCTAATCAAATTCGATTAGAGAGAGATTTGTCTCTTGGTCGAATCTGCCCATCATTGCTAGATGTATGGCTACCTTTACACCTCATGCTCTTCTTACACAATACCTAATCCTAAACGGGTCACCCCCACCCCGCAATCTCCACCAGTGTTTATTGCCTACCCCTTACCTATTCTCACACTGACCTAATTATTACAAAAAAGGAGTCGCATTTGGTTGGGGCCACCTCTGCTGAGAATCTCGCATGCATATAGAGGACCTCCACTTCCCTCGATGTGTCGCTTAGGGATCCGCCTAGCAGAGCAGGCTGAAGGAGACATTGTTCTCCTACTCACCCCACTTGCTCTGTGGCGCTCCGTCATACACTGAGCCATCGGCCCTCCTCGCCCCTTCATAGCAATAGAATGCATTGCTAGCCTCCGGAGCATCAGGCTCTGAACTGTTGCCCAAGGTACTGAGTCCCAATTCCGACAGGAAACAAAATGTTAAAGTATGTGTCACGGACGGTTGCGGGGCCGCAGGCGCGTCCTGGAACCGCCCGTGAAGAAAAGAACGATCGCACTAGATTCCCTGCATCGATTGCGCTTTAGATCAATAGAACCAAGATTTGATGTGTAGTATCCCTCTGCCTAGGAACAGCTGGGGGATCTGTCTTAGCTGAAGTGAAAGCCTGGGGGGGAGGTGTTAATTAGCTTGGACATATTCCTGTGGAAGGCACAATTCCCCTTTTTGTTCTGGGAACCAGGTGACACCTAGCTGATCTCATGTAGATGTTAATTAACCAAAGGGTGATCAGGATGCCTAGGTGCAGCCAGGCAGGCTACGAATCCTCGGGAGGTCTTGACACCTTGCTCTCTGGTAAAGATCAAAGGGAAGTCAGCTGTTAGCAGCTAGAACACATCCTGAATAACCTGAGTCTCATAGCATAATCCATAACTTCCCAGATCTGTCATATTTCTGGGGTTCCTGAGATGGCAGCTTCGCCAAACGTGGGGGAAGTGTAGCATGAGTCCCGATGCTGGTTCTGAGGAAGTTTCAGAACATTCTGCGGTAAGGACTGCCAGTTAGGTAGTTTGAAAGTGCCCTGATGATACCACAGGGGTCCCACCCCTCATGTCTGGTATCAGGGCGCTGGGTAAATTGAGACAGACCTGAAAATGTTAATAAATCTGCCCTGACCTGTACGGTTCTGTGAGATAGAGCCCATATATGGGTAGATATGATTTCTGGTCCCCAGGACAAGGGGAGGGCTCATCTCATCTTCTAAGGGGGTGTGTGGCTCCCCGCCCTCACTCCCTCCTACTGAATCAGGGGCATAAGAATGGCAGAGGACCCAAACTCAGTGTCCTCCACCCTGAAAACATCTTGAACTCATCGGTGCCAGCTTGAGGATATGCTGGCATCCACCTGGTCTGAACTCTGATTGAAACCCAGAACTCTGATTTTTCCCACAAAAAGGACATCTTTCCAGGAATTGAGTATTTTTCTCCCTTCTTTTATATTTTATACTGGCTATTACTGTTTTAATAATTGTTGATTTTAATAATTGTCTGTATATATTAATTATTTATATTGCTGTGAATAAAAGACTTCCTCCAAGTCATTCACTGTTCCGCTACCCTGCTTATCAGCACACACAGAACTGATCCCGGGTCTCTGAAGATACGCTACTGTTTGTTTGTTGTTGGCTAGACAGAATACCATGTGTTTAACAGTTTTATTCGCAGGACTAGTCAGTCAGTAAATCGGGTCCACTGGCCCATACCAGTGGTGGTGGCAGATACCGTGGAATCGTGTGTACGGTGTAATTACCCGTGTCTCACGGGCTCCCTTCTGAGTTGTCTGCGGCTAATTCTTAACGGTTCCTGCGCATTGACTGCGACCAGAGTTCGCACGATCTGTGCGCTGGCAATGTTTAGAAGGCTAAGTGCGGTCAGTCACTAGGGCTCCTGTGACAGTATGTAAGCAGCTTTCAGCATAGCTTGCATTACTGGAGGTGGGGTGAAGAAGGAAGTTTAATAAAAAAGTTACTTGGCCTTTATGAAGAGGTCAAGAATGAGCCCAGGACAGCAGTATGCAAAGCCAGTATACGGGCTTCTGTACCTAGACAGACTAAATAATAAATGCAATGAAGGGACAGGTGCAAAACTGATAAGTGGCATGAATTATTAAATACATCATCATCAAAGCTTAAAGTACCCCTGAAGCAAGTTCCACCAAATTAAAATACACACAAAGCAATATTCAAAGTGCTGTGACATGGCTCACAGCACGCTCTGTACTTTTCAGCTCCCTACCGAGTACCCCAAAATGATTTCACTATTGGACTGGGTGGCCCGTCAATTATGGAAGAGGAAAAAGAAGCAGTCCACACAGCATCCTTACCAGGTCCACCAATTTCTCACTTAGTCTACGCCCCTTCCAAACTCACTCCCAACAACAGCATGCATACCAGCTCAGAGCATGCTCACAGTGACAAAGCACTGAACTAGAAGCTGCTCCAGGGTCAAGCACTGTTTTTTAAGTGCAGGAGTTTGCACCTGGGCAAGGGCCATGAGCCAAGGGAAGATGTCGGGTTTCATTTACGGGAAGTAAGTATTTTGTATATACCTGTATGTTTATTTGCAACTAAACCCAAAACTAACCCTGCAATTCAATATCAGGTATGCTTAGTTGTGCATTAAAGTGGTAGTGTAATTACCACAATTTACTTGTATTTATTTGTATTTACCGGTACTTGTGTCAGCCCCAATATAAACAGTATAAGCTGTCACACTGTGCTTATCAGTCTGTGTTGCTCTCTGCCCGAGTACTTTGGCTGAAACTTTCCTTATGGTCACTATATGGCTAAACTGACTCTATACATTCATGATCCCTAATTCAAGCACTAATATTGTCTATAAAACACTGTAAAGAAGCCTGCTGCTGAGTCGTTTCTGCTGTGGCACTTAGTGTTGTGCGCTACTAGTAGCAACGAGTACATAGTTACTTGTAATCGAAATTTAAACTAGACAGTGCTGCCCGCGGCAGATGTGGGGTTAAATTACCCATACCGTCAACTAAGCCGCTGTCCTCCACTCGCATTCCACATTACTTCCATGCTTCCCTCTTCTGGGTTGGAGGAGGAAGCAGTGACGTGGAACGCAACGTGAAACGTGAAAGGAGAGCATTGGCTAAGTTGGTGGCATGGGTAAGTTAACCCTCCCTCTGCTGCAAGCAGCGCTGTCTAATTTAATTTGCAAATTATGAGTAGCTATGTACTTGTAGCTTACTCATAGGCCTCAATTCACTAAGCTTTATCAAACATTTTATCGAACGTTTGATAATTTACCCCATGATTAAAATCTAATTTTGAATTGACTAAGGTGTTACAGATTTATCGAATGTTTTATCGATAAAATGTTTAATACATCTATAACACCTTAGCGAATTTAAAATTAGATTTTACTCATGAGGTAAATTATCAAACATTTGATAAAGTGTTTGATAAAGCTTAGAGAATTGAGGCCATAGTGTACAACAGTACTGGCAATAGAAGCAGTACATAGACCGCTGGTACAAGAATGACGGAATCCTGACGAATTGCCGCTCATACCCGGCGCAACCACCATCATCGCCACTCGCCGGGATCCTCAGGACATATGTGAGCCGGTCAGGAGCCGCTTTCATTGGCTCCTGACCGTGTCTATCAATGTAAGCCAATTGGAGTGGCTTACATTAATAGACACGGCCAAGAGCCAAGGGAATCGGCTCCTGAACAACTCACATGGCTCTGCCATCATAGAGACAGGTAGAGCCTGCGAGCTGTGGCGAGAACGTCGGGTTTGAGTGGCGTGATCGGCAGGGAGCGACGGAAATGGAGATGCACGCAGCAGCGGCTAGTTGAAATCTACGCCCTGCCAGCCAGGAGCCCACCAAAACAGGGCATAGGTTTCAATTAGCGCGGTCCAAAAGTAGTTAAGTCACTTAAGCACTCTTAGTTACAAGTACATAAACAGTCTAAATTCTCAAAGCAGTCATGTTCAGTGTTAAATATTACTATAACCTCTAGAGTTACATTTTTCCTGTTCAAAAGCCCACTGTGTAGCTCTGCTTGCCAGCAGCTGTGCACCTATGCATGCAGGATTAAGACCTCTATTGCATGACTAACTTCTTTTTAGCAGATTGAGGTCTTAAGGCCCATACACACGTCTGATTTTTGCGAACGACGGGTCATTTGAACGTCCTGTCGTTCACCCGTCAAATCAGGCGTGTGTACAGACTGTCGTTCGCATGATGAGACTGAGTTTGGGCGATCCGCCCGGCGTCTTCCTTCCTTCCGTCTTCCTTCCTTCCTGTGAACTTAAGGTCCACAAACCTTTGTAGTTTGTAAATACCCATAATTTACACCAAATGACAAATTTTCAAAACAGACCGCATCCCATGTTACAGTTACAAGAATCATACATTAAGCAGATGGAAACCTGACATACATGATATCATAATAATACAGGGATGTCGAGCTCCATTCCTTATCCATACCATGGCCATATCCATACCAGTGTTTAGGAAATACTGAGAAATGGAGAAATGTGTTCTACATGATCTACCACATCTTTCCTGATTCAGTCCCATCAATTCATTTGAGCTATACCAAAAATATGTGACAACCTCGGCCCTTAAAGCGGATCCAAGATGAAAAACGAATTATAACAAGTAACTTGTCTATATATCTTGTCTAAAGTTTAGATAGTATACACAGCATATCTAGCTGCAAGCAGTTCGAAAGTTTATGATTATTTATTCCTGTGATACAATGAGGGCAGCCACGTTCTGTTTGTCACATTGTCACAGGCTGTGGGCTGGAGATGCTATCAGCTTGCCTGTGTGTAAATTCAGTCCCCTCTCCTCCTCCCTCCGCCCCTCTGCCTCTGAAATCAATGGCTAGTAACCTCCTCCTCCTCCTGCCCAGATTAAGCTCCCATAAGCCCTTGCTACAGTGCTAAGGCACAACAGGAGCTGTGGGTGAAGCTAGTTTAGTTTTTAGGGAATTAGAGTATTAAAACAAAACAAAAAAGTATTTGGCTTGAGGAATGCCCTATAAACTATATGAAAGGAACACAATTATGCAATGAGTAAAAGTTTATCTCGGATCCACTTAAAGAACTGGAATATTCATGGTCCCATACCCAGGGCTGTGGAGTCGGACTCCTCGACTCCTCTAATTTGCATATTACAATTTTGTTGATTAAAAGTATGTAACATGAAATTCGTCTCTTAACTGCCAACGCTTAGGAATTTTACAAGACAACTGAAGTGAGAAGGATATGTAGACTACTATATTTATTCCCTTTAGACTAAAACTAGTCCTTGGTAAGAATCCTTGTAAAAGGTACAAACCGGAACAAAGAACATCTATCAGGCCCTAGGCAATGTGACTGTGGGTACATGTAAGAATGATGTGCAGGTACTCTGCAGGGGAATGAGAAGATTGTAAACAGACTCCTCTGTGTTCAATGTGCACAGCATTCTCAGTGGATTCCCTGCAGCTCTGTGGGGAGTGCATATGTAGAGTATAGTACTACTGTGTAACAAAGTAAACCTGAGACAGATGAAATTAAAGTTTTATACATACCTGGGGCTTCCTCCAGCCGCCTTCAGGATAATCAGTCCCTCGTTGTCCTCCTCCACCACCTGGATCTTCTGCTATGAGTCCAGGTACTTGAGCCAGTCGGGCGTAGTGCGCATGCACACACTCCGCCGCCAGGAGCATACTACACCTGTGCAGCACTATTGCGCAGGTGCAGAATGTTCCTGGCTGTGGGAGCGGTATGCGGCCGGACAGCGCTGACTGGCTGAATTACCAGGACTCATAGCAGAAGATCCGGGTGGTGGAGGACAGCGAGGGACTGATTAGCCTGAAGGGGGCTGGAGGAAGCCCCAGGTATGTATAAAACTTTACTTTTCATCCGTCTCAGTTACCCTTTAATTTGTAGTCACCAAACCAAATTTTAACAACATATCAAATTATTTGATTTCATCAGCAAAGGGAGTGCATACATTTGCATAAATCAGCATCAATGCAGAATTATTTCGATCTCGTTGACCATCTCTATTAGTGACATAGCTACACATCAGGCTTTATTCTTACAGCATAGATGTTATTTAGTATATATAAGAGATTCCTGTGTACACATCATATATACAGTCACAATCAGATATGTATATCTGACCTTAAAAATACGGGGACTGCTTTATTGAAGCAGCACAAGTAACTAATTTTGATTGGTTTATTTCATTTTTGTGGACTAAGCACAGCTATTACTGTATATATACATTATTTTTAATGACTATTATCTGAGAAATAGAACATTTTATCATATTTTCTATTTTAATTACAGTTACAAATTCATTAGGAGTCGGAGCCGGAGTCGGTGCATTTTTTCCCGACTCCAACTCCAGGCACCCAAAATTGCCCGACTCCACGACTCCGACTCCACGACCCCACAGCCCTGCCCATACCCCCCCCCCCCCTTCCACTCACCTGTATGTACTTTAGTTGACCCTGGTCGAGATAAAAAAAAGCAGCTCAAAAGATTGGATTTGCTCATCACATTGTTCTTGTTTCTCCCCAAGGCAACCAGGTCCCTTGGTACCTCTCCTTGCCCTTATACTCCTACCACCTTCGCACAAGCCTAGCTAAGAAGGCATGTCCATACACAAATCAGTCTGCAGTCTAGCTGTAGGCCAGCGTCAGCGGAGACTGAAGGGTGGACATATGTCTGTCAGCTAGCGCTACCTGTAATTTAGCTCAGTTTGTATTCCAGGCCAAACATCCCCACAAGAAATGGACCACACACCTCTGAAGCCGGGCTCGCCATTCACTGCTTAATGAAAAAGATCTGTGCCTGCTACGGTCTCCCATCTGTCCTTCACTGAGCTCCGCTGTGCTGCTTTGTCTGAACTATGTGAAATCAATATTGACAGTTTGATCTTTGCCTGGTGAAGCAGGTGGAAATAGGCACAGTGCCCTGACTTCTTAACTATTTCCTAATATCTCTCCAGCACAGCTCACTCATATCATTAGGAGAGATAAAAGTCTGGCTACACACATCTGCAAGAGGATATTTCCTGTGGAGGATAATGTCAGAAATAAGGCTCATTTCAGCATTATGTGGATAAGCTTGGATTAAGCTGGATCACTCTGGGAATCACAACATATGGCATTTAAGATGAGTACAGCTCACTGGACTGGTACACCTATAGTACAGTACATACATGATTCTAATCCTGGACCGAATTTCACAAGCCAGAGATAATGCTTCTAAATATAGCGGTTTAATTTCACATTTTTTGACTATATTCTCTTCTTTCCATGGAAGTGTATATGCCCTGGCGCTAGAGGGGAATAACAGCAAACACTATAAGCAGGGTTGCTGCTTAGCTCAACATCATTGTGCTGTTCAAATTACAAGGGGTGTGGCACAGACAAAGCTTTTTGAGAAGACTGCAGCTTGAAGCTTTGGTAGTCTGTGCTGGAGGAAATGGCTAGTGATATAGCTACTGACAAAGAAGTTTGAAAATCAGTCAGCAAGCTAGGTTACGCATAGCTAACACACACATACCACTGAAGCCGGGCTTAAAGGCTATGAACACTTCCTGACTGCCTCTAGCTAACGGGAAGATGTACCCCTTCCTACCTTATACTTGCCTACTAGGGTCATCAATTTGGGGGTTTATATATCACCCTCCCTCTGAGCAGAATGTACTGTTCTTATCTGCACCTTGTAGATGTCCTGCCTCTGCTCCATTCTATGGGCCACAAGTCCCTAATGAAACATTGGAGGATGCTAAAGTAGCACTCCAGCACTACTCCTGCCAAGACCCAATGTGTCACATCCCAGAAGATCATGCACCCTTGTTCTGCAGCCATACCCTGACATAAGCAACCCATCAAGCTTAGGGGAGAGGGCAAGTGGTATATACACTTTGCTCCTTGCCAGAAAGCACTGCAGGAGGCTGGGCAGCTGTTATAATGCAGAAGCCTTCCTCCAAAACACCTGAGAACAAGTCCATAACATCTGAGCATGGATCACTGGTGTGAGGAGTAGAAGAGATTTTTGGAGGACAGAAGGGTATTTTTTATGGAATGGGATAGAAACCTGAAGTGGGGGCAAGGAAAAATAATACTCGACCATACATCTGGTTTAAAGCAAACATAATGCATTTTCCTTCACTTCAAGCCACCTAAATAACATTATTTTCTTTATAGCTCGTGGTTCTAACAAACATCTGACATTTCAGGCACTAAAGGGTTAGCTCTGCATACAAGTTCCCCTGAAAGTGTGTTTACACAGCAAGATCCATTGACGTTTACAGGTCTTCTATAGGGGCAAACAAAGACAAAAGTATGTGTCTTCTTTTAACAACTTGCAATGTGCAAACAAAATGTATGTCTTTCTATGTTTAAAGAGGACTCAAGCATAGCTTTTTGTTTGCAAAAGTGAGTCATACACAGCTCTTCATAAACTGACAGGAGAACCTCCTAATGCCCAGGCACTGACTACTGTAGATGGTGAAATCCCTTAAATACTGCTGTGGAGGACACACTATTTTACCATCACTTTGTGCCTTAGCACCAAACCCAGAAGACCTATAGACGTGAAAGACAGGAGGCCCGAAGCTACCAGAATTTAAAATAATTTTTATTGTGAAGAATGCATCAAAGAAACAGCTCACACAGGCTTACTTCCACTTTTCGTACCATATGGCGTTGGGTAGAGTTCTTCTTTACTTTTCCACCAATACCTTTTGCAGGTATAAAAAACAAGAGCAAAATAGTGGCACATATATTCTATGTCTTCACAGGTTATTGCACATAAATAATGGACTAATGTTGCCGTTAAAGGGAATCTCAAGTGGAAATAAACTTATGATAGAATGAATTTTATGTGTGAACAGTACAGACCTGCATCAGTGTTTTACTTCAGTTAACATCTGGAAAAATGTCTGAAGAATAGGACTAGATCCCAGAAAGCTTGCATAATTTAACTTTATCAGTTAGCCATTAAAAGGTATTACCTTTACAAGAATTAGGTTTTTTTCTACCTACCATAATGTGTAGTACAGAGAAGAAATAGAACATTAGTAGCAAATATATGAGTCTCATATTGTTTCCGGTACAGGAAGCGTTAATAAACTAACAATAAACCATGCCTTGTAAGAGTTTTTCGCCTTCTTCTGGATCAACAGGGATATGTGAGGGAGCAGGCTGCTGTTGTACTTTGTTCTCTGGTTGAACTCAATGGACGTATGTCTTTTTTCAACCCAAATAACTATGTAACTAAGTAACTTCACTTGTTATCTATGCAAAAGAGCTTCTCTGAGCTCTCCGACTAATTTAGTCAGAGAGCAGTGCTATCCTCCTTGCCGGTCTAAAAAATCCGGCAAGGAGGCAGCGCCGCACATTTTTTTAATTTTTTTTTTTTTTAAATCATGTAGCGAGCCCAGGGCTCGCTACATGATAGCCGCTGCTCAGCGGCATCCCCCCGCCCTCTTCGATCGCCTTCGGCGATCTCCGATCAGGAAATCCCGTTCAAAGAACGGGATTTCCTGGAGGGCTTCCCCCGTCGCCATGGCGACGGGCGGGATGACGTCACCGACGTCACTGACGTCGGGACGTCATTGGGAGTCCCGGGCCTTCCCTCGGCGCTGCCTGGCACTGATTGGCCAGGCAGCGCACGGGGTCTGGGGGGGGGGGGGGGGGCCGCGCGCCGCACCGGATAGCGGCGATCGGGCGCGCGGCAGCGGCGATCGGGGTGCTGGCGCAGCTAGCAAAGTGCTAGCTGCGTCCAGCAAAAAAAAAATTAAACAAATCGGCCCAGCAGGGCCTGAGCGGCACCCTCCGGCGGCTTACCCCGAACGTAGTTCGGGATTACCGCCAAGGAGGCTATTTTCTGAAGCACTTATACATAAAAGAAACAGTGTAAGACAACTTCAGATAAGATTTTCTGCTCTGTTTCATAGTTTAAAATGCATTGTTTAGTTTTTAAACTGCAAATATTAGAGAATTATGCAATGTCATAAAAAAAAGGCTATATACCGTAACTGAGAATAAAAATATGAGACTATTTTCTTTGCTACGAATGTTCTATTAATTGTCCGTATTACATATACAATTAATTATATCATAAGGGTTATCTTTCGCTTCAGTGTCACTTTAAAAGGCATCAGTTTTCTATTCTACTGCCAACACCAGACCAGGCAACACAGCTGCTTCCTTGAGCAACAATATAAATGACTGGTGCAAATGTCGGACAATCTAGCAGGGCTGTGGAGTCGGTACAAAAACCATCCAACTCCTCAGTTTATGAAACCAACGACTCCAAATCAAGGTACCCAAAATTGCTCCGACTCCACAGCCCTGCAATCTAGAGCAGGAAAACAGCTACAAACTCTGTATAAAAAACTTTGGGGGTTGAAAGGAGTTCTACAGTAGAGAGGAGTAAGGTTTTACCACATATGTTTTAGAATTTATAAATATGAGCAATGTAAAGGAAAAAAATGAAAATTCTTTGCACATTGCTGGATTTTTGACACAATTACATTGTCCACACTGCTTTACAGAAAATACTGATCAATTAATATCTCTAACTTTCCCCTCAGAGAGGCTCAAATAGTGCCCACTAACAGTACAATTTTCAGTGAAGATTAGATAAATGCGATAGAATTGGCAGCAAATAAGCCTTGTTGATGTCCCAAATTGAATGAGTCTAAGGCCTTCAACCTCAACATCAACAAGTACACTCGTAATGCGTAAAACTGTACTTGTTGATATCTGCAATAGCTTCCTGCACCAGCAGGAATGCGTAAAAACGTACGCATGGCGGCCGGCCGACCCGCAGTCGGCCAAAACGAAACTAGCTGGCAGCGGGGGACCAGAGGAGCCATGAGTGACTGCGAGGGCACAGGATGGCTGTAGGGGGCTGGTAGATGCCCCAGGTAAGTAAAACTCATTTTTTTTTACAGTTAAGGTTCCCTTTAAAATCGCTACCAAAGTCACCGGAAGTGGACAGAACAATACAAATGTTATGTAAAGTAAGTTATTAAGTAAGTAAAGCATTTATTTACTTATATATGTGTTTTTTTTCTGAGATTGTATGGCTGCCAGCTACACTTTAAGCGCAGGCTCTATGACAGCAGCACAACCTTAAATCCAGGAAGGCATGCTACGCGCGGTCTTGCAGCGCAGTGTGCCTTTCTTAGTAATGTACATTGCTTACATTAGCACACGCATTCCTTTAAATTCCGGCCACTGCTGTGAAGTATCGCAACCGCGATACTTCACTATCGCAGCTGCTACTATGCTAATTAAAATAGTTACTATGTAGTAACTATGTTAATTAGCATAGTACTATGTAGTAACTATGTTAATTAGCGTAGTGCTATGTAGTAACTATGTTAATTAGCATAGTACTATGTAGTAACTATGTTAATTAGCATAGTAGCGGCACAGCAGCATCCAGCATTTAAAGAAACACGCGTTGCTAATGTAAGCAGCGCCCGTAACTAAGGAAAGCACGTTATGCGGCAGAACTGCGCAAAGCGTTCCTTCCTGAATTTAGGTTGCGCTGCTCTCATGGAGCTTGTGCTGCTATAGCAGCTGGGCTTTATGAATCAAGCCCATTAAAACAAAACAAAAAAATATTGTAATAGATTAACTAAGAATTGTTCAAGTACCCCCTAAACCCAGCCCAAGAACCACCAGGGGTTCACGTACCATCTGTTGAGAACCTAGTTCCTAGGTGATGTGTCCAGTGGTAAATAGAAAAAAAAATGTCGCTTGGTATACTATATATTTACGCTCGTAATGAGATGGAAAATGAATAGTCCCTTGGATTGTAAGCCTTTGGCAGGGTCCTCCCTTCCCTAGTATACTGGTAGGTGATCAGAGGCGCCAGCAGAATAAAATTAATATAAAATTGTTAAAAATTGCCGGGAGGAAAAGTGGTGGACTTCCCCTCAATAATTAGACACCAAGGTCTGTAATCAAATCAAACAAATACATTTATTCAATAGTACCCCAAAATCTGCAACGCGTTTCGTGGGAACAGACCCACTTCTTCAGGCAATAAAACGGGGACAACAAACACTGTGAACAAAGGACAGAGGGTATTGCTATAAGATTGCCGCAAATAACAAACATACAAAAAGATCACAAAACTATGATATAGCAATGATCATATATCAAAAATCAGGATAATGGTTATGTAACAAAAGTAGGGACTAAATCCATAGGTGGCACATGAGCTAAGTGGAGTATCCAGACGTATACATAGGGGTATCAACATATGTACAGACAATAAAAGTTGATGAAATTATAATAACAATAAGTATAAAAGATAGGGACAATAATTATATATACTAAATTCATGTGTTTTCTAGATCAAAAGCCATAACAATGTAAAACAGGATGGTAATATATCAATGAAAGAACAAAAATCAAAAAAGAAAAAAAATTACATTACATTATATTTGTACAGATGATAAAAAAGGATGAAAAAATAGGGATAATATTTATGTGTTAAATACTTGAGGCAAAAAAAAAATATATATATCGCTATATTGAGTGTCCCAATATAGGGTGGAAACATGTGAAGGTCATGATTGACCCTATTTTTCCCGTCCTTATAACGTGAAGGGACGGGAGGACGGGAAAAAAGGGACTAGGTATGTGCTTAGTGTCAAAGAACCCGTGGTTTTGCTAGTAAGAGATGGCCATGGGGTATAAGGTTTTGCATTAGAGATACCACCATTAAAGACAAGGCTATAGGAGTGGAGGATACAGAAAAGTATGAACACATGGGGAAAGATAAAAATAATAATAATAACACCACCTGGGACAGCGGTTACATGGTGCTAGAGTCATATTAATTAGTGACATGTTTAGGTGAACATATTGGGGCAAAAAAGGGGGGGGTTAAAAATAGGCAAAAAAAAAAAAAAAAAAAAAAAGGGCATAAATAACAGATGCAAACTTACCAGCAATCAATGTGCAGTGAATTTAGCGCCTCTGTACTGGTCTGAGGATGCTGGCTGGTTTAAATGTGAAAGCAGAATGTCATCTAGCCAATGGGAAGGCTCGTTTGATGTGGGAGGGAGGTGTGGATGGTCATGGTGATATTGATCTAACGAATCAGACTGCGGGGAGCCGCTGAGTCTGATTGGGCTGCTCTTTTTGGTGGGAAAGTGTTATCAGTGATGCATACTGTCATGGGCGGTGAAAAAAACAAACCTTATCTGGACAGTTTCCCCTCTTTCTCTTTTCCTCCCCTTCCCTCTTTCTTATCCCCTCCCTTCCCCTCCTTCCCCCTCCTTTTTTCCCCTCTATGCTTTCTCCTCCCCCCCCCCTTTTTTTTCTTCTTCCCCTTTTACTTTTCCTTCCCCTTTCCTCCTCCTACTCTCTTTCCCTTTCCTTCCTTCCTTCATCGCGCATGACACAGAACATCCTGATATGCAACACTGGTGGCAAGTTGTTCAGCAGACAAAGGGGACGGAATCGTCATACTAAATCGATCTGATTATCTTGAGGAAGCGGCTAGACTTCTCAATAACCGTTCACAGTATGAAACCCTGCCCTCTGACCCAACCCCCTCTCTTAATCAGACTCTTAAGACATTCATTAACAATGCCCTTCAGCTAAAGATCATTACCAAGAATGAAAGGAACTTTATTAACACCCAACCAAGCACCCCCATTTTTTATTATTTACCTAAAATACACAAAAGCCTTCATAAACCCCCAGGCCGACCTATTATATCAGGAATAAACTCCATTACCAGCAACCTTTCCAAATTTCTGGACCAACATTTACAGCCACATGTCCAGGCCCTACCGTCATTTCTAAAAGATTCCCAACAACTGATTAATTTCCTCCAGGATGTCCCATGGAAGCCGGATTACATTTGGCTTACATGTGATGTTTCGGCACTCTATACCAATATTCCCCACTCATTTGGCCTCAGTGCATTAAAACATTTCCTGGCCTCCAATCCCTCCATGCCAGCCCAACAACAAACCTTTCTACTGCAATGTGCAGAGTTAATTCTTCATAATAACATATTCACTTTCAATGACCAAATTTTTCATCAGGTAAGCGGGAAAGCAATGGGTAGTTTCTTCGCCCCTTCATATGCGAACCTCACTATGGGTCTATTTGAACATATGAAATTTTCACAAGACAGACAATTTTCTAGAAACATTGTATTCTATAAACGTTATATTGATGAGCTCATATTCATTTGGAAAGGTGACACCTCCATCATTCCCCACTTTATAGCTTTCCTTAACTCCAACCCTGCGGGACTTCAGTTCACACACCACCACCACCATTCCACTATCGAGTATTTAGACCTGATACTCTACATCGAATCTAATCAATTTAAAACAAAGACTTATTTTAAACCGGTTGATGCCAACAACTACATACACTTCAACAGTTTCCATCACCATCCCTGGATTACCAATACACCATACAGCCAATTTAGGAGAATATACAGAAACTGCACAGACCAAACAGAATACAATATACAATCTGACATCTTGATAACAAAATTTTCAGAACGCCAATACCCCCGAAAACTTATTAAAGATGCCAAATCAAGGGCCTAATATCACACTACCCCAGGGACTCCCACCGAACCCATTACTAAGACAGGCTCTCCTAGATTAATCACCCAATATAATGCGCAACACTCAAAGATCCGAAATATACTTAATAACAGATGGGAAATCCTGCTACAGGACCCCTACCTACGGACAATCTTACCCAAAACCCCACAAATCACCTACAGAAGAGCACCCAACCTTCGGAGCATCCTAGCACCAAGCAAATTGCACCCACTCCAACACGATGCTCCAGATCGCTTAGCACCGCTCGTACCCGGCTGCTCCCCATGCAACAGGATGCGTTGCCTAGCATGCCAATTTATCCGTACAGATACCTCATTCACCTCCACGAGTACTAACTGCCACTTCTCCATAAATAAACATCTCACTTGCGACTGTAAATCCGTGATCTATTTGATCTCTTGTCCATGCCGACTTCAGTACGTGGGTAGAACCACACAATTACCACGTAGCAGAATAGGACAGCACAAAAGAAATATTATCAAGAATTTTCCACTGCACAGTGTTTCACGCCACTTCAGCACCCACCACGACAGCAACCTATCACTATTTAACCACTTAACGACCCCCTAAAGCCCATAGGCGTCGGCGGGTCGTTAGTGGTATAGCATGGAAACGGCCGCTCGAACGGCCTTTCCATGCCAGTTCACGGAGGGTGTCTCCGTGAACAGCCGGAGAGCGGCCGAACACGGCTTGCCGGCAAAATGTAAACACGCGGGGAAGAAATCCCCGCTGTTTACATCACACGGCGCTGCTGCGCAGCAGCGCCGTGACGTAGATCGGCGATACCCGGCCTCTGATTGGCCGGGGATCGCCGGCATCTGATAGGCAGAAGCCTATCCTATCAGGCACAGGACGGATATCCGTCCTGCGCCGCTCAGAGAGTAAGGGAGAGGGAGGGAAAGCCAGGGAGGGCGGAAAGCGCTCCGGAGGGGGGCTTTGAAGAGCCCCCCCCCGGAAAGTGCGGGTAGCCGGCGGCGATCAGACCCCCCCCCAGCAGGACATCTCCCTAGTGGGGAAAAAAAGGGGGGGGGGGAAGTCTGATCGCCCTGGCTATTTCCTGATCGGTGCTGCGGCCTGGAGAGTCCACACAGCACCGATCAGAAGAAAATCCCCTGGTCCTTCAGTGGTTATTATCACACTGATTGACTCAGTGGATCCAAGTAAGCAAAATGCATTCGAGCACCTCAAAAAACGAGAAATGTTTTGGATTCCAACATTAAAAACGTTAGTACCGGAGGGCCTCAATGAAATTTTAGAAAAAATACATTAATTATACATTCTGACAGTTTTTCTTTTATCTTAGTCACTCTCTTCTAATGGCTATTTTGTTTTACTATTTTATACCTTACAATCTGTTATTATTTATGTATCATGTATTTTAACATGGATCTGTTTAACGCATTTTTACGTTTTTATTTTCAATTGTCCCTGTCTTTTTTACCTCCAATTGTCCCTGTCTTTTGCATTTCTTTGATAGATATATATATATATATATATATATATTTTTGAATAATTTGCCACTGGTATTGCATATCAGGATGTTGTGTATCATGCACTTTTAGAAATTGTCCATGTCTTTTTTATCTCCAATTTTCCCTGTATTTTGCATTTCTTTGCTCTACATCTTTTTGAACAACTTGCCACCAGTGTTGCATATCAGGATGTTCTGTGTCATGCGCGATTAGGGAAGGAAGGAAGGGAAAGAGAGTAGGAGGAGGAAAGGGGAAGGAAAAGTAAAAGGGGAAGAAGGAAAAAAGGGGGGGGGGAGGGAGAAGGAGAAAGGATAGAGGGGAAAAAGGAGGAGGGAGGAGGGGAAGGGAGGGGATAAGAAAGATGGAAGGCGGGGAAAAAAGAAAAAGAGGGGAAACTGTCCAGATAATTTTTTTTTTCTCCGCCTATGACAGTATGCATCACTGATGACACTTTCCCACCAAAAAGAGCAGCCCAATCAGACTCAGCGGCTCCCCGCAGTCTGATTCGTTAGATCAATATCACCATGACCATCCACACCTCCCTCCCACATCAAACGAGCCTTCCCATTGGCTAGATGACATTCTGCTTTCACATTTAAACCAGCCAGCATCCTCAGACCAGTACAGAGGCGCTAAATTCACTGCACATTGATTGCTGGTAAGTTTGCATCTGTTATTTATGCTGTTTATGCCTTTTTTTTTTTTTTGCCTATTTTTAACCCCCCCTTTTTTTGCCCCGATATGTTCACCTAAACATATCACTAATTAATATGACTCTAGCACCATGTAACCGCTGTCCCAGGTGGTGTTATTATTATTTTTATCTTTCCCCATGTGTTCATACTTTTCTGTATCCTCCACTCCTATAGCCTTGTCTTTAATGGTGGTATCTCTAATGCAAAACATTATACCCCATGGCCATCTCTTACTAGCAAAACCACGGGTTCTTTGACACTAAGCACATACCTAGTCCCTTTTTTCCTGTCCTCCCGTCCCTTCACGCTATAAGGACGGGAAAACTAGGGTCAATCATGACCTTCACATGTTTCCACATATTTTTTTTTTTTTTTGCCTCAAGTATTTAACACAAATATTATCCCTATTTTTTCATCCTTTTTATCATCTGTACAAATTTAATGTAATTTTTTTTTGATTTGTGTTCTTTCATTGATATATTACCATCCTGGTTTACATTGTTATGGCTTTTGATCTAGCAAACGTATGAATTTAGCATATATAATTATTGTCCCTATCTTTTATACTTATTGTTATTATAATTTTATTGTCTGTACATATGTTGATACCCCTATGTATACGTCTGGACACTCCACTTAGCTCATGTGCCACCTATGGATTTAGTCCCTACTTTTGTTACATAACCATTATCCTGATTTTTGATATATGATCATTGCTATATCATCGTTTTGTGATCTTTTTGTATGTTTGTTATTTGCTGCAATCTTATAGCAATACCCTCTGTCCTTTGTTCACAGTGTTTGTTGTCCCCGTTTTATTGCCTGAAGAAGTGGGTCTGTTCCCACCAAACGCGTTGCAGATTTTGGGGTACTATTGAATAAATGTATTCGTTTGATTTGATTACAGACCTTGGTGTCTAATTATTGAGGGGAAGTCCACCACTTTTCCTCCCGGCAATTTTTTAAATTTTATATTAATTTTATTCTGCTGGCACCTCTGATCACCTACCAGTATACTTGAGTCCACCCCAGGTGGAGCGGTGACCCTACCCCATTTTTTCTGATCTACAGAGAGCGACTTCTTAATCCTGAGTGAGGACAGGTCTAATCTCCTCACCTGCCTATACAGTGGTTGCCTGAGCGGTAACCCATGTTTGTGAGTATAACCATCTCACTTATTCATTTCCCTGCGTAACTCTGACATACTACACCATATTGGGCTCTCGATTTCTCTCTTTTCTACTCCCTTCCCTAGTGTAGCTTTGTCCTATGTTGTATAACCTTGCTAAGTCTGCCATCCTTTGTATCTTTGTATCATTGTATCATTGTATGTATTTATTGTCCAGCACTGCGTAATATGTTGGCACTTAATAAATACAATAAATAATAATAATAATAGTCTCCCTTCTTTGGAGGATTGGAAACTATTGGTTAGCTTTTTCTGTACCTCCCTTTATTTAATCTGACATTGTAAAACTTTTCAGATCATGTTTTTCTTTTGTATGCTTTTTCTACAAAAAAAAAAAAAAAAAAACTATTGGGTTAAAAAAAAAAAAAAAATCCTGTCTGAAATTTGAATTTGGGATTCCAAATAAGCCAAACAACAGCTCTAACCACTAAACAACATCATCACTCATTTTTTAATAGTTTGTTGATACAACCACATATCCTGTTTATTGATTAATCCTCCACGATTGGCAGGTTGGTTATGAACATTTTGGTCTATTCATTCTGTGCCGATTCCATGACATAAAAAAGAAATGTATCACTGTTCAAAAGGCAACAAAGCTCAACATGCTGAACATTGACTGCAACCATCCAATGAGAACGTGCTTCATACAGCCAGACGTAGGGCCAGTGCACACCAAAAACCGCTAGCGTATCCCCAAACGCTAGCGGATTTTAAAGCGGTTTATCAGAGCGATTCTCTAAACATGCCTAGCGTCTTTGGAGTGTTTTTTGTGTAGCTTTTTTTATATTTTGTTACAGTACAGCCGTAACTGAATGCTTGGAAAACCGCTCTGATCTAGCGTTTTTTCAGAGCGGTTTTCCTCTTTCCTAAACTTAACATTGAGGCAGAATCTCCTCAGAAATAAGCAAAAATGCGGCAGGAAACGAGTTTGCGTTTGGGGAAAAAAACGAATCGCTCTGGTGTGCAGCAGCCCATTGAAATACATTAGCCAAGCGGTTTTCAACCCGCAAACGTTTTTGAAAACGCTCAGAACCGCTCTGGGTGTGCACCTGCCTGTATACTTGTTTTCTCCTTCTTAGATTTGGATGGAAGGAAAGGTTAATTACTAGCATGCAGGGATGGGCTCAAATCCGAATTCGGGTGAATCCGGATAGTTGCTATCCGGATTTCACCCAGTTACCTGTGCGGGGTGGGCGGGGGTGTCAAGCTTACCTGTCTGACATCTTCTTCGGTTCGTCCCTCGGCGCCTTCCACGATGCGGTCCACGCGGCAGTCACGTGATTACAAACACTTCCTCCTTCCAGGTTGAAGAAGGAAGTGTTTGTACTCACTGGTAATTGGGTGAAATCCGGATAGCAACTATCCGGATTCACCCAAATTCGAATTTGAGCCCATCCCTGCTAGCATGAGGCTCTGAGCTCTGGCGTTTCCTGTTAGGTTAGAGGCATGCAACTGGCATTCTTATACAAAGTTTAAATCCAAATGGTAAATCTTTCCTCACCCTGATTCAGACAGGGAACACACTTGCAGGGCAGTTTTCCCCTGCGTTTCCCAGGTTTCCGTCGGGTTTTGCGTTTGTGTCTAACGCATGCGTTTTTGCGGGTGTGCGTTTCCGCGTTTATATGGCATGTACTGCCATGAAACGTGCGGAGAAAAAAGCAGAAAACTGACTTTAGAAAACGGCAAAAAAACGCGAACGCAAATGCAGACAAACGGATGCAGCGCACGCGTTTTCCGCGCTTGACTTCAATAGCCTTTACAATTGTGCTCTTTTTCCTGTTCGCGGCAAAGCGCAAAAACGCATGTAGTGTGTTCCCTGTCTCACATTCTGAAATTTAGCACAGGTGGTAACATCTTTAGACCTCACAGGTCCAACTCTGCAGAATATTTGTTTCCTGAGAAGTCCAATGCCAGTGAAAATAATGCCAGTTCTCCAACAATGCTCTGGGAGGATAATTTTGCAGAGTTGAGCAGTCTAGGGTAAGCATCAGTGGGAGGGCAGACAGCAGTAACTAACATATTGCTGGGCATACATGGTTAGATTATGTGCCGCTCGATGCCAGCGCGTCACCGCTCGTACACGCATATCAAGCGTGGTATCGACCCGCCGCGGTGATCGGACAGGTTGAATATTATCAATCGAGCCATCAGCGGCTCGATTGATAATATAAAACGAACCGAGTATGCCCAGCATTAGAGTGGGTATCCCGATTCCTGAGTAATTTACTCCATTCTACTATATGTCACCACAGTGCCTCTTTAAGGCAGGGATCACACTTTCGTGCACGTTTTCTGTACAGAAAAACTGATTTCAACGTAGAACTCATGCTTCTCAAAGGGCTAATCGCACCTGAATACAAATTTTGTGCGCAGAAAAAAAAACGACATCTTGCACAATTTGTCAGTGTTCTCTATAACTTAACATTTGCTGCTGTAAGGCAGGGGTCACACTTGTCTTTCAAATTTCTGGCGAGGTCGGCATCTGCAACGGAGCGGACCCTGGGACACTAGAGCGGTGGCGACGAGGGACATATCGGCTTCGGGAGGAAGCCCTGGGTAAGTAGAACTTTTTTATTTTTACCTCAGACTTTCTCTTCAAAAGAATTCAATGCATTCTGCTCATTGCTATACTGCTGTCGTTTAGTAACAAACTGGGTGATAAGAGTGTCAGAGTCTGCTGCCAATAAATTAGTCTGGGTGATGAAATTGAGTGACAATGGCTGCAGTCAAGTGTAAAGGTGCGTACAGACATGCGACTATAGTCGTTTGAAACGATCGTTCCCGACGTCGTCGGCCGACGATCGTTCATAAAATAATAACAAACGATCGTTCCAACGACCGACGAACGGCAGATGTAGTCGTTAACTAACGATTTATCCCGCCCGATAATTTCAAACGACGGTCGTTACATAGTCATATGTCTGTACAACGATCAGTCGTTGATCGTTCGTTGCCTACAGCACATGCGCAATTACATTTTTTCTCATATTTGTGGCCCCACACACCAATAATACAATGAAAAACAATAGTCTTGGGTTGATTCAAGCTTTTATCTCAATATAGTTTGAGTCACGAATGGTACAAAATACATTGTACATAACATGAAAGCTTTAGAACATGTAATATAACTCTTAAAAAATCTTACAACATATTTTAATTTTTATACTTATAATTATATTTATAATTTTTAAAATGGTGTATATAATTATAATTATAATATAATATAATATTATAATATATAATATAATATTATATATATATAATTATAATATATAATATAATATAATATATAATAATTATAATTATATATCTCATAATATATAATATAATATTATAATTATATAATTATAATATATATATATATAATATAATATATAATAATTATAATTATATATATATATAATTATAATATATAATATAATATTATAATTATAATATAATATATTATAAATATAATTATATGTATAATTTTTAAAAGGGTGTATATTCCCCTCCCACAGTGGCTTGCTCATGCAGTAGGCAAAGGCCGACTCTGACTCAAAATCCACAGCCCTGGATACAATGACAGCAGCCATTAAAACCTTCATTGAACATAAATATCCATAATAACCATACATAGGTCATTCATGACTCCTGTGGAGTCTACCTCTTATTATTTTATCTTCTGGCCTGCATCCTGTGTGTCCACTGTTATAATTAGAAAACTCTACTATTACTGCACGGTAGACCAATAGTTTTGCACGCTTTTATAGTGTTGCCACGTCATTTCCCGTGAACGACCGTTCGTTACATAAAGATCGTTTCATAATTACGCAACTTCCTAAAATCTACCACTGATTTCGGCCTTTGATAGATGTCATTTCCTTTTTTCTATTGACTCTCACTATATACGTCAGTCATTAGAAAACACGCCATTGGTATACAAAATTTTTAAACGACCGAGTGGTGTTCAGTCATTTCCTGCTGCGTGCGCAACGATCGGTCGTTGATCGGTCGTTCAGGAACGTACGTTTAAACTCCATTTCCCCAACGACCATCGGCCGATCTTTACTTTAAGATCGTTCGTCGTTTGACACGAACGATTGTTATCGCATGTCTGTACGTAGCCTTAGACTAAAGGCGAACTGTGAGGGCTAGAGAAACTGCTGAACTGTGTGCTTTTGCAGCAGTTCTGCATCCCCTCTGTCAATTTAAATGCAGCCAAATGCAGCGCATGTAACACCACACCATGTGATGGTGTCACCTTGAGGTAGAACACTGCGACATGTTGCATCTGAGCATGGACATCCCTGAATGCGACTCCAGGCTGCCTTTCGATCGCCTGTACAGAGTGCTAACAAGCACCCCGGCCAGTGCACATAAGCAGCCGACTGGCGGCGAATTCAGCTGCCCATCTGTAAGAGGTCTTAGGCAGATAACACATTTGTCACTGCGTTATCTCAGCCAGTTTTTCATCGTAAAATAGTGCTGCAATCATATTTTCTTTTGCGTTTTCCACACACAATTTTCAGAACTTTGACCAATTTTTACAGCAGAAAAAGTTGCATTAACAGAATCCAGATCAGTTAAAAAAATAAACATTCAGGAGTGGTTCATTGACTTTAATTACATGTGCGACTGTGCGTGTTTCTCGTAGTACAGCAAAACACACAATATGGGCTGGTGTGTTTCCTGCCTAATGCACAGACTACATAAGCCATAGCCTAGATGAGTTGCTGCTGGTGTTCTGAAGGAAAAAGGCACAAATGAAAGGCAGCAGCTAATGTAATTGGAAGGATGCATAATGAAGGCTGCAAATAAAAGAGGGAAGCTAGGCTGCAGCTGCATATAAGGAGGCTTGTTGTACACAGAAGGAGGGCTGCACTGAAAGGACAGAGTGGCACAAGGAAGGCTGGCCTAGGGATGCAGCAAGCAGAAATCAGGCCCTCTAGGCGGTCTGTAGACATTCTCCACATGCACCCAAACAACATTCCAGACTTTGCCATGATTGCAAAGAAGTGTAATGGAGCTGGCTTTACAGATTTGTAACTTGCTATAGACTGAACTGGAAAAATATATTTTTTCACATTCGGTGATTTGACAGATCTCTTAGGCCACGTTCACAGTGGCCGGTGTGTTCCCTATGACAGCAGGAATGCATGTTCTGCTAAACTAAAATAATATGTTTCCTGGAGTTGTGCTTTTGTTGCTATTTTGTACCATGCTGTCTTGGGATTTTAAGGAAACAGTGTAAATATAACTACAGTATTACTTTTAAATGTAACAAAATAAAGGCTGTGAATGTTTCGGCAGCAGTTGTTACGCTGTGCAGAGATACAAGTGGCAAACGCACAGGCTCTTCTCTTCAGAATGCACGGCCATGCAGAAGAGTACAGCCTGCCTCATTATGAGCCATTAAACAGCATTTGTCCACTGGCTCTGAAAGACATTCATGCAGAAAATTCAGGGATGGCCAAGCCTCAGCCCTATGATTAGCTTAACATCATGAGAGATGGGAGCGCATCATAGTACACACGGCTTAGCTGGAGACCAAGCTGGCAATGAACCCCGCTCATGCAAATAAGCCACAATACTGCATTTTCCAAGAATAGTCAATTCCTAGCCAAATTTACCCAAATACCAATAATCATCTCCAAATGTGCACAGGTCTTCTAGGAACTGGCCTTATGCCTCAAATGCTCTACAAACAAAAATAAAAAAACACAATAAAGCAACTAAATCCTAGGAATACAATACAGTGTACACAAATAACCTGATTTATTGTTAATAAATCCAAGTTTCAGGCAGTGTTTAAAAGCCCTCTTTTGCGAAAATCTAAAACATGTTAAAATATACAAATAAGAAGTAGGTTTCTTCCGGAGTTAAAGAGAACCCGAGGCGGGGTTCTGACAATGCAATCCACGTACAGAGGCTGGGTCTGCCTATACTCTGTTGCTATTTCAATCCCCCCTAAGTTCCTGGAGCTATGCAGGAGCCGGGGGGGGGGGGAGGGGAGATATGGAGGGAGCGGCAGACTGACAGTACAGAGAACACATCCGGCTGTGACACACTGCGTGTCGGCAGCGCGGCTGTGATTTATAGGGGATAGCAGAGCGCAGGGGGGCTTAGGGGGGGGTAGAGATAGCAACAGAGGCTGGGCAGTATAGGCAGACCCAGCCTCTGTGTGCAGCTAGCATTGTCAGACCCAACCTCGGGTTCTCTTTAAATGAGCCATAAATTACTTTTCTCCTATGTTGCTGTCATTTACAGTAAGTAGTAGAAATCAGTCATTACCGACAGATTTTGGACTAGCCCATCTTCTCATAGGCCTGGTGCACACTAAAAACCGCTAGCAGATCCGCAAAATGCTAGCAGATTTTGAAACGCTTTTTATTCTTTTTCTGTAGCTTTTCAGCTAGCATTTTGCGGTTTTGTGAAGCATTTTTGGTGTAGTAGATTTCATGTATTGTTACAGTAAAGCTGTTACTGAACAGCTATTGTAACAAAAAATGCCTGGCACACCGCTCTGAAGTGCAGTTTTTCAGAGCGGTTTGCGTTTTTCCTATACTTAACATTGAGGCAGAAACGCATCCGCAATCCAAAATCTGCAGCAGCCCGGGAGTATGCGTTTCTGCAAAACGCCTCCCGCTCTGGTGTGCACCAGCCCATTGAAATACAATACCCTAGCGGATCCGCACCCGCAAGCGGATCGCAAACCGCAGCAGAACCGCTCTGGTGTGCACTAGGCCATAGTTCTTAGGGTTTTCTTTATTTTTAAAAGCAATTAGTGAATGGCATTTGCTCCGTCCAACTGCCAAAAAAAGTGTACAGTGAGCAGGGAGGCTGGCCAGCATTATTGTATAAAACTTTTTCAGGGAATGTCTTTATCTTCTATAATAAAACCACTGTGTCCCTGCGTCACGCTGTCCCTGTGTAGCTGGGTCTGTGCTTTTTGCTACTGCGCATGTGCGCAGCACAGACCGAGCCTCACAGAAACAGGAGGACTGGGCCAGGGAGCCGGGCGGGCGGGCGGGCATGTAAGCGGGCGGCCGGGTGCGCGCGCATGCGCAGTAACGGACGGCGGTGAGAAAACACAGACCTAGAGCCCGTTTTTAAACGGGCTTGGGTTTGCTAGTAAAGAATAAAGGCCATGCTGAGAATCCCCCATGAAGAGATGGTCTAACCCAAAGTCGGTAATGTCAGATTTCTGCTACTTACTGTAAGTGACAGCAACATAGGAGAAAAGTCATTTATGGCTCATTTTACTCCGGAAGAAATGTACTTCTTATTTGTATGTGTTTTAAATTTTAAGATTTTCATGACAGTTCCTCTTTAAAGGACAACTATAACAAGACAGATTTGGAGGCTGCCATACTTAGTTCCCTTTAAAGCAGCCTTTCTCAACATTTTTACCCTGGAGGAACCCT
Organism: Hyperolius riggenbachi; assembly: GCF_040937935.1. Lineage (NCBI taxonomy): Eukaryota > Metazoa > Chordata > Amphibia > Anura > Hyperoliidae > Hyperolius > Hyperolius riggenbachi. The sequence goes on from NC_090656.1 coordinate 88,492,318, forward strand.
GCAAGTAATTTTTGGATCTCCAGGAAACCCTGAATTTATTTTGCAGGAGGCATGGTTTTTAAAAGCTGGTGTAACTGTTTATGTCATTACCCCCATTACATTGCCCTTTATTAGAATGTCTCCTTATTCTAGTGCTTTTTATTAATGTGCTCATTATTGTTCTAAATGTAATGCTTCTCTTTACAGTACCTCCTATTACAGTGTGCTCTCTATCATACCTCCCACTCCAACACCCACGATGGGGAACATGCCAAGGAACCCTGGGGTTTCCGGGAATCCTGGTTAACCTCCCTGGCGGTAAGCCCGTGCTGAGCACGGGCTATGCCGCCGGGAGGCACCGCTCAGGCCCCGCTGGGCCGATTTGCATAATTTTTTTTTTGCTGCACGCAGCTAGCACTTTGCTAGCTGCGTGCAGTGCCCAATCGCCGCCGCTACCCGCCGATCCGCCGCTATACGTGTCGCCGCAGCCGCCCCCCCCCCCAGACCCCGTGCGCTGCCTGGCCAATCAGTGCCAGGCAGCGCCGTGGGGTGGATCGGAGTCCCCTTTGACGTCACGACGTCGATGACGTCATCCCGCCCCGTCGCCAGCCCTCCAGGAGATCCCGTTCTTTTGGCTGGGGGGATGCCGCTGAGCAGCGGCTATCATGTAGCGAGACCTCGTCTCGCTACATGAAAAAAAATAAATAAATAAAAAAAAAAACTATTTGCTGCCCCCTGGCGGATTTTGCCAAACCGCCAGGAGGGTTAAGAAAGCCTGCTTCAAAGTGTACCTGAGCCGAAGCTTGGGTACACAAAATCAGATCCTTACCTAAAGAGAGGTATCCTATTCAGGCTTCCACCTGTATCCTAATATCCACCCTCCCCCCCGTAACTCAGCGCGACTACCCCCCCCCCCCTCCCCCAGAAGATTAGCAGCATGGCGTTGACCTTCTCTTCCTTATTGATGGCCACACAAAAGCCGACTGAGCCTGCCAGCGGATGCGCAGTAATATGAGCCACGGGCTCCATGCTGCTGTGCATGAGCGAGCGTGTGTGACTACAGCACGGCCATTAATACGGAAGTGGAGCTGCGCGGCATGATTCGGAGGGGGGGGCGCACTCTGCAACAGGGTGCTGCCGACAAGAAAGGGTAGTCTCAATAGGATCCTGAGGCTTCCCTTTTTTTCAGAGTAAGAACTTGTTTTAAACCCGAGCTTCGACTTGAAGTGAAGTCTAAAGCAAAATAAAAAAAGATACTCACCTAAGGAGAGGGAAGGCTCTGAGTCCTATAGAGCCTTCCCGTTCCTCCTACGGTCCCTTTGTTCTAGTGCTGTGTCCCCCGTCAGTAGTTTCCTGCTCTCTGTGTTGTGGAAGGCTTTGGAAGTCTTCAGTCCGAGGGCTCCGTACTGCACATGTGCGAGCGCCCTCTCTCATGCGCAGTATGGAGCCGCCAATCTTCGGGAGGGCCCCCAAAGACTTCCAAAGCCTCACGCGGCAGGGGATTTGAACAGGGGAGCCAGTGCTGAATTGAGCAGACTGTGAGAGGAATGGGAAGGCTCTATAGGACCCAGAGCCTTTCCTTAGGCGAGAATCTGATTTTTTTTTAATTTTCAGACTCCCTTTAACCACTTGCCGATCGCGCACTCATAACGCGCGACGGCAAAGCGGTAGCTGCAGGACCAGCGACGCACATCTGCGTCGCCGGCTGCAGGCTAATTAATCAGGAAACAGCCGCTCGCGCGAGCGGCTGCTTCCTGTCAATTCACGGCGGGGGGCTCCATGAATAGCCTGCGGGCCGCCGATCGCGGCTCGCAGGCTAAATGTAAACACAAGCGGAAATAATCCGCTTTGTTTACATTTTTGCAACGCTGCTAACAGTAGCAGCGTTGTACTAGATCAGCGATCCCCGGCCAATCAGCGGCCGGGGATCGCTGTCACATGACAGGCAGGAGCCTGTTAGAGGCTGCACAGGACAGATCCGTTCCTGTGCAGCCTCCGATCTCCTGGGCAGGGAGGGAGGGAGGAGAGGGAGAGGGGGAATCCTGCGGTGGAGGGGGCTTTGAGGTGCCCCCCCCCTGCCAGCCACACGCAGGCAGGAGCGATCAGACCCCCCCAGCACATCATCCCCCTAGTGGGGAAAAAAGGGGGGCGATCTGGTCGCTCTGCCTGGTATTTGATCTGTGCTGGGGGCTGTAGAGCCCACCCAGCACAGATCAGCGAAATCAGCGCTGGTCCTTAAAGGGAAGGTTCAAGCAAAAAAAAAAAAATGAGTTTTACTTACCTGGGGCTTCTACCAGCCCCATGTAGCCATCCTGTGCCCTTGTAGTCACTCACTGCTGCTCCAGTCCCCCGCTAGCAGTTTTCTGACCTCGGAGGTCAGGGCCACATTGCATACATTTTTACGCATTCCAGCTAGTGCAGGAACAAAAATTTACGCGTTGCACCACTAACGCGTAAAAATGTATGCGTTAATGTTCCTGCACTAGCGGGAATGTGTAAAAATGTACGCAATTCGGCCCTGACCTCCGAGGTCAGAAAGCTCCCAGCGGGGGACTGGAGCAGCAGTGAGTGACTTCGAGGGCACAGGATGGCTGCATGGGGCTGGTAGAAGCCCCAGGTAAGTGAAACTCATTTTTTTTTTTTTTGCTTGGACCTTCCCTTTAAGAGGGGGGGGGGGGGGGGTAAAGGCTGAGTCCTGAAGTGGTTAAAGGGAACCTAAACATAAGAGGGATATGGATGTTTCCTTTTAAACCATACCAGTTACATGGCAGTCCTGCTGATCTTTCACTGCAGAAGTGGTTGAATCACAAACCTGAAACAAGCATGCAGCTAATCCAGTCTGACTTCAGTCAGAGCACCTGATCTGCATGCTTGTTCAGGGGCTGTGGCTAAAAGTATTAGAGACACAGGATCAGCAGGGGAGTCGGGCAACTGGTATTATTTTAAAAGGAAAAATCCATATCCTTCTCAGTTTAGGTTCCCTTTAAAGGGCAACTGAAGTAAGAGGTGTACGGAGGCTGCCATATTTATTTCCTTTTAATCAATACCAGTTGCCTGGCAGCCCTGCTGGTAGTTTCTCTGCAGTAGTTTCTGAATAACACCAGAAACAAGCATGCAGCTAGTCTTGTCAGATCTGACTTTAAAGTCTGAAACACCTGATCTGCTGCATGCTTGTTCAGGGGCTATAGCTAATAGTATTAGAGGTAGAGGATCAGCAGGGCTGCCAGGCAACTGGTATTGTTTAAAATGAAATAAATATGGCAGCCTCCATACACTTCTCACTACAGTTGTCCTTTAATTTTTTTTCACATGTATTTAATCAAACATTATTTAAAATGGATTGTTCAGAAACAATCTTTGTATGAACACTGTTTTTACAAATTAAGAAAGGAAATCGTGTTCAGTACCATTTAATAACTACTAAGAAAACTAAGGGAAAGGGAGCCACTAGCAATTGCAAATCACAATAGTAACTATTAGCATTTGCAATTTGTTCGACATCCTACCAACTATTTTAGAAATCACAAGCGTTGTAGTGGAACCACGCTCATAGGATTCCACTGACCTCGCAGTCTGCACATTGCTGGCAACCGCTGACAATCAGCAAGCACACTGAAAGCACTGCTAGGGCGAACACAAGGAATCCAGAGCAGGAGATTTGGGCGCAGCCGGCGCCACCATAGACCGTAATAGGAATTACGGCTATAGCGGCACACAGTGAGTAACTTCGGCGGCGTCAGAGGAAGGAGCTGAAGTTACTTTTAAGACACTGTAGTTCAGTTGCCAGCAATAGCTGGCAGCTGAATTACATCATTCCCCACTATCCATGTCAACCTGGAGGGGGAATAGTAATTAACGCCGCCAGGACTTGTGCCGCAGCAGGGTAAGCTATATATCGGCTGTATCCTGTGCCCAAGTCTCCTGACTGCGATTTCGCTTGTACGCCTGTTAGGGTCCCGGCCTATACTGCCTGCTCATTTCCGCTTATCTTCCCCTCCTCCTCACAGTCTAAAAACATGCCTCATGATAGGCTACAAGCAAACTGGAGCTTGTGTGTGTACAGCGCAAGCATATAGTGTGTTCAAGTGCAAGCTGTGTGGGTGTACAAAAAGGAACGTTTATATTTGTGCTATAGAAAAAATGCAGAGTCATAAAGGCTGACCACCTAGCCACGAGAAACAAATTTAAAACACAGAAGTAGACTACTGCACAAATTTAATTTAGTGACAGAGATATTTCTTCAACAAGTTAATTTTTTTTTTTTTTTACAAAACGTATGCATAATTAGCTTAAAGTGTACCCAAGGTGATATGTGACATGATAAGATAAACATGTGTATGCAAGTACAAACCATATTAATAACCGGGCTGTTTTACTTGATTTATTTTGCTGCCTGAAAGTGTTAATTTCTAGGCATGGAAGTGACAGCGTCTATCTTGTCAGTACCTTGTCTGGAATATAGTAAACATCACTGATAAGCAAATTACAACCATAAAAGTTTTCCTGGCAGAATACAACTTCTGAGGGCAGGGAGGGAGAAAATATAAACTATTGACCTTTTTCTAACTCTGGGACACTTAATAGGCTGCCACTGATTAGAGACAGTAAAACACTCAACCTAGTTTGTAAATGTTTAAATATAAAAGAAAACCATGGGATACTTAAAAAAATCATTTTTTTAGGAGGAGGATAAATATAATGTTTATCTCATCAATTTATTTTCACCTTGGGTTCACTTTAAAAATGTTATAATAGATGCATATACATATCTTTGTCTATGCTAAGACTTTAACAATACTAACAACTACAAATAAAAACTAAAGAAAGAATAGAATTTTCCCAGAGCAATCATGCGCAGTACTATTCTCCACCGGAGAGAGCGCACTGCACTTGCGCAGACTGGCCACGGCTGCCGAAGTTACGGGACCCGGTACAGAAGACTGAGGATGGTGGCATAAATCTAATATTGTTTATCTCTGGTTTTCTTTAAGAAATTCAGTTTGCAGTCTGGGCTCCAAAATTATAATTGGCAGTAATTTTAGTGCCCAGTACTGAATTCCTTAAAGCGGACCCAAACCAAACATTTTTTCATTCAGAATATTTAGTTGCACCACTCTGACACATACAAAGACAAATAAACACTCCTTTAAGCCTATGAGCATTTCAGTGCATACTTTTCATCCTTCTCTTTTCATTACTAAGGTTATACAGGTGGCAGCCATTACTTCTGAGCTTAGTAGGAGGTTTTAGATCATAGGTGTATTTGTCATCAGCTACCCTCCCTCACAGGGGCATCGTCTATGTGAAATCTCACACAAGCTGAGATCACCTCCCCTGTGACATCATCAGTAGCAACTTGTGTTTTGTTTTTGTTTTTATCTCCTCCACCAGTTTGGCGGAGAAATCCCAGCAATATGAAAGGAAGGGAGGGGTTCCTCCAATAAATGTAAAATATTTTATATTTGTCATCATGCAGCTGAAAAAAGGCTGCTATTTATCATTATAATTTAAAAAATATTTTTTTTTTCTGAAATCTTGTATTTTTAATTTGGGTCCACTTTAAGGCCCTTTATTGACCTGAGGAAGCGGGCAGGGACCTGAGAAACCCGTTGTCTTTTTAAATTGTGCTTAAAGGGACTCCGAGCTCATCTAAAAAATAAAAGTTGTACTCACTCGGGGCTTTTTCCAGCCCAGTGCTGGTCGGGAGGTCCCACGACGGCGTCCTGGCTCCTCTCCTACTCCCCGCTCCGGAATGGCTGACCGGCTGCAGCCCGGGCGACACTCGGCCGAGTGTCGGGCTGCTCCTTCCGCGTATGACGCAGCTGACGTCACACGCCGGCCGCCTCGCGTCATCACGGCGGCCGGCGTGGCAGTACCGCGCATGCACGCTTTCATCGCGCATGCGCGGTACTTTCACGCCGGCCGCCGTGATGACGCGAGGCGGCCGGCGTGTGACGTCAGCCGCGTCATGCGTGGAAGGAGCAGCCCGACACTCGGCCGAGTGTCGCCCGGCTGCGGCCGGTCAGCCATTTAGGAGCGGGGAGTAGGAGAGGAGCCAGGACGCCGTCGTGGGACCTCCCGACCAGCTGGAAAAAGCCCCGGGTGAGTACAACTTTTATTTTTTAGATTAGCTCGGAGTCCCTTTAACCACCTTAGCGGTATGGACGAGCTCAGCTCGTCCATTACCGCCAGAGGGTGCCGCTCAGGCCCTGCTGGGCCGATTTTGACCAAATAAAAAGCAGCACACGCAGCCAGCACTTTGCCAGCCGCTGCTCGCGGCGGATCGCCGCAGAGCGGCGGCGAAAGAGGGTCCCCCCAGCCGCCTGAGCCCTGCGCAGCCGGAACAAATAGTTCCGGCCAGCGCTAAGGGCTGGATCGGAGGCGGCAGACGTCAGGACGTCGGCTGACGTCCATGACGTCACTCCGCTCGTCGCCATGGCGACGAAGTAAGCAAAACACGCTCATTGCGGCCTTCCGTGTTACTTTTGGCCGCCGGAGGCGATCAGAAGAACGCCTCCGGAGCGCCATCTAGTGGGCTTTCATGCAGCCAACTTTCAGTTGGCTGCATGAAATAGTTTTTTTTTGATTTAAAAAAAACCCTCCTGCAGCCGCCCTGGCGATCTTAATAGAACACCAGGGTGGTTAAATAAACCTTACATGATCTAAACCCTTGTTTTTGTGGGTTGGCTCATCTGGAGAGGTAAGATGCCTCATGTATTTACTTATGTCTTTATAATGTATACTCCAAGAGATTTATTTTTGGGCGCCTCCACCCTTCTCTGTTGATCTCTTGGGCTGAAGTAGTTTCGGAATCACATACCTGACACAAGCATGTGGGTAATGCAGTCAGACTTAAGTCAGAAACATCTGATCTGCGTGCTCGTTTAGGATCTATGGATAAAAGTATGAGGCGCAGAGGATCAACAGGACAGCCAGGCAATGTGCATAGTTTAAAAGGAAATAAATATGGCATCCTCCATATCCCTCTAACTTCAGGTACCCTAAACAATTCCATGATTCTGACTGGTTGCTCTGAGCAACTGCTCCTTTTTTGCTCATTTTCTTTGTACCTTATGACTGTGATCCTTATTAACCACTTAACGACCGCCTAACGCCCATAGGCGTCGGCGGGTCGTTAGTAGTATAACATGGAAACGGCCGCTCGATCGTGCCAGTTCACGGAGACTGCCTTCGTGAACAGTGTGCGAGCCGCCGATCGCGGCTCGCACGCATAATGTAAACATGCGGGGAAAGAATCCCCGCTGTTTACATCACACGGCGCTGCTGCGCAGCAGCGCCGTGACGTAGATTGGCGATCCCCGGCCTCTGATTGGCCGGAGATCGCCGGCTTCTGATAGGCAGAAGCCTATTGTATCAGGCGCAGGACGGATATCCGTCCTGCGCCGCACACAGGAGAAGGGAGAGGGAGGGAAAGCGGCGGAGCCCGGAAAGTGCTGCGGAGGGGGGCTTTGAGGAGCCCCCCCCCCGCAAATCAATAGTAGCCGGCGGCGATCAGACCCCCCCTGCAGGACATCCCCCTAGTGGGGAAAAAAGGGGGGAAGTCTGATCGCCCTGCCTTTTACCTGATCGGTGCTGCGGGCTGTAGAGCCCACGCAGCACCGATCATTCCAAAATCCCCTGGTCCTTAAGTGGTTAATCAATCTATGAAGAAATAATAATCTCTCACAGGTGCTGCCTATGGCAACCACCTTCCCTTATACAGAAAAGGAAAGAAACATAATTGTGTGCACTAAGCAACAGACACTGAGGCCTGGTGCACACCAAAAACCACTTGCAGATCCGCAAAACGCTAGCGGTTTTTGAAACGCTTTTACTTATTTTTATGAAGCGTTTTGCGTTTTTTTGTAGCGTTTTTTGGATTTTTTTTGTGTAGCAGATTAATATATTGTTACAGTAAAAGCTGTTACTGAACAGCTTCTGTAACAAAAACGCCTGATCGAACGTTTTTCAGAGCGGTTTGCGTTTTTCCTATACTTAACATTGGAGGCAGAAACGCCTCCGAAATCCAAAAAAATGCTGCTGCCCGGGAGTATGCGTTTCTGCAAAACGCCTCCCGCTTTGGTGTGAACTACCCCATTGAAATACATTACCCTAGCGTTTCCACATCCGCAAGCGGATCTGAAAACGCGACAAAAGCCTCTCGGTGTGCACCAGCCCAGAGGCTATTCTCCCAGGCACTTATAAATGAGTCCTACAGAACCACATGTCAGTACTACCTCTGTAAATGTGAATGCGTAGTAATTATTGATCATCTCTGCCTTATTAAAGCGATATAAAACCCTAACATAACACGTTTTCCTATTGTTTAGATGCCATACGGTTATCATATTTGCTTTTGTGCAGAAGTATTATTATTCATTTACAAATTATACGTTCCCAAAGTAAACATTTTTTGCTCTGAAAGCTGACTTTGCATTTTATTCATAACTGCTTTATTCATCTTCTAACGTAAGCAGAAATGATTTCTGATGCTTTCCGATAGTCTCACTGTCTTCAGGAGAGTTTTCCGTGTCAGAGAAGGGTTTGTTTACATCTCTCACTTGATACAATTAAAACACAAGATAACATTATCTCTAAAGGCCCGTATGCATGCCATACCGCCGCAAACGACGGGTCCCTCAGACCCTCCCGCTGGGCGGACGTTTAGCCGACAGTAGCACATGTGTACACGCTGTCGGCATACTGATAAGGCTGTCAAACAGCCAATAACAGCCTTATCAGTATGCCAACAGCACGTACACACGTGCTACTATCGGCTGAACGTCCGCCCAGTGGGAGGGTCTGAAAGACCAGTCATTTCCGGCGGTATGGCGTGTGTACGCGCCTTAGTTCGGATTCGTCCACCTTTCTCTGCAGGGGAGCTTCTAAGGCCTGTGTTTAACCCTTTGAATGCTGTTGTAGTAAAAAAAAAAATGCTGGTTATATAATATGCTGTAAATAATATATTAGAGCAAAGAAGAATGCTGGGTTTCATTCAGCTTTAAGCACAAAGCTTTTGTCTGCATCCCTCAGTGTTATTAGTAAGACCCACTGGCTGACCCAAAACTGTGACTGCAGCCAGGGATGTTGGGTGAGGCTTAATGCAGGACTAATCTTAATGTGTACTAATTGTTGCTGTAATGAAATCTGATAATCTGTTTACACATAGCTGTAATTAGAGCACCATGCTATGCAAGGTATGAATGGCATTGTGTAACCACAGACTATAGATGTATCACAATGAGCAAGAGACATAGGCCTTGATTCCCATAGCTTGATTCACAATATTACCTGTACTAAGGCCCGCAAAGTACTGCATATTGCACATTTGGTGTGACATGGGTAACGCGCATTACACATGTAACTCAACACATATTACCATAGCAATGCTTGTGTTACCCATGGTCCGCGGGATGTGCTAATTGCGCATAGCATGGCACTCTGCTGGAACTAGTAACGGTAATATGGTCATGCGCAAGCTATGTGAATAAAAGCCATTGAGCAGGGGTGTCAAACTCAAATACACAGTGGGACGAAATTGAAAACTGTGACCAAGGTCTGAGCCAACCTCAATGTCTAGTGGCCACCTCCATCTTTTATACAGCTCCCAGGTGCCTAATGCCCCCCATACAGTTTTCTTTTCCCTGGTGTCATTTGCCCCGCCCCCCTCCTCTTTACAGCGTCCTGGGATCTACCACCTGCACCCCACCCCTATTCAGTTCTGTGGTGTATAATGGTCATCCCTCCCTCCCCTATACAGTTCCCTTGTGTCTAGTGCAACCCCCCCATACGATTCCATGGTGTCCAGTGCCCCCCCCCTCCCTCCCCTATATAGTTCCCTGGTGTCTAGTTGCCATCTCCCTCCTCTATAGTTCCCTGGTGTCTTTTAGCTGCCCTCCCTCCCCTGTAAAGTTCCCTTTTGTCAAGTGCCCCCCTCCCCTTTGCAGTTACCTGGTGTCTAGTGGCCCCTCTCCCTTCACCATGTGGCTTAATAATTTTAGCACTTAGCCAGGTAGGCTTAGCACTCAGGTGCTTGTGGGCCAAATAGGATACAAAGTAGGGAAATTAATTGGGGGGCCAAATTTGATGACACCATGGGCCAGATTTTGGCCCAGGGTTCAGAGTTTGACAAGTATGCCATAGAGCCATACTAATATAAAAATTACCCAAAAATTATTCTCAATGCAGTTAAAATATATAAATGGCGCAAACATATTAAAGCCCAGCTGAGGTACAAATGTTATCTTAAAGAGGAACAGCAGCCTAAACAAACATACTGCCATTAAAGCGGTTCCGAGATGAAAAACGAACTATAACAAGTAAACTTGTCTATATAACTTACCTACAGTTTAGATAGTTTACACAGCAAATCTAGCTGCAAACTGTGAGAAAACGCGGAAAAGCCGAGCATGTACTAGCAGCAAGGCGGCTGATTCCGCGTCCAACGCGGCGGTCTGCACGCAGAAGCGTGCATCTAGTGACATGGCAGAACGCGAAAAAACCGTCGCATGTATTGATAGCGAGGCGGCTGGTTCCGCGTCCAGCGCGGCGGTTTGCACGCAGCAGCGTGCAGCTGGGGTGGCTGAGCCTGTTAGTTCACATAGGTTTAGGAATACATGCGCGCGCTGAAAGGCAGAACTTTTATGATGGCCAGGGGGGGGGGGGGGGGGGGGGATCAGCTGACCAGGCTGGTCAGCTGACCTCCGAGCTGGTAACCATTGGTTGATCACTTTAGGGCGGCGCCAGAGAGCACTGCTCTATATATGGTTACTGCTGGCCACTCTCAAATTGTCTGCCGTTGCGATCACTACGTGGTAATACTCAGACCTTAGTCGGATCCTACAGTGTGTTTGAACCAGGAGGACTTGGGAATTCGCACTGAGCCAGATTACTTGTGTTATGATTCTGTTATACTTCAGACTAGTTCCAGGGTGTAGAGACCACGGACCTCACACCCAAGACTAGGGAACTTGTGTTATCATTCTGTTATACATCAGACTAGTTCCAGGGTGTAGAGACCATGGACCTCACACCCAAGACTAGGCATTGTTTGATATTTGTTATGACCTGTTGCTTTCCTGACTATCCCTCTGCTTTCTGATTCGGTACCACGCATATCTGACACACCGTTGCCAAACCCTGACTGCCCTGGATACCGAATCAGCCTTTTGTCTTTTGTACTTTGTCTGTCCGTGTGTTGCCGACCTGGCTTGCCCGACCTCGAGAGCTATTTCTCTCCACTTAAGAGATAGTCTCCAGATCTGTCAGTGACACCCACCTCCAGGTGTCACTCACTCTCTGGTCCTTCCTACCTTCAACCTGACTCCACCCCTTGGAGAGTCTCAGGCTGCTGGAAGGTTTCTGTACTACCTAGGGCCACCTGCTCTTCAGGTGGGTTACTCAAACTCATACTGTTACACCAAACACTCACTATATACTTTATTAGAGGTGTCCAGAGGTTAGCACTATATCTGTATTATTGGTGATTCTGCAGATCATCCATAATCAGGTATAGATCTGTATTCTTGGTGATACTGCAGATCACCAATAATCAGATTCTCTCTGTGAGCTGACACCGATCGTTACACAAACAGCTTTAATAGAAAATGATTATTTCTTCCTGTGATACAATGACAGCAGCCATGTTGTTTGTAAACATTACACAGAGGCAGGCTTATCTGCACCATCAGCACTCAGACTGTGAAAAAAACCTAATCCCCCCTCCTCCCCTCTGCCTCTGAAATCAATGGCTAGTAACACCTCCTCCTCCCCCTGCCTAGACTGAGCTCCCATGAACCCTTGCTAGAGTAATAAAACAAAAACAAAAAAGTATTTGGCTTGAGGAATGCCCTATAAACAATAGGAAAGGAACACAATTATGCAATGAGTAAAAGTTCACCTCGGATCCACTTTAAGTTACATTAGTTATGTTAATTAAAATCGATAGGTAATATAATCTCTTACCCACCCTGTTTTAAAAGAACACGCAAATGTTTGATTTCATGAGGGCAGCCATCTTTTTGGTTGAAAGGAGGTGACAGGGAGCATGAGAGACAGTTCCAACTGTCCTGTGTCCTGATTAACGCTCCCAGTTGCTAGGCAACGTGAATAACAACATAGGAAATCCCATCATACTTTGCACAGCATCAGGGAAAAAACCCCGGGCAGTTTTCTTTGATAAGGCGGAGCTTAGCCTTTGTAAAGCTAAAAATAAGTTCTGATGCTGTGAAACTGTTAAAGAAACACCAAGCCTTTTCAGTGCTGCTGAGTAGATTTTTAGTCTGGAGGTTCACTTTAACCTTGTATAAAACACCCAAGGTCAGAGCTGGTAAATATCAGTATATTAACTCTGTAATTAGCTGATGAGTCCCATTTGCATATTAACAAGCTTTGCTAGTGCAGCCTGTGAGGGGATTAGCAGAGAAGCAAGTCACCTGATTGCACAATTCTACCAGGAAGTTCAGTATCTAGAAAAGTCTTCATATATTACACTAGCATTTATGTATGGAGGGAAGCAGCCAGCTGTCCGGGAGAATTCCTGAAAGTGGCTTTAATGTATATCATTTTATTGATGGCTTTTAAAACCTTGTTTCTATATATAACTTCTAACAATATATGTAAAATGATATTTCCTGAATACTTTTGCTGACTCGCCAGAAACAGATTCCCTATGTCACCTTGAAAGGGCCCATCAGTTTGAAAGGAACAGGCTATGCTACATCTGATGTTCCTGATGGAAAACAAACACTTATAATGCACCCCCCCCTCATGGACTCAAGCCCCATACACACGCTCAACCAAGGACACTCAGTACAAACGCGAAGGCAAATTTAAGCAATAAAAAGATACGCCTTGACGTGCACACGATAATACACACTGCACGACAAAACGAGCGACTTCCTTAAAAGACGTGCGTTTACCATATCGTTAAAGCTCCACAGCGACGTCTCTTCACCATAGTTGATAATAGTACATAATAGCACAATCCTCTAGATTTGTGTACACATTAACAGTTTGCAGATGTCTTCTCACCGTCTTTTCCAAAATCAGCCGGAACGATTCAACCTCTTCTTATCTGTCGTTTGCCGTTCTCATCGGTCATTCTCGCGCAGTCGTCCGCACGTCTACACGTGAAGACTGTAGTTCAGTTTTCCCAAAACGTTTGATTTTCGCTCACTGTAAAAGACGGCGGTTGAGCGTGTATATGGGGCTTCAGAGAGGAATCTGGACTCAGCGTGAGAAGTGCCACACAGCAGACAGGGTGAGTGAGCAGAACAATGCCCTCAGGCAGCGCTCAGCCGAGTCAATCTGCTGGTATCTGGGGGGCAACAGGAGCCACTGTACACACACTGCATCCTCGGCAGAGGTGGTCTTATCAGCCTCCTCAGCTATTATCTAGCTTTACAGGTTATCCACTTGAACCGAGGCAAATAGGGCAAATTAAAGCACGATATCAACACTTGTGACTTGCTGCCTTCGCTGATGCATGTGAGCACTTAAAAGCATGCCAATATTGTCCAGCTTCCATGTTTATCTATTTTTAACCCCCCCCCCCCCCCCCCCAACCATCACCAGCCCAATCTCCCACTGAAATTTCTTTTGGCAGCCTTTCGCTTGGGCTCACAGTGGGGTTAGGTGGTTCGCTCTAGGCGTTAGGTGGGAGGGTTCATTTTAGGTACTTGGGGAGGGGTTAGTATTAGGTATCTGGGTTAGGTTTGAAGATGGTATGGTTGGGTGGACGCCAAACAAATCATTGAAGCGCTTTCCAGAGGAACATGAGAAATATCCTGTATGTGAGAATCCGTAATTGTGCGAGATTGCTCTTTGAGGAGAGAGGAAATCTCGTGTGATTTTGCCATGGCCACAGAGCTGGGGGCTGGCTACAGGCTGTGTAGTTGGACTACTACATTTACGGAACTTTACCTCAGGAATCTCTAGCTCTGCGAACTCACTAAGCATATGTGGACAGTGTGCGGTGTAGTTTTAATTAATACTTTAAGAGAAAAAAAAAACCTTTCAATTTTTCAGGACAACTAATTGTTTTCATCTAATTGCCGTAAAATTGGATCATTTTATTGTGTCGTGTGTGGCCACCTTTAGGCTGGGGTCACACTTGTCCATGCAGAAAAGTATCATTTTAGGGCAATTGAGCAAGTGGAAAAATTATTTTCAACTAATTTTATCTTTCCCATAGGAATGCATTAAGTGAGAAAAGCATGCGATTTGCATGCAGCACACATTAGGAATTAAGCGGGTTTTTTTCAGCACTTCAAAATGCATAAAAAAAACACACACTCTTTTGTGCGTCCCGCAGACTAACCTTATATGCATTTTTGCATGTGTTTTCTGCTCTGTGGCTAAATGTGATTCTAATAAGCGTGACTCTAGCCTTAATGCTGAGGGCTGTAAAACAGAGCAGGGCTGGTCAACATGGCAGAACAGGCATCTATCATTTTTGGAAAAATTGTAATCAATGGCAGACTCCATATTTTTAACGTGACAGGATTACTTTGATTCTAGACCTAGGAGCAGAGGTCTGGATGCCAAGGAGAAGTGTGATATTTTGGAACACTGGGCACTGTTTCCTTTCAACCACTCATGCTCTGACAAGTATGCTTGGCAACTGAAAGGAATGTGGTACTGCAGGATCCTGTAACGCTGAAGAAAACAGTCTGTCACCTCATGCCCACGACAAGCACTCAGCCTCTCACAAAGAGGACGTCTGCGAAATAAAACGTCGACTGGTCTTCTCAAATCAATCCGACAACAATAAAGACCTACAAAAACACAGGCAGAACCTGCCCAGCACTACTACAAACAATCACGTAACAACAAAACACTGTCCGCACAGAGAACCCTCTCAGACAGAAGGAACGGATTCTCCTGAACACACCCTTTATTATTCGGCAAACGCTAAGATGTGTTGTATAGTTGAAAACTTCCCTGTAAGCAAAATTGATACAAGAACTTCATTTGTTACAGCTGCTAAATATGCTCTGTGTTATGATAAAAACCATATGCCAGTCAACTCCTCACTAATCTAATAGCGTTACAGTAAATAAATTGTAAGATATACAGCTTGCAATGCTGCAGAAGCCAATTACGTGGTAAACAGAACTCTGGCCACGGCAGTAAACATAAGATGAGGATTCCCTCTCTTTTTACTGTTGTCACTGAATATGAAAAAAGCCTTCAAATAACAAAACTTTTCTGAAGTGGTGGTCCCATGACTTTCCTCATCCCTCATTCACACTTGCTGATCGCAAAACGCTAGCGATTTTGCTAGCGTTTTGCACTGGCATTTTTTGTTTAACGCCCAAAAAAAAAATCACCATTCACACCTGGTGATTTTTTAGCGATCGCGTTTTGCGCTTCTATAGCACTGAAACGCGATCGCCGGGAAATCGCCTGAAAATGGTGCAGGCTCCGCGTTTGCATTTAGCTTTTTTGGGCGATTTGCAGCGATTAGAGCAAGTCGCCCAAATGAGAACGGGCCCATAGACTTTTATTACCCATGCGCTTTGAAAAGCGTTAGCGTTTTGCAGAAATCGCCGGCAAAACGCTCACGTGTGAATGGGCCATCAAATCCGTGTTACAGATTACCCAGCAAGCTTATGGGGAAGCAGAACTCCGAGGAGTGTGTAAGGGGCTGAAAGGGATGAGAAAGCTTCCTTACTAAAATACAATGTAAAACAGAAATTTGCCTTCTTAAAACAAGGTATTTGTGATTATTCAGGTTGGAGTGAGCTCTGAGGTGTCCCATAATGCATCACTGCTGAATATGCAAATAATCCCTTTGTTATCCCTGATAGCTAAACACACCTCCAGAACCGCTGGAATGCATTGATGTGTCAGCTTGTTAATATTACAGTGTGACGCATGATAGCAATACAGAGGGGCTCCTCATCACTTTTATGATTCTGAAAAAGTTAATAGGGGTGCTTATTTCCTTTGATACAGCACAGCTTTTGCACAACTATGAGAAAGTGCCTGCAACTGTCACATGACTGCCACTTCTGCAACCAACATGAAGGTGAACCTTAAAGCAGATCCGAGATGAAAAACTAACTTACAAGTAACTTGTCTATATATCTTGTCTAAAGTTTAAAATAGTTTACGCAGCAAATATAGCTGCAAAAAGCTTCAACAGTTTATGATTATTTATTCCTGTGATACAATGAGAGAGGCCATGTTCTATTTGTCACATAACACACAGGAAAGCTGATAGCATCTCCAGCTCTCAGCCTGTGACAAATTCACTCCCTTTCCCCCTCCCTCCTCCCCTATGCCCCCGATATCTCTGGCTAGTAACCTCCTCCTCCTCCTGCCCAGACTGAGCTCCCATAAGCTCTTGTTACAGTGCCAAGGCTCTCTGAAGACGATGTGGGCGAGGCTGGTTTAGTTTATAGCAAATTAGATTATTAAAAAAAAAAAAAAAAAAAAAAAAGGATTTGGCTTGAGGAATGCCCTATAAACTATACAGGGAGTGCAGAATTATTAAGCAAGTTGTATTTTTGAGGAATCATTTTATTATTGAACAACAACCATGTTCTCAATGAACCCAAAAAACTCAATATCAAAGCTGAATATTTTTGAAAGTAGTTTTTAGTTTTAGCTATTTTAGGGGGATATCTGTGTGTGCAGGTGACTATTCCTGTGCATAATTATTAGGCAACTTAACAAAAAACAAATATATACCCATTTCAATTATTTATTTTTACCAGTGAAACCAATATAACATCTCAACATTCACAAATATACATTTCTGACATTCAAAAACAAAACAAATCAGTGACCAATATAGCCACCTTTCTTTGCAAGGACACTCAAAAGCCTGCCATCCATGGATTCTGTCAGTGTTTTGATCTGTTCACCATCAACATTGCGTGCAGCAGCAACCACAGCCTTCCAGACACTGTTCAGAGAGGTGTACTGTTTTCCCTCCTTGTAAATCTCACATTTTATGATGGACCACAGGTTTTCAATGGGGTTCAGATCAGGTGAACAAGGAGGCCATGTCATTAGTTTTTCTTCTTTTATACCCTTTCTTGCCAGCCACACTGTGGAGTACTTGGACGCGTGTGATGGAGCATTGTCCTGCATGAAAATCATGTTTTTCTTGAAGGATGCAGACTTCTTCCTGTACCACTGCTTGAAGAAGGGGTCTTCCAGAAACTGGCAGTAGGACTGGGAGTTGAGCTTGACTCCATCCTCAACCCCAAAAAGGCCCCACAAGCTCATCTTTGATGATACCAGCCCAAACCAGTACTCCACCTCCACCTTGCTGGCGTCTGAGTCGGACTGGAGCTCTCTGCCCTTTACCAATCCAGCCACGGGCCCATCCATCTGGCCCATCAAGACTCACTCTTATTTCATCAGTCCATAATACCTTAGAAAAATCAGTCTTGAGATATTTCTTGGCCCAGTCTTGACGTTTCAGCTTGTGCGTCTTGTTCAGTGGTGGTCGTCTTTCAGCCTTTCTTACCTTGGCCATGTCTCTGAGTATTGCACACCTTGTGCTTTTGGGCACTCCAGTGATGTTGCAGCTGTGAAATATGGCCAAACTGGTGGCAAGTGGCATCTTGGCAGCTGCACGCTTGACTTTTCTCAGTTCATGGGCAGTTATTTTGCGCCTTGGTTTTTCCACACGCTTCTTGCGACCCTGTTGACTATTTTGAATGAAACGCTTGATTGTTCGATGATCACGCTTCAGAAGCTTTGCAATTTTAAGAGTGCTGCATCCCTCTGCAAGATATCTCACTATTTTTGACTTTTCCGAGCCTGTCAAGTCCTTCTTTTGACCCATTTTGCCAAAGGAAAGGAAGTTGCCTAATAATTATGCACACCTGATATAGGGTGTTGATGTCATTAGACCACACCCCTTATTACAGAGATGCACATCACCTAATATGCTTAATTGGTAGTAGGCTTTCGAGCCTATACAGCTTGGAGTAAGACAACATGCATAAAGAGGATGATGTGGTCAAAATACTCATTTGCCTAATAATTCTGCACTCCCTGTATGAAAGGAACCAGGGCTGTGGAGTTGGAGTCGTGGAGTCAGAGTAATTTTGGGTGCCTGGAGTCGGAGTCGGGAAAAAATACACCGACTCCGACTCCTAATGAACTCAAACTGTAATTAAAATAGAAAATATGATAAAATGTTCTATTTCTCAGATAATAATCATAAATAATTTATACATACAGTAATAGCTGTGCTCCAGAAAAATGAAATAAACCAATCAAAATTAGTTACTTTTGCTGCTTCAATAAAGCATGCCGCTTCCACAGCCAGGAGCGTTCTGCACCTGCGCAATAGTGCTGCACAGGTGTAATACGCTCCCAGCGGCGGAGTGTGTGCATGTGCACTGCGCCAGACTGGCTCAAGTACCTGGACTCATAGCAGAAGATCCAGGTGGTGGAGGAGGACAGCGAGGGACTGATTAGCCTGAAGGGGGCTGGAGGAAGCCCCAGGTATGTATAAAACTTTAATTTCATCTGTCTCAGGTTTACTTTGTTACACAGTAGTACTATGCTTTACATATGCACTCCCCACAGAGCTGCAGGGAATCCACTGAGGATGTTGTGCACATTGAACACAGAGGTGTTGTCTATCACCTATAAACCTGGTTCAGATTGTGCATGAAGAATGTGTAATAGAGGAAGAATCTCCTTATTCCCCTGCAGAGTACCTGCACATCACTCTTATGCTGGGCATACACGGCTCGAGAATGCGCGAGCACACGGATCGATTCCGACTCGTCCCCGCGGGCGCTGCTAATCAGCGTTTTTTTTGCTCCCATTGTTCTCTCCGTCGGTATCGAGCGCAGAATCGATCCTGCGGGGTATCGGACAGGTTGAATATTGTAAAACGAGCCGTACCCACAGTTGCATTGCCTAGGGCCTGATAGATGTTCTTTGTTCCGGTCTGTACCTTTTACAAGTACTCTTACCAAGGACTAGTTTTAATCTATGACTAAAGGGAATAAATATGGCAGTCTCCATATTCTTCTCACTTCAGTTGTCTTTTAAAATTCCTAAGTGTTGGCAGTTAAGAGACGAATTTCATGTTACATACTTTAAATCAACAAGATTGTAATATGCAAATTAGAGGAGTCGGATTCGGTGGAATCCTAAATTGAGGAGTCGGAGTCAGTGGATTTTTGTACCGACTCCACAGCCCTGAAAGGAACACAATTATGCAATGAGTAAAAGTTTATCTTGGATCCACTTTAAGTTTCTCACACGGAATGCGGTAAGCCTAGAATTGCAGCACAAGAGATTTTATTTAGTAGATTGGAACTCTCCACATCAATCCCCCGCAGGGAATGAAAGTAGATCCTTCGGGTAAAAGCTTGGGGCCAAGTGCTGCTCTTTTGCTATGTAAGGAGGGATGGTGATGCAGCACACAAACAAAGGACCTCTGTTGCGAAAATCTTAAAATTTTAAATACATGTAAACATATACAAATAAGAAGTACGTTTCTTCCAGAGTAAAATGAGCCATAAATTACTTTTCTCCTATGTTGCTGTCACTTACAGTAAGTAGAAGAAATCTGACATTACCGACAGATTTTGGACTAGCCCATCTTCTCAAGGGGGGTTCTCATAGTTTTCTTTATTTTTAAAACCACTTAGTGAATGGCAGTTGCTCCGTCCAACTGCCAATAAAGTGTACAGTGAGCAGGCAGGCTTACAAGGAATGTCTTTATAAAGAATAAAGGCCATGCTGAGAATCCCCTACGGAGAGATGGACTAGCCCAAAACCTGTCGGTAATGTCAGATTTCTACTACTTACTGTAAATACCAGCAACATAGGAGAAAAGTGGTTTAAGGCTCATTTTACTCTGGAAGAAATGCACTTCTTATTTGTATGTGCTTTAAATTTTAAGGTTTTCACGACAGTTCCTCTTTAAGCGGCTTCCAGTGAAAGGGGTAAGGAGAACAATGTAATCGAGATCACTGTATACACGTTAGATTCTTTGCAAAAAAAAGCCCTGATCGCCCTTGGCCAAGAACGCTCCAGTGTGTCAACGTTTTAGATACAGTGACATGTGAAATAATCAGGGGGAACAAAATGCTCCATTTTTCCCCCCTCTTAGTTTCAAAGAGCATTTATTAAAGGAGACAGAAGATACATAAAGAGATGGCAGTAAACCACAAAGCCCATCAAAAGGCCTGATTGAGCATATAAATACAAGACAATGTACAAAAGTCACTATGAAGACAAAGATAACGTACATTATTATTATTATTTAGTATTTATATAGCATATATATATATATATATATATATATATATATATATATATATATATATATATATATATATATATATATATATGATAAACCATCCACAGATCATAATCAGCTCCCTTTCACTTTCACTTAAAAAAGTTAACCTATAGATATGCATGGCAGCAGAGTTAGTTCATATCAGTGAACAACCACCCATACAAACTTGCTCCAACATCACCGTGGGCTTCTACTGAAAACTTTTTCTATATACTGTATATGTACTTGGCCCTAAAGTTGAAGAGAAACCGTAACAAAGAATTGAACTTCATCATATTATTTTCACTGGAGTTCTACTCCTTGTTAACAACAACAACAAAAACCCTCTCTCTACAGTTCAGATTTATACAAGGCAAGGTAATATTCTAAATGGGATTAGTATTATGATTGATTTATAAAGTGCCAACATATTCTGTGGCATTGTACAAAGTAAGAAACTAACGTGGGGTACATAATAATATAGACAAATGGAGTAAGCTTGCAAGGGCAGGGCTCTCTCCCCCTTTTGTGTCTTGGAAATCATTATACATTTTATTCATCATGTTACTTTTATCACTGTCGTTACCAATTCTATATTTTGTATCATACTTTGTATTTTGTCACTAATTATGTATCTTGTATATTGGTCTACACCATTGTCTGTATTATTATGTACCCCATGTTTGTTTCTTACTTTGTACAGTGCCACGGAAAATGTTGACGCTTTATAAATCAATAATCATAATAATACACTAGTATACACAATACATAATTGGTGACAAAATACAGAATCAATACAAAATACAGAATTGGTAATGACAGTGACAAAAGTAACACGAAAAAGGATAGAGAGCCTTGCCCTTAGGAGCTCACAATCTAAAGGTGATGCCTAGGTTGCATCTGCACTGGCAGACACTGTGCGTGTCTCAGGCTTCCTGCAAGCAAAAAAAAAAAAAAAAAAAAAAAAAAATTGGTGTCAGTATTTTTTATTTTATTTTTTTATAGGTAGCGTCAGGCTACCCCCAGATCTACTTACCCGGGGCTTCCGCCAGCCTCTTGCAACTATGTCCCTCATCGCAGCTCTGCTCCCAGACGCCAGGCCGGGGTCCGCACCATTGCAGAGGCAGAACACAGCAGCTCATGCAGGCGCAGCTCATGCAGGCGCAGTAGAGGACGACCTCGCTAGATCAGCCTCTGCACCGGTGAGGACCCCGGGCCGGCGGCTGGGAGCGAAGCTGTGACGAGGGACTTGTCGGCTGCAAGGGGCTGGTGGATGCCCAGGGTAAGTAGATCTGGGGTATCTGGGCATAGATTGCCTGATGCTTCTTTTAAAAGAAAAAACTTGACACCCATTTTTTTGCTTGCAGGAAGGCAAAAAATGCCTGACAATGGCTGCCATATTTATTTTCTTTTAAGCAATACCAGTTGCCTGGCTACCCTGTTGATTCTCTGCCTCTAATGCCCAATCTACAAAATACAATTCTTTGTACGATTCGATTACGATTCTATTGACAATTCGATTAAATCCGACATGTCCCATCGGGATTCGATGCAATTCGATTTACCATTGTTTGCAATTGCAAATCGAACTGAATTTAATCGAATCCCGATCGGACATGTCAGATTTAATCGAATCGTAATCGAATCGTAAATAGAATAGTATTGTGTAGATTGTGCTTAATGGTTTTAGCCATAGACCCTGACAAAGCAAATGCAGATCAGGCCTGTCTGACATTATAGTCAGATCTGACAAGATTAGCCACATGCTTGTTTCTAGTGTTATTCACACACTACTGCAGCTAAATAGATCAGCGGGGCTGCCAGGCAACTGGTATTGTTTAAAGTGGGATTGTCACCATCAAAATCAAATTTCCTACAGCAACTGGTCTGAGTGTATTAAATGATAAAGATGCTAGTCCTGCATCCAAAACTTTAAAAACGTTTTCTGCTGTTATGGTTTGGAGTTATCACAAACCTTAAGAGCACTGGCCCTTTAAGGGCCCTTTTCCACCAGCGCTGGCCGAATCGTAAAGTCGCAAACCGCTAGCGATTTTACAAACGCTACGGTTTGCTTTTCAACATAGGAATCGCGGTAGGTCATTTCCACTACCGCGATTCGTTTTTGACGGGAACGCGAACGCGCGGCGGAGCGATATTTGCAGCGATTTTGCTATGCAGTGCATAGCATAGTAAAATCGCGGCCGCAAACGTTGGGAAATCGGCGGAATTGCGATTCAGCAATCGCTAGCGTTCAGCGTGAACGCTAGCGACTGCTAGTGGAAAAGGGCCCTTACTGCCATTGCCAAACAGTTGCATGCTGGGGGGTGTTTTTATCTATAATATATTCCTCCTCTTTCCTTTATTTCCCCCTCCTTCTAATGACATAAGTGCACTTCCTAGTATAGACCTCAGTGGGAGTGTCTGAAGACTCTAGGAGGAGGGTAGGTAATAAATACACAATTAACAAGAGGGGAAAAAAAGAGTGAGGGAGGAAATTATGTCAGAGATCAAAGATAGAAAATTTCAGTCAATTGAGTAATTTCAGCAGCTTTCGATCAGTTAGATTAAGGCCTCTTTCACAGTGCGACGTTAAAGTTGTACGTTAGAAGAAGTTTTAACGTGTACTAACGCACAACAATACTAAAGTCTGTGCAACATTCACAGTGCACATGTTGCGTTTGTATGTAACGTGTAGCATTATTAGATAGTGCTGCTTGCTGTGCGTTATACACGTTATTAGCTGCGTTGGACTGTTTGCACATGCTCAGTAATGACCTGGAAGCATACTTTTCATTGCCTGTATGCCTGCTGTATGCGACCATAACAGGACATAGAGTTGCGTTTCAACATTTTTGGGATGTTGCGTTGTTAGTTTGCGTTGCGACTTTAACGTTGCATCAAAACGCAAAGTCCCACTGTGAAAGAGGCCTTAGGCTCTGTTCACATCTAAAATCAAAATTGCTGATGGCAGCAATTTTCGATTTTTTGAGCAAATTTTTTCCCCTCCTGGGGCTCCACTTCGTGCCACGATTTTGGGCAAAGCGCTTTTTGAAGCCCTTTTGCAGAGCAATTCCTTTTTGTCACTTCCTGACGTCAGCCAGGAAGTTAACTCTTTGACCCGAAAAATAATAAATACAGTGTATTTATTTTTTAAAACACGAATGCAATCGCTGCACAAAGCGATTTTGTGAGCGTTTAGCGCTCTTCCTATACCTTCCATTAGAGCAAAATCGCCCCAAAAATAGTACAGGCACCGCTTTGCGGAGTGCAAAGCGGACGAAAATGCATGGATATGAATCTTCTCATAGAGAATCATTGCACAAGAGTTTTGTGGGCGATCTTGAAAATCGCCTGCACTTGAAAAAAAGGCCGAAAACGCCCTAGATGTGAACGGGCCCTTACTGTTTGTGCTGGCGATAATGACATCACTTCCTATTCCTTTGACATAAATCTCATTGCAACTTTGAGCAATAGAATCACATATTCAATCGATAATTTAGATGAAATCTCAATATCAGTGCTTTGACAAATTTGTTCTCGATTTATAATTGTTCTATCCATTGACCCGGACCTCAATGTATGGCTACTTTTAACAGTAGCTGGTCAAATGTGATTTGTCTCAGGGCCCGTTTCCACTGTCGCGGAAACGGCCGCGAATCCGCAGAGTTTCCCCGCAGGCAAATCGCGTGTGGAAACTCTGCCATAGGGGATAACTGCGCCACCGGCCGAATCGCTTGCAGTAGTGATTCGGCCGGAACCCCCTACAACATTCACGCCGGAGCCTGCGATTCCCATAGCCGTGCATGGCACGGCTCATGGGATTCGCCTGCGATCCCGCCCACCCGCACAGTGCTGGCGTGCGTCTATGAGACGCACGCCGCACTAGTGGAAACGAGCCCTCAGAGGTATACAGAATGCAGATTCCAGGTATACTCTAGGTAGATAATAAAACTCCCTGGTAAAATATACTACCTGCAATAGTTATAACTTATTACAGTATTCAAATGTTTTATCATTATGTATATGGAAAATATCCTCATAAACGCCTCACTTTCATTTGAAGCTACAGCCATTATGTATTTACCTGCACTAAACAATATAATTAACTTGCTTTAATAAGTCTATGAAAGCAGTTTATAGAGAGGAGTGTGAAAGAATATCCTGACACCATTAAATACACAGCACACATTCAGCCTGTATGATGGCAACATGAGACTGTTTTACTGAAAGCTCTCCAGGCCTGCAGGTGAATGGGCAATAGAAGAGAATTATTATTATTATTTATATACTGCACACATGCAGAACTCTCCTGGCAACAGAAGCGTGAAGGGGCGGACACGTGGCCAGTCCGTGCTTGCGCTTACTGCAAAGTTACCGGGGCAGATTGTGGAGGAATAAGGCAGCGGCGAGGGACAGATCACCATGAAGGGGGCTAGAGGAAGCCCCAGGTATGTATAAAACATGCATTATCCTTCCTCTCAGGTTTACTATAAGGTCTTATAAATGCTCATCTTTATCTCTTGTGTACTACGAAGTGCCACTACCTCATGTAGACACGATTTCTACTGTAATAGTGGTATTCTGGGGAATGTAGTCAAGCATATGTTTTTTTTTCCATTTTGTGTGTCACATGGTCACACTTGACTGTCCCACCCACTAGCTGAATCCAGAAAGGAAAAGCAGAAAGTTGTACTGCAGTGGCAAGTATATTTGGCCATTGAAACAGGTATTTTGTCTGCTAATTAGATTAACTTATCCTATTTTCTATTGCAGTTTACCTTATTCAGTTCTGCACATCCACACATCCAGTTTTTTGGGCCAATTTCAACACTTCTATAGTGGCTGGATAGAGAACCGGTTATGGGCACAGCCCCTTACATAGGAGACGAGGGTTCAAATCTCATCTCTTCCTATAGTAAGCCAGTATCCTACTCAGTAAGGAGTCCTTAGGTAAGACTCTAGTGGCTGTCTCACAATCACTTTGAGTCTGACAGGAGAAAAGCACTATACAATTGCATTTTTGGGAAAAATATTTTGCCACTCATTCTACATGAGAGTGGTAAAATTGGCCACTCATTGGCCAATCAAAACTGAATGTGTGTTGGGCATCAATGAATGTCACTATCAATCCACAATTGTTCAGCTACAGGCTACTACCCTTTGCCTGTCGCTGGTCTACAGCCTCTTAAGCTAAATACTCACCTAACAACAAAGGAAGATGGATCATGGCGTTGTCCCTCTACAACAAGCATTCTCTGACGGGCACAAACAGGATTTCATGTGTGTGGAAGTGGAGTCATAGGGGTTCTTAAAGATCCAATCCATCATGACGGTTGTTATTGCCACTCATCGTCAGATGTCGTCTGTAAAATCGCTTGCCTGTACCCACGTCATGAGATCGCATAGACAATTGCTCATCGCTCAAAAAAATCACTGGTTGCTAGAAAAATCACGTCGTGGGTACGGGCCTTTATACAACTACGGGGCATGTCACTGGGTGAGGATTACCACCTAATATTTGGGCAACATTGCAGTGCTGAGGCTGTACAAATGAGTTGCAAGCCAGCAGGCTAGTGTTCTGTTCCTAAGCAGGAGCCAGTGCAGTATGGGAGTGACGTCATGCGGCGGGAGAGGTAAGTGGGGGAAAACAATGCTCTTGTCCATCACTTGGCCGAAGAGATTAACCTGGCGACTTACTGCCAGGGTTCATGGGTTGCTGTACACACGCTGCACTCTCATCAGTGGCTGTCGTTATACCCACCACACGTTTCATTTAAAGTGTGTACGGTGCATGTACACATATCCAAATTTGAGTGGCCAATTTCACCACTTTCATGTAGTGTGAGAGCTTACCTACACAATCTGTTCATTGAATTCAAAATCTGTTGGCCCTCATAGTACATGGAAGAGGTAACATTGGGCGACCCCTTACCAATCAACACTGTAAATGTGTACACAGAGTACACATATTACACAGAGTAGAATATTTTCATTGCTGTTATTGTTAAAACATGCCAGCATGTGTGATAAATGTTACAGCACAGAACAAAATAACCCTAGGGTAAGCACTCGAATATACATTACTCCTTCCAGTCAATGTAAGTTGTTATCCAGGAATGGAGGTGCATGCTAGAGGATCAGTCATCTGTCCAGCTCTCTCATTATTTTGCCAACTCCAAAATACTCAGACTTGTTGTTAGATGCCTATTCACTGTGTATGGGAGCCTTTAGGCTAGCTTCAAACTGGGGAGTAGCGTGCCCTGTAAAGACAGGATTGCAAAGCAACGGAATGGAAAAGTAGGGCATCTTTCACTCAGGCAGCTGACAGGTGGAGAATTCACTGCCTGACCGCTGCTCTTCTGCACCGGCAGGGCGGTTGTTAGTGCTCAGTACCAGCCCTAGACAAGCACCCCTTCATGGAGTCAGATCAGCAGCTGTGCTCTGACTCAACATGTTACTTCCATCCGCCGCCCTGTAACACCACCAGGTGTCAGCGCTACTACTACTGCATTTAAAGAGAAAACGTACCCAAGAATTGAACTTCATCCCAATCAGTAGCGGAAACCCCCTTCTCCATGAGAAGTCTTTTCCTTTTCACAAACGGATCATCAGGGGGCTTTGTATGTTTGATATTGTGGTGAAACCCCTCCCACAGTGTGATGTCAGGACCATGGTTCTGACATCACACTGTGGGAGCCTTGTTGCATTGTGGGAAATAACAGCTGTTTACAACTGCCAAAAAAGCAAGCAGCATCGCTTTCCACTGACATCACCTGTCAGCAATAAAAATTGTCACCATGTGATAAATGTCAGAATGTAAATCAGGGAGAGGAAAGATTTTACAATGGGCAAACACTGACTAAATCATTTATACATAAATATTGTAAAAATTAAGCACTTTTTATAACAATATTTTCAATGGAGTTCCTCTATAAAATGCACCTGAATTGCACTGGAATGCTGCATGCCATTCTTCCACACCACCCCTGTCACACTGGGAACGTCAGCCACCACACTTTGAACCTAGCAACTGTTGCAGAATAATTCTGCAAGTCACTGCCCATACAATTCTATGGGCTTACATCTCTTCATTGCAATGGATCCCGCTATTCTTGCTGCATGCAGGCTTTGTATTAATGTGATGGTATAATGCCCGCAGAGTCCATGGCAGTTCACACACGTTATAACATGTGCGTTGTGCAAGGCGCAGTGTGAATCCAGCCCTACATACATAACAGTATGGTGTAGCACAAAACATGGTTCATTTTTGGAATTGTACTGTAGAACAACTGGTCAGCACACTTTATAGAGATTGTTCCATTTTTCAAGCTGCATGGATTTGCATAATTCTGCATCAGCTCAGAATGAACCATCCCTGCATGTAATATGATGAGACAAACGTGGATACATATGCAGTAGTACCTACCATAGTAACATGACGCCTACTGTAGGTTTCCCCCTTTTCCCAAGGGTTATGGAAATGCAGTGTGTTATATATATACAATTAACGTATGCAAATAAACTAGTCAAATACAGCCGCAGCTCTCCAGAAAAGAAAATAGAAGCCAAACACTTATTTGGTTATGCAATAAGAAAGTAAAACACCAGGCAGGTTTTCTGCATCATACCAGCAACAAAATGCGTACTAAACGATTATTTTGTGTGGAAGATGTAATAATTGGGGTACATGAGATCCCAGAGTAGCATGACAAGGCCCATCCCAATTATGAAAACTCTGCCCACATATGGAAGCTGCCATATTCATTTCCTTTTAAACAATGTGGGCTGGTGCACACCAGAGCGGTTCTGAAGCGTTTTTTAAAACGCTTGCAGGGGGGAAAACCGCTTGGCTAATGAAAGTGAATGGGATGGTGCACACCAGAGCGGGTCGTTTTTTCCCCAAACGCAAACTGCTGTACTGCAGCATTTTTTAGATTTCTGAGGCGTTTCTGCCTCAATGTTAAAGTATAGGAAAGTGGAAAACAGCTCTGAAAAACGCTAGATCAAAGCGGTTTTCCAGGCGTTTTTGTTACAGAAGCTGTTCAGTAACAGCTTTACTGTAATAATATTTGAAATCTGCTACACAAAAACGCTCCAAAAAACGCTAGGCATGTTTAGAAAATGTCTCTAAACATGCCTAGAATCGCTCTGAAATCTGCTTCAAAAACCTTGCAGATCTGCTAGAGGTTTTTGGTGTGCACTGGGCCTATCAGGTGATTGGCAGCCCTGCTGATCTTTCTGGTTAGCATGGTCTAAATCACACACCTGAAACAAGCATGCAGCTAATCTTATCAGATTTGTCATAGACATCTGATCTGCTTGCTTGTTTAGAGTCTATTGCTAGGTACACACCATACAATTTTGTTGTTTCGATAGATTATTTCCGGCATGTCCGTATTTCGATCTGTTTTTTCTCGAGTTCTCATAGAAGTGAATGGAAATAGATAAGAAAAGATAATAGTATCGAATCAGAAATCGATCAGAAAATTGAAATCGGAAATTGATCAGACGGAAAATCGACAGACAAAACGCATCGTGTGTACCTAGCATATGACTTATGCTGGGAATACATGGGTCAATTTTTCCACTCGATTCTCCCGCACGATTGTTTCGCCGCTCAATTCCCTTATGTTCCGCTCGTTTTTCTTATCTTTTTCCATTCACTTCAATCCAGAATCGAGCGCCGAAAACGATCGGGCGGGAGAATGGGCACGTCAGAAATGATCTATAGAGCCATCTTAATGGTTCAAAACCGAGCCGTGTATTCCCAGCATAAAAGAATTAGAGAAAGAGGATCAACAGGACAGCCAGGCAATGTGCATTGTTTAAAAGTAAATAATATCAGCCTCCATATCCCTCTTTCAATTAGACAGGAACTGAAATGGGTTGTGGGTCAGTGATTTAAAAGCACTAAAGCCCAGATCAGGCGGTTTTTATGTGACTTTAACATGACAGTATTACATGTTATGCATAAGGTCTATTTGATACGGGCAGAAAAGGCAGTGAATTCCCCGCCTGCAAGCTGCTGTTTTGCCCAGCCACATGCTTGTTAGCGCTTGGTACCGGTAGTGTAAAGGCTGCACCCCCATGAGAGTCACATCTGAACGCAGCTGTACCTGTGCTCTGACATGTCACGTCACGGATCTGTGCTGCCATGTAACAAGAGCATAGGTCAAGTGCTGGTGTTACAAACACTGCCATTTGGCTGCATTTTAACTGCACCCCAACAGCGCACGTAGGCGGCAGAGGGGACACATGACAAGCAAGCACTAGGCGGCAGAGGGGACACATGACAAGCATGCAGAAGGGACACATGACAAGCACACAGTAGGCGGCAGAGGAGAAACATGACAAGCACGCAGTTCAGCCACCTGACTAAAAGAGGCCTTAAAGAGACACTGAAGCGAAAAAAAAAATATGATATAATGAATTGGTTGTGTACTATGAATAATTACTAGAAGATTAGCAACAAAGAAAATATTCTCATATTTTTATTTTCAGGTATATAGTGTGTTTTCTAACATTGCATCATTCTCTAATATGTGTAGATTACACAACACTATGGATTCAAAATGATTCTTTCAGAGCAGTCTGTGAACCAATGACCTCTCCTCTGGCAGATAAAAAGAAAACTGTTCACTTACAGTTGAGATAATAAAAGTCAGAAGACAGCCCTCTCCACGACTTTGAAAGTCGTAGAGATTAATGGCTTTTTTGCATAGAGATAACAACTGGAGTTTCTTAACTCTTCCTGTACTGGAAACAATTACACTGATGTATCTGACCTTAATGTTTTATTTCTTAGCTGTGCTACACATACAAATCATAATATCATAATTTTTTTTTCGCTTCAGTGTCTCTTTAAGTTTAATAAAAAGTATAGATTTTGCAAGATAAATGCCTACTGTACCAGTTCATAGAGCCACATTGACTGTTAGCTTGCTGCGCACACCCTGTGAGCCGGAGACTCTTCTCTTTAGTTGCATGGGCATTGCAGATGATTAATGAATGCATATATTAGACACCATTCAGATGGAACTCAGCCAAACAAATGCAGGCGCTGCTGAGTTTAGCTCAGTTCCAAACTGCATGCAAACTTGGAACTGGGTTAATCAAACTTCGCAGAAGGTCAATCTGACTGGCCCGCGTGTAAGCTCTAGATCTCTGATGCACAGCGAGATTGTTATGTTGGGCTGGAGCCTGCTAACTGCCAGTCTATCAGAATGCATGACTTCAGACTGGCTAGGAGGAGGCAGGCAGCTAGTCCTCTGATGGATTAGGAATTGGTGCAGCAGGTTTTATTTTATTTTGCAAAAACTAAAGTGTTTTTACAAATCTTTTTTTGTGCACAATAAATGCAAAAGTGGCTTTAAACATGGACATTAAAGGCAAAGGATCAGCATAACAATAGGGTTAGTACCATTTTCAAACGTGCCTCTACAATGCTCTTTTGCATTAGTAAATTAATACTGTCCTAGATTTATTAAAGACAAGATTGGTGCTGCATGTCACAGCATTTCTACAAATCTCACTATATTGTGATATGGCCCAGGACAGGGCTGCATCACTTATGCTCTCTAAACTTAATAAAGCAGCTCCTAAGAGCAAAACTGATTCATTTTCGATAAAATCCTCATCCTTTGCCTGTCAGGCATCAGTTCTCACAGACAGGGACGTCATTAATGCTGCAGCAGGAATGCATGAATATATATATATATATATATATATATATATATATATATATATATACACGCACACACACACACACATAGTATATACATATATAATTAAAAACAGATGTGAGATATTGTATATAGGGTATATGTGTGGGAATAAAATAAATATTGGTACCACTGCTTATTTCTTCCATAGCTTATTAAAACAACTAAAACACCCATTACTCCCCATGATCTATAAATACGTGTATGTGTTCCCACATTGCATATACTGATACACAGCACTGTAGCCCAGTAGTAAATCAGCTCATGTTTTTTCTTTAGCTACAGTCATTCAGCCAGTAGCAATGGATGGATGGGAGGACAGATATCCAGTGCTACACCAGGGCAGGTGCTGTATGTCATTTGCATTAGTGGATATCGGATGCTGGGAAGGTGCTCGGCATGACATCAGTGCAGGTGTGACAGTGATGTCACTGGATCAGTGCAGGTGACACGCGCTGTGCGTAGTAGTGACGTCATGGCGAGCGCTGGCCACCGTGACATCACGCACAGCTGTACAGCGGAATCTCCCTGACACCAGCCGGGGCCCTGCTTATCGCCAGGGGGAGGTGGGCGGGCTTCCAGCCGGGTGTTCCCCCATCATCCCCGCACCCACCCCAGCCTTCTCACCTCTCGGGGGTCCCATGCCTCCTGCTCCCTGGCTTTTCCTTGCCGTGATCCCGGCGCAGCAGCACGTCCGCACCGGGGCGGGACCTGACGTCACTTCCCGAACCTCCTCTGCCACCGGCGGTAACCATGGTAACAGCGCGGCCGCCGTGACGGAGCGGGGGATCGCCTTGCCGGGATGATGGATGGCGCGGTGCTCTCCTGGCCGGGGATGGGAGGAGGCTCGTCCCCGCGTCACGTGACCGCCGGATGCTGCTCGGCACTGCCAGCTCCATGTGTGCCGCTCCGCTTATCCTGCTGTCTGATGCTGGGAACCTCCTGGGGAAATATTTCCTTTGGGTAGTTCAGTTCTGTTTCCAATGCTCTATTCTCAGCACACAGCTCCCAACTGCAGTCCCTCTTTGGGAGCCCTGTCCTTCAGTCCCTCTTTTCTCCTCATTTGTCCCTCTTTCAGGACTTTGTCCCTCTTTCTATGTAAATATACCGTATATATTTCTCTACAAAAAAATGTTTTACTTTAAACTATATTCCCATCCTTTAAATTTATATATTACTAATTTTAAAATGAAGGAAAATTAACCAGGATAGAAAAGGCCAATGTGGTTTGAATTATAAAAAAAGTATTTTTTTTATGAAATCTTTATGGTATGCGTGATTAGGGGTGTGACGGGGTGTTGCAGGGTTGTGGCTTAAAAGGACCCCAAGCAGTGCCTGAAATGAAAAGATTACACTTACCTGGGGCTTCTTCCAGCTCACCGTAGGCAGCTTCATTTAAATAAAAACATTTATTTGGGTTTGCTTCTATATAACTTTTTATTTTCAAATTACACGTAACCTATTTCAGACTGCAAAGCTCTGGCCCCTTAACCCTCCTGGCGGTTTGTCAAAATCCACCAGGGGGCAGCAAATACGTTTTTTAAAAAAAAATATTTTTTTTTCCATGTAGCGAGACGAGGTCTCGCTACATGATAGCCGCTGCTGAGCGGCATCCCCCCAGCCCCTCCGATCGCCATCGGAGATCAGGAGATCCCGTTCAAAGAACGGGATCTCCTGGAGGGCTTCCCCCGTCGCCATCCCCCGTCATCGACGTCGTGACGCCAAAGGGGACTCCGATCCACCCCACGGCGCTGCCTGGCACTGATTGGCCAGGCAGCGCACGGGGTCTAGGGGGGGGGGGCGGCTGCGGCGGCCCAGCGGGGCCTGAGCGGTGCCTCCCGGCGGCATAGCCCGTGCTCAGCACGGGCTTACCGCCAGGGAGGTTAATCAATTTGGGACTAACATGCGCTGGCCCCTTAAAGGGACACTGTAGGGGGGTCAGGGGAAAATGAGTTAAAGTTTCCCGGGGCTTCTAATGGTCCCCCACATACAACCTGTGCCTGCGCAGCCACTCCCCAATGCTCCGGCCCCACCCCTGGTTCACTTCTGGAATTTCAGACTTTAAAGTCTAAAAACCACTGCGCCTGCGTTGCCGTGTCTTCACTCCCGCTGATGGCACCAGGAGTTTACTGCGCAGGCCCAGTATGGTCTGTGCCTGCACCGTGCGCTCCTGGTGACATCAGGAGAAGCGAGGACATGGCAATGCAGGCGCAGTGGTTTTCAGACTTTAAAGTCTGAAATTCCAGAAGTGAACTGGAGGCGGGGCCGGAGCATCGGCTGCACGGGTACAGGATGCCTGCGGGGGACCATTAGAAGCCCCGGGTAACTTTAACTCATTCTCTCCCGACCCCCCTACAGTATCCCTAAGGACCAGAATATTATTTTCTTTTTTTTTTATACTTCCTGATCACTGTGAATGGCTCACAGTGATCAAGAGCCAGTCTGTACTGGGTCCAGTGCTGTTCAATTTATTTATTAACCACCCTAGCGTTCTATTAAGATCGCCAGGGTGGCTGCGAGAGGGTTTTTTTTAAATAAAAAAAAAACTATTTCATGCAGCCAACTGAAAGTTGGCTGCATGAAAGCCCACCAGAGGGCGCTCCGGAGGCGTTCTGATCGCCTCCGGCGGCCAAAAGTAACACGGAAGGCCGCAATGAGCGGCCTTCCGTGTTATGTTTACTTCGTCGCCATGGCGACGAGCGGAGTGACGTCATGGACGTCAGCCGCCTCCGATCCAGCCCTTAGCGCTGGCCGGAACTATTTGTTCCGGCTGCGCAGGGCTCAGGCGGCTGGGGGGACCCTCTTTCGCCGCTGCTCGCGGCGGATCGCCGCAGAGCGGCGGCGATCAGGCAGCACACGCGGCTGGCAAAGTGCCGGCTGCGTGTGCTGCACTTTATTTCATTCAAATCGGCCCAGCAGGGCCTGAGCGGCACCCTCTGGCGGTAATGGACGAGCTGAGCTCGTCCATACCGCTAAGGTGGTTAATGACCTAGTAGATGCAGTAGTGAGCAATGTTGCTATTTTTGCAGATGATACAAAATTGTGCAGAATCATCAACTCTCAGGAAGATAGTGTCATATTGCAACAGGATCTGGGTAGGATGGCTATATGGGCATATACATGGCAGATGAAATTCAGGTCATGCAATATCTTTGCTGCTGTGACCAGGATAGATGAAATTCAATGTTGAAAAATGTATGCATTTTGGTCGTACCAATGGTCTAGCACCATACAAAATAAATGGGATACAGTTTGGGACATCAAACTTGGAGAAGGACTTAGGAGTACTCATCGACAACAAGTTAAATAATCGTACTCAATGCCAAGCAGCTGCAGCTAAAGCTAACAAAATTTTGGGATGCATTAAAAGGGAAATAAAAACTCGAGATGCTAGCATAATATTGCCCCTGTTTAACTCTCTAGTAAGGCCACATCTGGAGTATGGAATTCAGTTCTGGGCACCGCATTACAAAGAAGATATTGCAGTTTTAGAGCAGGTGCAGAGACGAGCAACAAAATTGATACGTGGGATGGAAGGTCTCGCTTACCAAGAAAGGTTAGATAAACTGGGTTTATTTAGTCTAGAGAAAAGACGCCTTAGAGGAGATCTAATTAACATGTATAAATACATGAGAGGGCAATATAATAGCTTGGCGGATGAGCTTTTTGTCCCTAGGCCTTCTCAAAGGACTAGAGGACATGATCTGCGCATGGAGGAAAAACGTTTTACCCAATTATTTAGGAAAGGGTTCTTTACAGTAAGAGTGATTAAGATGTGGAATGCATTGCCACAGGAAGTCGTTATGGCAAACTCTATACCTGCATTTAAAGGGGGCTTAGATGCTTTCCTTGCGTTGAAAGACATCCATGGCTACAATTACTAGGTAATGCCTAATGATGTTGATCCAGGGATTTTATCTGATTGCCATCTGGAGTTGGGAAGGAATTTTTCCCTTTTGAGGCTAATTGGACCATGCCTTGTAAGGGTTTTTTCGCCTTTCTCTGGATCAACAGGGATATGTGAGGGAGCAGGCTGGAGTTGTACTTTGTACTGGTTGAACTCGATGGACGTATGTCTTTTTTCAACCAAAATAACGATGTAACTATGAAAATGGCTCCTGACTGATGTATGGATCTCTTCTGTCTAAAGATCTGTGGTGATGGGGACATGCTATTGTGTCCCGAGCCATTGGTGTTAAATCTTTGCCGAAACAGGCTTAGGGAGTCACAAGTGTGGCGTAGTTTTAACTATCAGGCAGTCCTGAGTCTTAAAGTAAACCTGAACTGAAAATTCAAAGTCAAAATAATCAAACAAGGTCATACTTGCCTCCCGGGTAGTCTACTCATCAATCTCTTTCTTCTCTCCTGCATCCTGTTTGTTCACTGTGATCAATGGATTTCTCTGTCCTCCATTTTAAAAATGGCCATTACCCCATAACAGTGTGCTGACCAGGAAACTGTTAAAGGACCACTTTCATGAAAAAAGTAAGCAGTTAAAATCTGACAGAACCGACAGGTTTTGGGCCAGTCCATCTCTTCATGGGGGAATTTTAGGGTTTTCGTTGTTTTCAGCAGCATTTCTGAAACAGCAGTTGCGAAGTCTAAGGGCTCTTTTCACTTCTGCAATTCCCGATGCGGAA
Source organism: Hyperolius riggenbachi (assembly GCF_040937935.1). Classification (NCBI taxonomy): domain Eukaryota; kingdom Metazoa; phylum Chordata; class Amphibia; order Anura; family Hyperoliidae; genus Hyperolius; species Hyperolius riggenbachi. The sequence continues at coordinate 88,527,930 of NC_090656.1, forward strand.
GTGTATGGAGCGGGCAGATGCGGCTGTGCGAGAATCTGCAGCATGCTGCAGATTCCCGGATTACTCCTCATCGCTCCACACACAATGCACACAGTGGAAACTGTTCCAGTGCTGTGCATTGGGCTCTGGACACCCGCGGTGCGATGCGGCTATGTAGCCGCATCGCACCGCTTCTAATGGAAACTGGCCCTTACTGACAAAATAGTGTGCAAGTGATAAGGGAGGTTGGCTGGTATGTTACTATTTTGGCAGTTAAACTGATGTTCAGGAAATGCTATTGAAAACAAAGGAAAACCCTGAGAATCCCCCATGAGGAGATGGACTGGCCCAAAAGGATGATGGACTGGCCCAGTTGTGTCAGCTTTTAAATGCCTACATTTTTCACGATAGTGGTCCTTTAAACTGTAATATCGCCCACTTGAGCCCTAGGGAAACATGGACATTACCTTGCACGTCAGTTGTCCTTTCAGTTATAACTGACAGCAACTGATATATTTCAGTTCTGACAAAAGCTTGTCAGAAATGGAAGGAATCGTTGTAAGAAGAAAATGGTGAGAAGAGAGGAACTGATGGTGCGGTAAGTATGTAATATTCATTTGCAGGCACATCATGGGCTCGATTCACAAAAGGGTGCTAACTCAGCACGCCTAAAAGCGTTGGGCATGCTAACTAGGGTGCTAAGCCATTAGCGCGCCCAAAGCTTTTATTGATCGCGTGCAAAGTTTAGCGCTGCGCGGTCTGCGCAAAACATCGCACCAGGTGCGACTAAACCGACGAACTGGGTGCACCTAAAACGCCACCCTGGGTGCGCCGTTTCAAGCACATCCGGTGTGACGTTTTAGTTGCACCTGGTGCGCCATTTTGAGCGCACCGCGCAGCGCTTAAATTTAGCGCGTGAAACTTTACGCGTCCTAAAGGGCTTTAGGCGTGCTAAGGGGCTTTTAGGCGTGCTACCTAAGTTAGCACCCTTTTGTAAATCAAGCCCCATGTGTTTATTTTATTTTTCTCGGTTCAAGATCACTTTAATGCTTTTAATTTCAATAAAAACATTGAGGGCTCAGACACACTATAAGCGCTTTTCTGGACACTTCTTGGGCTTGTCCCCATGGAAACACAGAATCCATGCCGTTCGTATTGGCGGGACGTTCGTAAGTCGGGGACTATCTGTATAAAGGTGCCCATACACTAGAACGAATATGGGAAGATTCGACCAAGAGACAAATTTATCTCTAATTGAATCTGATTAGAGATAAATATGTCTCAAATCGAATCTGCCCATACACTACAGGCTGCTGTCCCATAAATGTATAAATGTATGTAAATTATGTAGTGCATTTATACATTACGTGTCCTGAAGCAGCTCGCCGGGTCCATCCGTCCATCTCGCTGGGTAAGCCGCATACAGCCGCTATGCGCCTTTGTGACGTCAGAGCACCGCTGGCGTGTATGCGGAACCCCACAATAAAGAAATGGAGGGCTACACCATATCATTTACGATCATATAGTACACTGAATTGTGTTCTCCCAGTACTCGCCTGTTTAGCGACACATTACCCCGATTTATTAGACTTCAAGAAATTACATATGAGGCTAGGGTTCTTAATGTGTTGCCAGGTAGACCATTTTATTATGACACTGTACAAAAAGGCTTGACTACATGCAAAAATCAGCCGTCTAAAACACTTTAAAAACCTTGCTGGAGCGTCTGTGCGACACAATGATAATGAACACGACTCTGACCGATTACCATCTAATCTAAGCCGGCAGTTCATACATTCCTCCACACACACTTGCAGCCATGGCGCCCAGAAACGCACTTTAAAGTACTGTAGTTCAGTGGATAGTTGCTTAACCAGATATTAGGCAACCCATAGGGAGCAGAGGGATCCGACTGTATAACAGCGAAAGACAGCAGGTATAATGCAATCCTGTACTTCTCACAGAGATAGTCCCATAAGTTAGTACAACAGCAGCTAACAGCCATGCACAGATGGTAACGCTGTTTATCTCACCACCTCCGTCGTGTAGTTCCTTCAGTAGATACCCACACTGTCAGCAACTTGCCACTGGGGTTTGGGTGTTCTGAACGGAATTCCGCTTGTGTTCCGTGTATGCCGGTGCGTAAACTAGCACTCCAGCAGCCAGGCAGTACACCCTCTCCTATGCGTTCAGGTCGTGCAGATCACAGGGACGCCAGCGGAAACTTCCGCAATCTGGTCAGCGTGCAGAGTATGGAGTAGGTCACATGGACGCACAGGCTCCGCCCATCTACGCGTTTCCCGCCCCTAAGTTGGGCGATTCGTCAGGATGTCCGTTAAGGCGTTCAACAGTCCTTCCTTATAGCTTCCTCCCCATGTTAACTCCTCCCCTCTCTGTTACGTGTCATACAGCCTCATTATAGAGATTCCATGCAGCACACTCGGACATCTGGGGGAAAGGGAGGCATATCATTGGCTCCAAACATTTCTATGAGTACATACGCCTCAAGGTATGGTGCTACAATTTGGATCATCAGTATAACAGAGAGTTTTTTGACTACACAGTTCCAAGTTCTCACAACACTCGTCCATTAACGTTTTTTAGGACAGCAATCAAAAAACAGGAGAAAGAACAAGTGACTAGCAAAGCAATGCATGACAGTTTTTCTCTCTCCTTTATTCCTCTCCTTGACAATAGGCAACAGGTATTCACCACATGCAAATATCTCATATGCACAACAGGTACAGGCACACCTATCTCTATGATCAGAGTCATCTCAGGAATATGCAACCTTTTTCAAATGGGGTTTAAGGCTAAATTCATTGTTAAGGCCGCATGGGGATAGGGTCTGCAGTTTAAAAATCCACATACTTTCCTTACAGAGGAGTTCATTCCTCCAATCCCCCCGTCTCCCAGAGATCTTCAATCTATAAATCCCCTTAAAAAGCGCACCCTGCAATTTTGATCCATGTTGTTCTGCATAGTGCCTGCCCAGCGTTGTGTCCATATTTTTATTTACAATGTTGCCCATATGTTCTAATATACGTGCCTTCAGAGCTCTTTCTGTCATCCCTATATACATAAGGCCACAGGGACAGGTGACCATATATACTACCCATTCTGAGTTGCAATTAATAAATGATTGGATCCTATATTCCTTTGATCCTCCACTGTCCCAGAACGTTTGAGCCTTATGTATATAGGGACATGCCTTTCACTTACCGCATCTATACATTCCTACTACCGGCACTTTATTTAACCAAGTTGTCTGTGCTGGACTTCGCCTATATTCACTTTTAACCAACATGTCTTTCAAATTTGTTGCACGTCTTGCTGTCACCTTGGGAATAGGGTCAATTATCTCAGCTATCTCTGCAGATCCAGTTAATATATGCCAGTGGCGATCTAACATCTCATGTAGTTTACTCCAATGTGCTCCATATGTGCTTATCACCCGGATCTTGACGTTTTTTCTTTTTCCTGTTTCTGGTGTGTCCTTCTCTGCTCTCCTTTCCCCACCTATAAGCTCATTTCTATCTCTCTCCCATGCCCTCTTTAAGGCTCTCCGCAAGACCTAGTGTGGATAACCCCTCTCTCGGAATCTCCCATACATTTCTCGTGATTCATTTCTAAAGCATTCATCCGAGGAACAATTCCTCCGTAGACGGACAAATTGCCCATACGGGATCCCCTTAATTAGGTGGTCCGGATGATGGCTGGTGGCGTGGAGAAGGCTATTACCCGCGGTCGGTTTTCGATAGGACGACGTAACTATCCTATTCCCACTCAGATTTAACATCAAGTCGAGGAATGACAAATTTTCATCACTATAGTTATACGTAAGTCTAATATTCCTCTCTGCATTGTTCAAGCGGCCGATAAAACGCTCAAGTTCATCCGCGCCTTTCCTCCACACCACCAGCACATCATCAATGTATCTCACCCATAGGGCCACCCCCTCCTGAAACTCATCATCATGATAGACGACTTGTCGCTCTCACAGACCTAGGTGCAGGCAAGCATACATGGGCGCACACGATGCGCCCATTGAAGTTCCCCGCACCTGTCTATAGTAGCATCCTGCAAATGAAAAACAGTTATTACCCAATATTCGGTGCATAGCTTCCACTATAAAGGCATTGTGAGCATATGCATGTGGATAGAACTCATATGCAAAAAATTCTAAAGCTTTAAGTCCCTCCCGGTGAGGAATAGACGTGTACAACGACTCTACGTCAATACTCACCAGGCGGGACCACAAAGTCGGACAGCACACGCAGAACATCCCCAGTGTCTAGAACAAAAGACGGGAGTGATGACACAATAGGCTTCAATCTTATATCTATGTATTGGCCAAGGCGTTCTGTGGGCCCCCCCGTTTCCGGACACTATTGGGCGTCCTGGGGGATTTGGTAGCTGTTTATGAACTTTTGGGGTAAAGTAGATTGTCGGTATGTTATATTCATCTACCCTCAAATATTCCCATTCCTTTTGGTCAATTATCTCTGTATAGAGGGCTTCATCTAAAAGATCATTTACCCTGTGTTTTATTTGTGGGAAAGGGTCCTCATCCAGTGTATGCGGAACCCGGCGAGATGGACGGAAACCGCGTGGAGGCTGAAACTGGACAGGTAATGTATAAATGCACTACACACTTCTTACATTTATACATTGCAGCGGCGGAGGTTTCGTCGTCATGTCGCTCGTTTGCAATTCGGCCACCGTACCGCCGCGCACCCGACCAACCAACCTTGGCCCGAAATTTTCCAGCATGCGCGATCGACCATGCGGCCAATTTCTGTCCCAAAACTGGTTGCTTTGTCGGTCGGGCATACACTTTCCAGCACCAATTTTCATCCAATTCGATTATAATTATTCGAATTGCATGGTCGATTGGTTGGTTGGTCGCCTAGTGTATGGCCCCCTTTAGACTTTTTTTTTTTTTGTCAAATCACACTTGAAAGGCAGGGGTCACACACTTGCTTTAGATTGTGTGCATATTCCGCAAAACTCATAATACTTCTCAATGCACAATCAAAGTGCACTGAGGGCAATGTGCGATTTTCCGCAGTGGGGAAAAACAAGCTGGCACTGCTGCTTTTTATTGCACATTGCACAAGTACGATTCCCTATTGCTGACAGTCAGCTGCTTTCCTCTGGCCGTAAGTCAAGAATGAAGATTTTGCCTTAGGAAAACGCTGCTGTTTTTCCTCATCGTCAAGTGTGCCCCTTACTCACTTTGACCCTTGTGATTTACTCAGTGGCATAGCTAAGGAAGCTATGGGCCCCAGTGCAAATTTTACACTTTATTTGCATACTGAAAAGTGGTAACATTTGTGCCAAAAGTTTTATGTTTACGTTCGGTAATGGAAGAAAGGACAAGTGTCATCTAAAAAGTCGTCATGTATTTTGTTTATGAATCGTCCATGATATGTGTGACTGCGTGTGGTGAGGGTATAATTGAAGGTGTGAGCAAAGATGTGGTGAGGCTTAATGGAAGTGTGGTGAAGGTGTGGCTAGGTGTGTGATGGCACGGTGAAGTTGTGTCAGATGTGTGGTGAAGGTGTGACTGGAGGGGTGATGATGGTGTGACTCATAATGTAAGTTCACTTAAAGAGAATCTGTATTGTCCGATTTGTACAATAAAAAACATACCAATCGAGTCATTGTGATCTCCTGGATCCCTCTTTGCCATTTCCGCCGCTCCCTGCCGCGATCCTGAATTTTAATCACCAGTTTTAGGCAGTGTTTACAAACAAAAAACATGGCCGCTAACCAGGAAGTGATGTTTTTGTATATATGCTGTGTATATATATATATATATATATATATATATATATATATATATATATATATATATATATATATATATATATATATATATATATATATATATATATATATATATATATATATACAGGATCTTCTCAAAAAATTAGCATATTGTGATAAAGTTCAATATTTTCTGTAATGTACTAATAAACATTAGACTGTCATATATTTTAGATTCAAATACACACAACTGAAGTAGTTCAAGCCTTTTATTGTTTTAATATTGATGATTTTGGCATACAGCTCATGAAAACCCAAATTTCCTATTTCAAAAAATTAGCATATTTCATCCGACCAATAAAAGAAAAGTGTTTTTAAAACAAAAAAAAGTCAACCTTCAAATAATTATGTTCAGTTATGCACTCAATACTTGGTCGGGAATCCTTTTGCAGAAATGACTGCTTCAATGCGGCGTGGCATGGAGGCAATCAGCCTGTGGCACTGCTCAGGTGTTATGGAGGCCCAGGATGCTTCGATAGCAGCCTTAAGCTCATCCAGAGTGTTGGGTCTTGCGTCTCTCAACTTTCTCTTCACAAAATCCCACAGATTCTCTATGGGGTTTAGGTCAGGAGAGTTGGCAGGCCAATTGAGCACAGTAATACCATGGTCAGTAAACTATTTACCAGTGGTTTTGGCACTGTGAGCAGGTGCCAGATCGTGCTGAGAAATGAAATCTTCATTTCCATAAAGCTTTTCAGCAGATGGAAGCATGAACCCACTTTTGAACCAGAAACAGTGGCAGAAGCGCCTTACCTGGGCTACAGAGAAGCAGCACTGGACTGTTGCTCAGTGGTCCAAAGTACTTTTTCCGGATGAAAGCAACTTTTACATGTCATTCGGAAATCAAGGTGCCAGAGTCTGGAGGAAGACTGGGAAGAGGGAAATGCCAAAATTCCTGAAGTCCAGTGTCAAGTACCCACAGTCAGTGATGGTCTGGGGTGCCATGTCAGCTGCTGGTGTTGGTCCACTGTGTTTTATCAAGGGCAGGGTCAATGCAGCTAGCTATCAGGAGATTTTAGAGCACTTCATGCTTCCATCTGCTGAAAAGCTTTATGGAAATGAAGATTTCATTTCTCAGCACGATCTGGCACCTGCTCACAGTGCCAAAACCACTGGTAAATGGTTTACTGACCATGGTATTACTGTGCTTAATTGGCCTGCCAACTCTCCTGACCTGAACCCCATAGATATTCTCTGGGATATTGTGAAGAGAAAGTTGAGAGACGCAAGACCCAACACTCTGAATGAGCTTAAGGCCGCTATCGAAGCATCCTGGGCCTCCATAACACCTGAGCAGTGCCACAGGCTGATTGCCTCCATGCCACGCCGCATTGAAGCCGTCAATTCTGCAAAAGGATTCCTGACCAAGTATTGAGTGCATAACTGTACATAATTATTTGAAGGTTGACTTTTTTTGTTTTAAAAACACTTTTCTTTTATTGGTCAGATAAAATATGCAAATTTTTTTAGATAGGAAATTTGGGTATTCATGAGCTGTATGCCAAAATCCTCAATATTAAAACAATAAAAGGCTTGAACTACTTCAGTTGTGTGTATTTGAATCTAAAATATATGAAAGCCTAATGTTTATCAGTACATTACAGAAAATAATGAACTTTATCACAATATGCTAATTTTTTAAGAAGATCCTGTGTATATATATATATATATATATATATATATACACACATATATATATATATATATATATATATATATATATATATATATATATACACATATATATATATATATATATATACACATATATATATATATACACATATATATCTAGCACAGTTGAGCATATAAAATCAGTGGTTTGCACATGTTCAAAGAGTTCATTCAGTAGCTAGTAAAAGGTGAGGTGTTTTTAATTTCCTTTTCTCCCATTATTTAGTTGACTCTTGGGTTTTTGGATTGGTTCCCACTAGACTGCTAATAAAAACTGGCATTTTTGCATGGTTAGAGTAGGACTCACCAGATTGGGGACACTTTGGCGCAGTTGGTGAGCTTAAGCGCGTTAAAGCGTAACCAAGAGCCCCTGTCACTGTTTTCCTGTTGTGTGCTGCAGCCCCTCTGTGTATGTATATATATATATATATATATATATATATATATATATATATATATATATATATACATATATATCATGTTACAGTATACTACAAGTTTTTATTACATAGTGAATTTTCTGCACTCCTGCTTTCTCAGCATGTGACAGGCAGCAGCTTCCTACCCCCTCAGCACAACACAGACAAGCTGATAGAGAGCAGAGACCTGTCTGTGACTAATAAAGCACACACACAGAGCCTGCAGGGGGCATGCATAACTTCTCCCTATCACAGCAGAGGCAGTGCATTCCTGTCTGGGTCGACAAAGCTTGACAAAGAAAAGAAGATAAGATATATTACAGTGACAGTGCAACTAAAAAAGGCTGCAGTAATCCAGACCACATTAGAACACGTATAGGAACTTATAGGATAGAAGAAATAAGGCTGAACATTTTGTTACAGAGTCTCTTTAATTTGCCTCACGGAATATAAAACAACTATAAAATCCACATAAAATCCTTCACAGAAAGTGCTTTAAAATTTTCATGGACACATAGGGGTCAATTCATAAAAGGCTGTGCGAAAAAAATATCTAGTTGGGAAAATACTGCATTCAGTATTTTAGACTTTTGTGTGCTAATTCATAAAAATGTTCACAGGTGCGATACAAGTGCTGTAAATTACCGAAGCCCAATGAGAAAAACAGCAGAAGAGAGTGGAGTGTCTCTGGGCCAGATTTATCAAGAGTGTCTGAGACAAACTATTGGTAGGTTTTTAGAAATCCGTGCAGAACTGTCTCAGGCATCTTAAGAAATCATTAGTGCAGATTCCTCCTAAAACTGTTGTAAAATAGGAGGAGCTAGGAAGGTCTCTCAGACAGTGCCGTGTGTGAGGGGAATTGCTGTTGCTGAGGTAACCAACGCACTTGCTGTATTGATAGCAGCAGGCTCTGAGGAGGAATTCCGCATTCATGTCTAGCCTGCACTCTACAATCATATCTAGCCTGCAGTTTTACACCTGTAGAACTGCTATCAAGCACTTCTTAATCTGCACCAGTTTAGGGATGGATTTGCACTTTTCTTAACTGTAGTGAAGCTCTAGAAATCCATGCTAAATTGCCACTATTACCTAGGATTTAAGAAGGTTCTTATTATGCAGAACTGTTCTCCCTGCTGGTTAGAACAGATTAAGAAGAAAAATCTGTCTGTAATGCGTTGGTAAATCTCCCTCTCTGTGTTGTTACAAGCTGTTCGGTACAATGAGGGCAGTAAGGCACATCCCAACATCCCTTTAGATCAGGAGTGTCAAACTCAAATACATCGTGGGCCGAGATTGTACACTGGGACCTAGTCGCAGGCCAACCTCAATGTCTACTGGCCACCTCCCTCTCTTATAAAGTTCCCAGGTGTCTAATAGTCCCCCTTCAATCCCTATACAGTTCCCTGGTGTCTAGAGGCCCCCACCCTCCCCGATACAATTCCCTGGTGTCTAGTGGCCCCCACCCTCGCCTATACAGTTCCCTGATGTTTAGTGCTTTCCCCCTCCCTCTTCCATATGCCTTCCCTGGTGATCTAGGGCTTCACCTCCAATATTGTTCCCCTGGTGGTCTAGAGTGGGCCAAACATAATGCAAAGTGGGGAAACCACTTGAGGGCCAAATTGAATGGTTCTGAGTGCCAGATTTGGCCCGCGGGCCGGAGTTTGACATGTATGCTTTAGATGTAATGTTTTGTTATACTGCCTCCGCTAGCTCTGAATCTGTTTATTAGTCTTTCTTAACATTCTATTTAATTGCCACAGCTTAGATTAACTTCCAAGAAACTTGACACATTCCATGCTTAGGTGATTTTCCCCACTAGCTCCTGAATATATTCAAACAGTACCCAAGTTAACAGACACACAGCTAAGGTATTCAGGGGATGACTGTTTTGTTCTGATCTCACTCTGCTGCTGCCTGAGGGGTTAAAACCTTGTCCCTCCGGCGAAGACTGAGGGTCCTATCAGATTCCATCATCTTTGCAGAAGACAGGGGCTGTTTCTATTGGCTCCCTGCTCCTTTCAGTCACAGCTGCCTCTGCTTCTGCTAGTGAGTCACGCTCCCAGCACAGTCTCCTCGCACAGACTCTGCATTCTTTTCACCACTTCAAAGTAGACGGTATTGTTTCGTGGCTTTGCCGCATGTTGCAGGCTTTATGAATTGACATTTACTGACATGTGTTGAGGTAATTACCACACAACTCGGTAATTTACCTCACTGCTCGGTAATTGTAGTTTTTCATGTGATAACAGCTTTTATGAATTGATATTTTGCTAAGTGCTCGGTAAAGTCAGCTGTTTACTGCATTACCAAATGCGGTAATGCTTTATGAATGAACCCCATAGCTGTACACTGGGGCAGACCTACCATGAAGCCACCTAAATTTACATGATTCAGGTGGTAAAATCTAGGGGGTGGCAGTTTGAACCACCTGGTGCCTGCCTCCCTTCTGCCTGCCTTTCTGGTACACACACTACTATCCTCAACCACCATTTCCAGAATCCCCGTCCTCATTCAACCAGTGGCACCTGCCGCCCTTCCCTATGACATCATATGCAGGTGAGGTGTTGATATATGCCTCTTATCAAAGCATGGGATGGTAAAACGCCATCACCAGCGAGAATTCACCATGGCCAGTCAGAGGTGAATCTTTGGCACGCAAACAATTAGGCCAGGCTGCTGGCACCAGCAGGTCCGGATTTGTACTCTTTATCGCCCAAGACCGCTGTCACCAGCCACCTGGATCAAGGCAACAACTGGGTAAATTACTTGAAAACCATACAAAAATGATAGAAAATTATCATGGTGGCAATATATATATATTTATATATATATATATATATATATATATATATATATATATATATATATATATATATATATATATATATATATATATATTTCCATAATCTGGTGAATATATATATATATATATATATATTTATATAAATATATATATATATATATAAATATATATTTATATATATATATATATATATGTATATATATATATATATATATATATATATATATATATATATATATATATTCACCAGATTATGGACACGGTGCAGTTGGTGAGCTTAAAGGATACCAGATGTAAACAAAAAAAACCCGAATATGCAGTAAGTAGGGGAGTATGAGCTGATACTTACCACTCCTTCCATTCCGCTCAATCAACCGCCGCTCTCCTGTAATCCTTCCCGGTCTTCTCACAAGTCAGACGACTCTCCTGGCTTGCAATCTTCCTGATATACCGTGTCACACATGCGCAGTGTGGGCTTTCTGCTCTACCGTGGCTGTGCATAATAATGTAGCAGGGGTTTTGGAGGAAACAAACTGAAAAAGCCTAAAAACATAATATGTGAGGGAAACAAATGAATAAATTATTTAATTTTTATTTTACCCATCTCTGCAGAGAATTAATTTACCGGGGGAGGATAAAAACTGCGTGTGGGAGCACTATGTCGGCACACTCTGTAGCAGGGTCATATGAATTTATTTTTTGAGGGGGGCAGAGCATTGCACCTCAATGCTTGCCTCAAGTATAAAACTGGCCTTTAAGGTAAGCTTCAGTATGTACAATTAACAAGCTGACACAGCGTTGTATTCCAGCAGTTCTGGTGTGGTTAGCTTACAGGGACAACAGAGGATGATTTGCATATTCAGCAGTGATGCATCGTGGGAGACATCAAATGCTTACTCCAACCTGAATTATTGCAAATACCTTATGTTTTAAGAAGGCAAACTTGTGTATTGCATAACCATTTTAATAAGAGGGCTTTTTGGTCCTTTGTAGCCCCTTACACACTAATAGGAGTTCTGGTTCACCATGAGCTTGCTGGGTAATCTGTGAACAAGAAGAGACGAGATTCCAAAGATTCCAAAGTTAGGGCTATACACTTTGCTCCAAATCTTTATTCCTTTACAACAGTTAACGTGAAAAATTGTGATTATTATTAAGACATAAAACGAGTAGAGAAGGCGCGAACCGGTTCGCGCTAACTTCGGTGGTTCGCATTCGCGGTGAACCGCAAACTATATGCGAGTTTGACCCGCCCCCTATACTACATCATTAGGCTCAACTTTGACCCTCTACATCACAGTCAGCAGACACATGGTAGCCAATCAGGCTACACTCCCTCCCGGAGCCCCCCCCCTTATAAAAGGCAGGCAGTGTCAGCCATTTCACTCACTCGTGTGGCTGTAGTAATTAGAGAAGGGAGAGCTTGCTGCAAAGAGACATAGGGAAAGCTTAGTTAGGCTCTTGTTAGGCTTGTTAGCTTTCTCCTTGCTGATACTTATTGCTAAAAAGCACCCCTCAACAGCTCTTTTGAGAGCTAATGTTGTTCTTGTGATCTATTTTTGTGTGTGTGTGTGTCCCACAGACACTTGTCGCATATACAGCCCTGTCAGTCAGTCGCAGCTGGCCCTTGGCCCCTTGGTAATTCCTGCTGTGTCACTGCCAGGCCCAGCACATTCAGTGACTACCTGTTCACGCTACCTGTGTGTTTGACAGCTGTACATTTGTAATACCAATCCCTGCATACCTGTTCAGTGCACCTACCTACGTGACCGCACGCAGTGTTATATTATATACCAGTCACTGCACCTGTTCACGGTACCTGTGTGTGTGACAGCTGCACATTTGTTATACCGATCCCTGCATACCTGTTTAGTGCACCTACCTACGTGACTGCACGCAGTGTTATATTATATACCAGTCACTGCACCTGTTTATGGTACCTGTGTGTGTGACAGCTGCATATTTGTAATACCAATCCCTGCATACCTGTTCAGTGCACCTACCTTCCTGACCGCACACAGTGTTATATTATATACCAGTCACTGCACCTGTTCACGGTACCTGTGTGTGTGACAGCTGCACATTTGTAATACCAATCCCTGCATACCTGTTCAGTGCACCTACCTACGTGACCGCACACAGTGTTATATTATATACCAGTCACTTCACCTGTTCACGGCACCTGTGTGTGTGTGTGTGTGTGTGTGTGTGTGTGTGTGTGTGTGTGTAACAGCCGCACTTTTGTAATACCAATCACTGCATACCTGCTCAGTGCACCTACGTGATCGCACTCAGTGTTGTATTAAATACCAGTCACTGTACCTGTTCACGGTACCTGTGTGTGTGACAGCTGCACATTGTATTGATACCAGTCAGTGCGTACCTGTTCAGTGCACCTACGTGACCGCACTCAGTGTTATATTATATACCAGTCACTACATACTTATTCACGGTACCTGTGTGTGACAGCTGCACATTTGTAATACTATTCATTGCATAATTGTTCACGGTACCTGTGTGACCGCACACTGTTTAATATACCAGTCCATGCATACCTGTTAACTGCACCTGTGTGACAGCTGCACATTGTATTGTAATACCAGTCACTGCATACCTTTCACTGCACCTGTGTGATTGCACATTGTATTAGTCAAGTCATTGCATACCTTTCACTTCATCCCGCCCGATATGGACAAAACAAGAGGCAGAGGCAGACCCAGAGGCAGGCCACCCGGCAGGTCTGTTCGAGGTCGTGCTGACGTGATTTCGTGCGGCTTTGGACCAAAGTACAGTGCTCAGAAGAAGGCACGTCCCATCAACTCCCAAGATTGGCAGGACGTGGTTGACTATTTTACACAGAACACCTCATCTTCCGCAGCCACCAGCACTACTACAAGCACCACATCCGCTGCATTTGACACTTCGCAGGAGTTATTTGGTGGAGAATTAACTGATTCGCAGCCATTATTGTTACAACAAGATGAAGGCGCTAAGCAAGTTACACCACCTCATATGTCTGTTAGGCGACACTATGGACGTAAGGTGTGAGGAGGAGGAGGAGGATGAAGTACCTGCTGTTGGTGCAGTTTTGGAGGTGTCTGATGCAAGCGAAGCTGAGGAGGATGATTATGATGATACGGATGTCACAAGGGTTCCCAATAGAGGAGATGAACAAGGGGACAGTTCAGAGGGGGAGTCAGAGAGTAGTAGGAGGAGATGAGTTCCTGAAAGAAGCTGGTGGCAGTGTCCGGCACCATGTATCGCCACCTATGGACAGCCAGCCAACATGCCCTTCAATGTCAGCTGCTGACGCCACCGTAGTACCCACACCCCAGGGCTCAGCGGTGTGGACATTTTTTTGGTGTGTCTGCCTCAGATCAGAGCAATGCCATCTGTTCTCTCTGCCACCAAAAATTGAGCTGTGGAAAGACCAACACCCGTGTAGGGACAACTGCCTTACGAAGGCACATGGAGAAAGGGCACAAACTGCAATGGGAAGATCACCTGAGGAAAAGCAGCACACAAAAGCAAAGCCACCCTCCTTCTCCTCTTCCTCCTTCAGGTGCATCATCTTCAGCCGCTTTCTCCCTTGCACCTTCACAATCACAGCCACCCTCCTCCACACCGCCTCTCACCCTGAGCGGTTCCTGCTCCTCTGCCCACAGCAGCAGCCAGGTGTCCGTGAGGGAATTCTTTGAGCGTAAAAAGCCAATGTCTGCCAGTCACCCCGTTGCGCGGTGTCTGACAGCTGGCTTGGAACTGTTAGCTCACCAGCTGTTACCATACCAGCTGGTGGACTCTGAGGCCTTCCAAATATTTGTGGCCATTGGGACACCGCAGTGGAAGATACCAGCCTGCAATTATTTCTCAAAAAAGGCGATACCCAAACTGTACCGTGAAGTTGAAAGGCAAGTGGTGTCATCTCTGGCACACAGCGTTGGGTCAAGGGTCCATCTGACCACGGATGCCTGGTCTGCCCATTGGGTCAACCTGGTGGCCGCTGGCAAGCAGGGAGTACGTGGCTGTGCAGCGGACCTAGTTGTGACACCTCCACGGCTTGCAGGCAGGCCTCCTGCCACCTCCTCTCCTTCTCCTCCTACTCCTCCTGCTACATCCTCTTCACTGTCGTCCTCCTCCTCCTCCTTGGCTGAGTGGCAGTTCAACTTTACTGGTGCTGCGATCTCCTCTCCAGCTACACAGCCCTAGCTCCCCAGGGCCTATGCTGGATGCCAGGTACGATGGTGTCATGCCATCTTAGACATGTCTTGCCTGTGGAAAAGCGGAGAGTCACACTGGAGCAGCTCTCCTGGCTGCTCTGAACAAACAGGTGGATCAGTGGCTGACCCCGCACCAACTGGAGATCGGCAACGTGGTGTGCGACAACAGCAGCAATCTCATTTCGGCTTTGAATTTGGGAAAGTTGACACATGTACCCTGCATGGCACATGTGCTAAATCTAATAATTCAGAGATTTGTGTGTAAGTACCCAGGCTTACAGGACGTCCTGAAGCAGTCCAGGAAGTTGTGTGGGCATTTCAGGCGGTCTTACACGGCCATGGCTGGCTTGGCCGATATTCAGTGGTGAAAAAACTTGCCGGTGAGGCACTTGATTTGCGATAGCCCGACTCGCTGGAATGCAACCCTCCTTATGTTTAACCACCTGCTACAACAGGAGAAAGCCATCAACCAGTATCTCTACAACTACAGTAAAAGGACACACTCTGGGGAGATGGGGATATTCTGGCCAAAGTACTGGACACTCATGCAAAATGCCTGCAGGCTCATGTGGCCATTTGAGGAGGTGACAAACATGGTGAGTCGCAGTGAAGGCGCCATCAGCGACTTGATCCCATATGCTTTCTTCCTGGAACGTGCTGTACGGTCGATCAAGCTGTGGAGGAGCGTGAACAGGAACAGTTACAGGAACAAGAGGAAGAGTTGTGGGATCAATTCTCAGAACCAGATGTTTCCTCAACACCTGCGGCAGCACAGAGGAAGGGGGAGGAGGAGGAGGAGGAAGAGTCGTGTGGGGAAGAGAAGTCAGATGATGAGGAAGGTGTTCTTTTTTTAGGAGGAGGAGGAAGAACAACCGCAGCAGGCGTCGCAGGGGGCGTGTGCTGCTCAACTTTCCTGTGGTATTCTTCGTGGCTGGGAGGAGGAGGAGAACTTACCTGACATCACTGAGGAAGAGCAAGAGGAGATGGATAGTACGTCTGCATCTAAATTTGTGCAGATAACAGCTTTCATGCTGTCCAGCCTGTTGAGGTACCCCCGTAAAAAAACTCAAGGGGAATGGCCTGTACTGGGTGGCAACGCTACTAGACCCTCGGTATAGGCACAAAGTGGCGAAGATGTTACTAACTCACCTGAAGGCAGAAAGGATGCAGCACTTGCAGAACAAGCTGGCAACTATGCTTTACAGTGCGTTTAAGGGTGATGTCACAGCACAACGGAATAAAGGTGCCACTACCAGTAATCTTCCTCCTATGTCCACGCAGGCAAGGACAGGACGCTCTAGCGATCTCATGGTGATGGCGGACATGCGGACATTCTTTAGTCCAACGTCTTACCTTAGCCCTTCCGGATCACCTGGCCTTAAGTGTGGATGTAGACACTCTGAGCAGCGATGAACCCCTGGACTACTGGGTGCGCAGGCTTGACCTGTGGCCAGAGCTGTCACAATTTGCCATCCAACTTCTGTCTTGCCCTGCCTCAAGCGTCCTGTCAGAAAGAACCTTCAGCGCAATTGGAGGCATTGTCACTGAGAAGAGAGGTCACAAAAGTGTTCAGTACCTCACCTTTATCAAAATGAATGAGGCATGGATCCTGGAGGGCTACTGCCGCCCGAAGACTAAGTCTGTCCCCACACACAGCATCTCTGCTTGCACACCGTGTGACTGCCTGCCCCAAGACTAAGTCGCTCCCCACACAGCATCTCTGCCTGCAGGCCGCTTGACTGCCTTCTCCGCCACCACCAACAGGGTCCAGGACTCCAGGTGGATTGTTGAATTTTTAAGGCCGCTGCTATAATAATTTTTCTGGTGCGTGTATATGCCTGCCTAATTTTTCTGACTGCACTGCAGCTGCAACAACAAAACAAAAGGCATGTACATGTGTCAATTCCCCTTTTGTTACCTTGCCGCGGTGAAGGGGCTTGCGTATCACAATGAAGCAATGACCGCCGGCTATATGAGTGTCTCGGGGGGGGGGACACCCAAGATAATAAGGTCTTGCTTCATTGTGGACAGACCAAATTCGATCAGCTGGACAGTCACTGTTTTTCTGTCATTGAGCTACCTCAACCATATGAGCTTGAAAATCGCTATCGCCTGCACTCTGGCCATGGTGCGCACCAGTCCAGCACAGCCGTCACTACACAAACAGCTATTTGCGGTGCGTTACACAGTGAGTTTGGTCTGTCAGTGTGAAGCAGTACACTAATTACACTACCTGAAGATGTTTTAAAGCACTTTAGGCCTCCAATTTAGCATGCAATGTGATGTCTGCCCTTAAAACGCCGCTGTACGTCAAATCCGGATTTTTCCTTGGCACTTTTGGCGTGTATCCCACTCTGCCATGCCTCCCTCCTGAAAGCAGAGAGGAAAGAAATAAATTGCTCCTAGTTCTAGTGGTAATGTGGACCCTAATATACAGTATTAAAAAAAAGTTGGTTTTATTGATGGTTGTCCCAAGCCACAGTTTCAATTATGATTGGCCAATCACTGACCAATTTTACAAACTCCATGCAGTTTGAAGGCCAACAGACTTTGAATACTATGATAAGATTGTGTAGGTAAACCCTCATACTACGTCGAGGTGTTAAAATTGGTCAGTGATTGGCCAATCAAAATTGTGTACCTGCGGTGCCAAAGGAGTGCGACCTAAACAGTTAATGCATGTTAACTATCAACTCAAACTAATAGATACATTCACTTTTACACAGAGAACAATAAAAACCGCTAGCATTGTTTAAAATGGAAATAATTCACAACAAACTGCAGAAATGTGTATATCTAAATCAACAATGCCTTAGTTACTGGGGCTTCTTCTTAACCCCCTGAAGTCTTCCTGGTCTCTCACCGTCATCTCACACTCTGCCGTTCCTCCGATGTCCCCCTCCAATGCTGGATGCGTGGCCTCATGCTGCGCACCTCATCTAACACGTTCCCGTGATCGGGAGCACTCGCGCTTGCGCAGTCAACAAAAATTAGTACTGTGCATATGCAGAGCGCTCCTGCCTGTGGGAGTGCGATAAAGTACTCACGCGATTTGGCTCCACACCTGTGCATTGGCCAGCTGACCAGGAAGGTGAACAGTGAAGGAACAGCTGAGCACAGAATTACGATGAGGGAGCAGGAGAACTTCGAGGAGAAGCCCCAGGTAAGTAAATGGGCAATTTTTTTTTCACTTTAGGTTCACTTTTAGCTAGCCCTCAACCATCTGAGAATGTTGGATAAAGGCTCATCCATATACCCATAGTTTCGTGATATGTCAGTTTTGTTATCCTTCAATGACATGACTGATGAATTTTGAGCCACAGACACCCTCTCAGGACTCACAACATTGTTTTGTCTGCTCTGTGGTGGTGTTTGGCAGATGACCTGCAAGTCCATGCTGGAGAGAGCCTAGATATCGGACAGGATACTGAGCAACTGAAAGCAGCCCTTTTCACTGCACTGAAACTAGAAGAAAATATTATTCTACTCTCTTCTTTGACGGGGAGGCCCAAGGCTGGCATTAACATAAGGGAGAAAACACATTTGGAGGGCCATTTTCCCCTGTGATTCCTGGGTCTCCGTAGGCTTTGGTGATTGCGTTTTTCGTGAACGTTTTGCCATGATCATTCTCTGATTTTCCATTTGCAGAGGCATATGCTGCAATTGCGAATGCGCGCTTTGTGAAAGAAAAAACGGGGAGCTTTGCAACAATGAATGGAAAATCATGAACGCAAAATGCAAACGAACATTCACAATGAGCGTTTTCCGAACGAGGCTGAGGACTGAGTTCTAACAAAAGTATATTCAAATTCTGTAGAAACAAAATCCAAAATAAAAGCATGCATCTGGTGGTAGTAGGACAGAGAAAATAAAGCAGATTTGCAATCCTTGGTGTGCTGGCAGTTATAAAGTATCTCGCGCTCACTTGCTGGATACAAAAAGGGGGAACCAAATCACTGTGTCACAATCCATTACTGTTGCAGTGGGATGCGGAGGAAATATATTGCTTAGTATTCTCAGAGTGGTGTGACAGAGGAGGAAAAGGCAGGTCTGACCGACCTACATGCCTCCAGCCTTTTAATCTATTTACCTTTGTGCTGGCTGAATGATGCAGCACTAATTACATCAGGAATCTTAAATGGAAAATACAGTGATTTTATTTTATTGTTCTTTAATTCCTTTGAAGTGCAACAAAATATGATTTTATTATATCACCACCTACTGGTCTCATTGCCTTGTTTTGTAACTATGAATAAAATCTTGTTTTACTGCTAAACAATAAAGATAACTTCAGACTGTAAGCTTTTTTGAAAAAGGTTCTTCACTTGTGCGTGTTGCAAAGGGGAGTACGTTTGTAGCAACTCCTTTTAATGGAAATTTACTATTATTATTTAGTATTTATATAGCGCCAACATCTTTCGCAGTGCTGTACAGAGTATATATAGTCTTGTCACTAAAGTGTCCCTCAGAGGAGCTTACATAGTCCTATGTCTATGTACTGTATGTATCGTGTAATCTATATATATTGTAGTCTGGAGCCAAGTTAGGGGAAGCCAATTCATTTATCTGTATGTTTTTGGGATGTGTGAGGAAACCGGAGTGCCCAGAGGAAACTCACACAGCTACGGTGAGGACATACAATCTCAATGAAGATAGTGCCCTGACTGGGATTTGTACCGTGGATCCAACGCTGCAATATGAAAGTGCTGACCACTATGCCACTGTATTGAACAGGGCTTAGCCACTGCACCAGTTTCAACAGTTACCGTATCTATTAAATTAGACAAAAAGTGCTTGATAACTACAACAGTGGCGGACATCCCGCCGTGCAGGCCGTGCCGCCGCACGAGGGCCCCTGAAGTTCCGTTTTCTTCAGGGGCCCATTAAGTATTTTTTTTTTTTTATATATATATTTTTTTTATTGTTTTTTTCCCACGGGGGGCCCCGACTCCTATCCTCCCTCACCTCGGGGGCCCCCCTCCCGGTATGCGTGGCGGAGAGCGGCAAATCCGGGTCTCCAGGCATCCGCTAGAGGGCTCAGCCGCTTGGTCTCCGATATGTCTCCAAGTTGGAGACATATTGGAGACCAAGCGGCTGGGCCTCTAGTGGATGTCTGGAGAGCCCTGAAGACTTCCTGTATTTGCCGCTCGCTCTCCCGCCGCGCATATCGGGAGGGGGGCCCCCCGAGGTGAGGAAGGGAGGGAGAGAGGGAGGGAGGGAGGATAGGAGTCGGGCCCCCCACCCAGATAGCTAAGGGCTACCTGCCTAACCACCCGGCTACCCACCCACCCACCAGGCTTCCTACCTACCTACCCACCCGACTACCTAACCACCCACCAGGCTTCCTACCTACCTACCCACCCGGCTGCCTACCCACCCACCAACCCGACTACCTAACCACCCACCCGGCTACCTACCCACCCGGCTACCTACCCACCCACCAAGCTACCTACCCACCCGGCTACCTACCCACCCACCCGGCTACCTAACCACCTACCCACCCGGCTACCTACCTACCTACCCACCCGGCTACCTAACCACCTACCCACCAGGCTACCTACCCACCCGGCTACCTAACCACCTACCCACCCGGCTACCTACCCACCCACCAGGCTTCCTACCTACCCACCCGGCTACCTACCCACCCACTAGGCTTCCTACCTACCTACCCACCCGACTACCTAACCACCCACCAGGCTTCCTACCTACCTACCCACCCGGCTGCCTACCCACCCACCAACCCGACTACCTAACCACCCACCCGGCTACCTACCCACCCACCAAGCTACCTACCCACCCGGCTACCTACCCACCCGGCTACCTAACCACCTACCCACCCGGCTACCTACCCACCCGGCTACCTAACCACCTACCCACCAGGCTACCTACCCACCCGGCTACCTAACCACCTACCCACCCGGCTACCTACCCACCCACCAGGCTTCCTACCTACCCACCCACCAGGCTTCCTACCTACCTACCCACCCGGCTACCTACCTACCCACCCGGCTACCTACCTAACCACCCACCCGGCTACCTACCGGGCTAGTTACCAACCCACCCACCAGGCTACCTACCCACCCACCCGGCTACCCACCCACCAGGCTACCTACCTACCCACCCACCCACCAGGCTACCTACCCACCCACCCGGCTACCCACCCACCAGGCTTCCTACCTACCTACCTACCCACCCGGCTACCTACCTAACCACCCACCCGGCTACCTACCGGGCTAGTTACCAACCCACCCACCAGGCTACCTACCCACCCACCCGGCTACCCACCCACCAGGCTACCTACCCACCCACCCACCAGGCTACCTACCCACCCACCCGGCTACCCACCCACCAGGCTTCCTACCTACCTACCCACCCGGCTACCTACCTAACCACCCACCCGGCTACCTACCTACCCACCCGGCTACCTACCTAACCACCCACCCGGCTACCTACCGGGCTAGTTACCAACCCACCCACCAGGCTACCTACCTACCTACCCACCAGGCTACCTACCTACCTACCCACCTGGCTACCTACCTAACCACCCACCCGGCTACCTACCAGGTTAGTTACCAACCCACCCACCAGGCTACCAACCCACCAGGCTACCTACCCACCCACCCACCCACCAGGCTACCCACCCACCCACTCACCCACCCACCATGCTACCTATCCACCCAACCACCCATGGGAGCTGCGCGCCGGATGGAGGCTGGGACAGGAGGTCTGCTGCTGCAGGTGAGTAAATGTTTTTGTTTTTTTATTTATATTAACCTCCCTGGCGTTCTATTAAGATCGCCAGGGCGGTTGCGGGAGGGGTTTTTTTAAATAAAAAAAAAACTGTTTCATGCAGCCAACTGAAAGTTGGCTGCATGAAAGCCCACTAGAGGGCGCTCCGGAAGCGTCATTCTGATCGCCTCCGGCGACCAGAATAAACAAGGAAGGCTGCAATGAGCAGCCTTCCTTGTTTTGCTTACCTCGTCGCCATAGCGACGAGCGGAGTGACGTCATGGACGTCAGCCGACGTCCTGATGTCAGCCGCCTCCGATCCAGCCCTTAGCGCTGGCCGGAACTTTTGTTCCGGCTGCGCAGGGCTCGGGCGGCTGGGGGGACCCTCTTTCGCCGCTGCTCGCGGCGGATCGCCGCAGAGCGGCGGCGATCAGGCAGCACACGCGGCTGGCAAAGTGCCGGCTGCGTGTGCTGCTTTTTATTTCACAAAAATCGGCCCAGCAGGGCCTGAGCGGCGACCTACGCCGGTGATGGACATATATAGTCATCCATACCGCTGAGGAGGTTAGCAGGTGTATGTTCTGGGCAGGTCTGCCGACATGATTGCATGTATTTTCTGGGCATATCTGACGACAAGATTGCACGTATTTTCTGGGCATATCTGCCGACTTGATTGCACGTATTTTCTGGGCATATCTGCCGACATGATTGCACGTATTTTCTGGGCATATCTGCCGACATGATTGCACGTATTTTCTGGGCATATCTGCCGACTTGATTGCACGTATTTTCTAGGCATATCTGCCGACATGATTGCACGTATTTTCTGGGCATATCTGCCGACATGATTGCACGTATTTTCTGGGCATATCTGCCGACTTAATTGCACGTATTTTCTGGGCATATCTGCCGAAATGATTGCACGTATTTTCTGGGCATATCTGCCGACATGATTGCACGTATTTTCTGGGCATATCTGCCGACATGATTGCATGTATTTTCTGGGCATATCTGCCGACATGATGTGTATTTTCTTGAGAAAACCTGCACAATTATGTGAATTTTCTGGGGGAAGGGTCACCAAAACGTGGGCCCACTGTCTTTGCGTTGCACTTTTCAAGGGAACCTGAGGTGAGAAGATTCTTGAGGCTGCCATATTTCTCTCCTTTTAAGCAATACCAGTTGCCTGGCTGCCGTGCTGGTCCTCTGCCTCTTATTCTTTCAACCATAGACCCTGAACAAGCATGCAGCAGGTCAGGGGTTTTTGACAATATTGTCAGAACTGAGAAGATTAGCTGCATGCTTGTTGCTGGTGTAATTCAGTTTATTACTGCAGCCAAATAGATCAGCAGGGCCGCCAGGCAACTAGTATTGTTTAAAAGGAAATAAACCCTCACCCCGGGTTCGCTTTAAGTTACAGTTAGCCCCGCCCTCATCCGGTCATTGCCACGCCCATTTTTTTGCCGCGGCGCTACGCGCCGCAGGTTCTATCCACTAGGTTGTAGCCACGCCCATATTTTGGTAGGGGGCCCACAATTACAATTTTGCACAGGGGGCCACTGCTGGCTGTGTCCGCCACTGAACTACAACATGTATGATTTAAGTGGTTGAACCTGATCAATTGGGTAAGGGCTCAATTGTGCTGTGAACAGTAACATGAAAGTCAAAGGACACACACAATGTGCAGTGCTTCAACTGACGGCACCACACATAGGGCCTGATGCACTAACTAGCAGTAATATTTTTGTGCAGAGACTGTGCACGCCAATATTACTGGTACAACCACAACAGTGTACCGCAAGTTACGCTTTAAGCACAACCCATGGTACTCGGGTTCCCTCGAGTGTTTCTACGGTAATGTGTAACACTGTTGTGGTAGTACTGGTAATATTGACGTGTGAAATCTCAGCCGACAATATTATCGCTAATTAGTGCATTAGGCCCTTATCCAATTCACTTTTTTTAAAAGTTTTCTCCTAGGAAAAACAAGGGTGAAGAGGCACCCAGGATATATAAAAATTCAATAAGAACACAATAAAATAAAAAAAATAGGAGGCAGCTTACCTATCCAATGACACTAACAAAGATAAACAATAAAGATTTTTATTTTGCACAGGCAATGCGTTTCATGGGTACTCGCCCACTTCCTTAGGCTAGTTACCGTGTCACTTTAAACAAGCCAAAAAGCCAGGAGCGTGAGAACAGCTGAGGAATTTTTAGATACAGAGAAGGATCTGAAGAGAAGGAGGCTTACTTTATTCCTATTCTTGGATGCTTCCTCCCTCCCATTCAGAATGAGCTCTCCCTGGCTGTAAACTTTATTTTACACTGCGAGGCAGGCAGAGAGAGAGAGGAACACACAGAGCTGCACCTGATGTTATTTACACACATTTGAAGCCATAGTTCTACTTTCTTTGTATCATTCTCAGCACATTTTACTCACAGTATTACTACTAGTGAAGATGTTTCTGTATGCTGGATGTGCTGGACACAGTCCTCCATAGTAATCAGGGCCGGCCTTTGACCTGAGCGACCGGTGCGATCGCTCAGGGCGCCGGCCTCCAGGGGGCGCTCCTGCCGCCTGTATTTTAATGCGGAAGCTGCGTCCCCGGCTGGGTCCGTCTCGCTCTGCCCCCTGGTGCCGCAAACATGCCCGTAATAGAGGGGAAGCCGCGGGGAGGGCAGCCCGACCTCTCCCTCCCTTCCTCTCCGGGCCACCCTCCGTGCTCCCCCCTCCGATGCTGCTGCAGACTGCAAAGAGAACAACTCACCTCCCTGGTTCCGATCACCGGAGCCTCTCACGTCACTTACCGCTGGTCTCCTCTTCTACATTGTCACTGATGCACACTAAACTTCCTGCTTAACAGGAAGTTTAGTGTGCATCAGTGACAATGTAGAAGAGGAGACCAGCGGCAAGTGACGTGAGAGGCGCCGGCGATCGGAACCAGGGAGGTGAGTTGTTCTCTCTGCAGTCTGCATCGGAGGGGGAAGCACGGAGGGTGGCCCGGAGAGGAAGGGAGGGAGAGGTCGGGCTGCCTTCCCCGCGGCTCTTCCTCCGCTATGAGGGGGGGCAGCTACCTATCTAATCTATACTGGGGGCAGCTACTTATCTTGCCAATACTGGGGGGACCTACCTATCTAACCTATACTGGGGGGCACCTACCTATCTAACCTATACTGTGGGGCAGCTAACTATCTAGCCAATACTGGGGGCACCTACCTATCTAACCTATACTGGGGGGCACCTACCTATCTAATCTATACTGGGGGGCACCTACCTATCTAATCTATACTGGGGGCAGCTACCTATCTAGCCAATACAGGGGGCACCTACCTATCTAACCTATACTGGGGGGCACCTACCTATCTAATCTATACTGGGGGCAGCTACCTATCTAGCCAATACTGGGGGGCAGCTACCTATCTAACCTATACTGGGGGCACCTACCTATCTAACCTATACTGGGGGGGCAGCTACCTATCTAATCTATACTGGGGGAAGCTCCCTATCTAATCTATACTGGGGGCAGCAACCTATCTAATCTATACTGGGGGCAGCTACCTATCTAACCTATACTGGGGGCAGCTACCTATCTAATCTATACTGGGGGCAGCTACTTATCTAATCTATACTGGGGGCAGCAACCTATCTAATCTATCCTGGGGGCAGCAATTTATCTAATCTATCCTGGGGGCAGCTACCTATCTAATCTATACTGGGGGCAGCTACCTATCTAATCTATACTGGGGGCAGCAACCTATCTATACTGGGGGCAGCTACCTATCTAATCTATACTGGGGGCAGCTACCTATCTAATCTATACTGGGGGCAGCTACCTATGGTAGATCCCCCCCCTCCCTTAGTGTATATAGGCTACTAGTCTTGTAGATGTAGACAGATTCCCCCTTTAGTGTATATAGGCTACTGGTCTTGCAGTCGCAGATCCCCTTTTAGTGTATTTAGGCAGCAGATTACACCCCCCCCCATTAGTGTATGTGTGTGGTGCGCTCACACGCAAAGAGGATGAATTGGGGGGTGGGGGGGTGGGGGAGGCGCCAAAATCTGGTTATGCTCAGGGCGCTGTGAAAGGCCGGCCCTGATAGTAATGCTACGCTCAAAACTGTTCTCTGTAAATGTCATAATTTCTTCACATAAAACATGAAAAGATGAAAAAAGCCTTTGTATTGCTATTTGCTAGTAATTACTTGAAATATATGTGGCATTTAGAATTTTAGTTATAATTTTAGTTATCTTTGATAGTTGTACTTTAAGTATGAAGGTTTCTCCAGTTTTTGTCAGATTCACCTTGCCTACAAAACATCTTGAGGTACAACCAAATCCTTAGGTCTCTTTTCAATACTAAGCCTGTGCGACATTCACAGTGCACACGTTGTGTTTGTGTGTAACGTGTAGGCGTTGTAGCGTTATTAAAAAGTGCTCCATGCTGTGCGTTTAGCAATAATTCTGATGCGTTACTTGTGCTGCACATGCTCAGCAATGTTTTTTTTTTTTTTTTTTTAAAGAGTAACGCATGCGCCGTTTTCGTTCCAACACTGTGCGACAAAAATGGTGCACCAAGAGATGCATAAAAAAAAGAAAGTCTATATGCGTTGCGTTAGGGCCACGCCACGTTGTGCGACCTTAACGTCGCACTGAGACGCAACGTCCTACTGTGTAAGAGGCTTTACAGGAAGGCTTGGATTACAAGTTGTGAAATGATGTTCCTGTTCTCCCTACAAGCACTTTTGGCCTTTTTTTCTAATGTGAGAAACCCAAACCAGTGAGTACCTAGGGTTATGGCAGTGTTTCTAAAACCTGTCCTCGTGACTCCCCAACGGGGCATGCATTGCAGGCAACCTCACCTATGCACAGGTGGGGTAATTCGTGTCTCAGCTAGGTGGATTCCATGTAACCGAGACGCTAATTACCCCACCTGTGCATAGGTGAGGTTGCCTGAAAAACATGCACCGTTGGGGAGTCACGAGGACAGTTTTGAGAAACCTTGGGTTATGGTGTGCACTAACACACAATCAGTGTCTCCCATAACAATCATGGCTTGGAATAAGCACTGTACAGACATGTTCAGGCATGAGCATGGCCACACAGCGACTGCGCAAATACAGCCTTGTCTGCACAGTAAGTCGGAGCCACTCATGCATGCAGGAAGCCAGAGCCATGCTCGCTTAGGTGCAGCCCTGCAGTGCTCGTGCCAGAAGAGGTGCACTGCCTCAGTATTAATGAGGGATTAAATGCTGACATAACATTCAGTAAAAACACGTTTTCCTACTTTTTATTACCTATACAGTTATCATATTTGCTTTTGTGCATAGGTGTTGTCCATTTACAAATTACAAGTTCCCATAGTACAGTTTATCTGCACTGAAAGCAACCATTGTAATTTATTGCATAGCTGCTGTAGTTATATATTACAACATATCCAGTGAGACTGTGTCTTCTCCTGTGTACACTTTTGGCTTGTATTCAGCTGAGACACTGCTAGCAGTGTTTATATTATCATGTTTGTTTTCTTATCAGCTACTATTGTAATCATTTCCTCAGATTCGTCAATGGCTCTAGGCTTGCCACTGAAGAAGAAAATGCTGTGTTTAACTGTTTGAATGCTGTTCTGCTACCAATGTTTTTTTAGGGTGGAAGTACATTTTTTTGCTGTAAAGAATCTTTAAGAGCAAAGAAGACATGCTGAATTTCACACCACTTTAAAGGAGTGATCCAAGCAAAGAAAAAGAAGCAAAAAAAGATCCACTTACCTGGGGCTTCCTCCCGCCCATTGCAGCCATCCTGTGCCCTTGCCGCAGCTCCGGTGGCTCCTGGGCTTCTCTGCTGGCGCAGCCGATCTCGCCAGGTCGGGTTCCGGGTCGGCTTCTTCGGGTCACGGTACTGTGCAGGCGCAGTAGTTCTGCGCCTGCGCAGTACCATCCTGATGACGTCGGAGAGACCAAATGACCCGCGCAGTGGAGCGCAGAAGAAGCCAACCCGGAACCCGACCTGGTGAGGTTGGCTGCGCCAGCGGAGAAGGCCGGGAGCCACCGGAGCTGCGGCGAGGGCACAGGACAGCTGCCATGGGGCTGGAGGAAGCTTCAGGTAAGTGGATCTTTTGTTTTTTTTTACTAGCTTGGATGTGTCCTTTAAGGAGGGTAGAGCACTGGAAGTCAGCATTGGAAGCCTCTGAAGGATCCAGATTCTTCCCTCGCCTTAGGTTAGTTTTTACTTTATTAGATAGTTTGACACCTCAGGTTTTCTTTAAAGAGACACTGAAATGAAAAAAAAAATTATGATATTATGAATTGGTTGTGTAGCACGGATAATTATTAAAACATTAGTAGCAAAGAAAATATTCTCATATTTTTATTTTCAGTTATCTAGTGTTTTTTATAACATTGCATCATTCTCTAATATTTGCAGTTTACACACTACTCAGCATTTTAAATGATTTTACAGAGCAGGCCAGTGAACTTTTGAATTCTCCTCTGGAGAGAAAAAGAAAATACAGTGACTGACAGTTGAGATAACAAGCTTCAGAAGACAGAGCTCTCTGCAACTTCAAAAGTTCTAAAGCACAATGGCTCTTTTGCACAGATAACACTGTGTGTTTCTTAACTCTTCCTGTACTGGAAACAATATTAGACTTATATATCTGCTCCTAATGTTTTATTTCTTAGCTGTACTACACATACAAATCATTATATTAAAAAAAATGTTTTTGCTTCAGTGTCTCTTTAACGACTTGAGGAACTCGGTGTTAACCCCCCCCCCCCCCCCCCCCCCCCCCCCCCTAGTGACCAGGACATTTTTTACTAAAATGGCAACTGCAGCTTTAAGGCCTAGCTGCAGGGCTGCTCAACTCAGCACACAAGTTATTTCCCCCCCCCCCCCCATCCTTTTCTCCCTACCAACAGAGCTCTCTGTAAGGGGGGTATAGCAGTAACATCTTCTGAAGCACTTTACAAAGTACATACAGTGGGTTGCAAAAGTATTCGGCCCCCTTGAAGTTTTCCACATTTTGTCATATTACAGCCACAAACATGAACAAATTTTATTGGAATTCCACATGAAAGACCAATACAAAGTGGTGTACACATGAGAAGTGGAACGAAGATCATACATGATTCCAAACATTTTTTACAAATAAATAACTGCAAAGTGGGGTGTGCATAATTATTCGGCCCCCTTTGATCTGAGTGCAGTCAGTTGTCTATAGACATTGCTTGATGAGTGCTAATGACTAAATAGAGTGCACCTGTGTGTAATCTAATGTCAGTACAAATACAGCTGCACTGTAAGGGCCTCAGAGGTTGTTTAAGAGAATATTGGGAGCAACAACACTGTGAAGTCCAAAGAACACACAAGACAGGTCAGGGATCAAGTTATTGAGAAATTTAAAGCAGGATTAGGCTACAAAAATATTTCCAAAGCCTTGAACATCCCACGGAGCACTGTTCAAGCGATCATTCAGAAATGGAAGGAGTATGGCACAACTGTAAACCTACCAAGACAAGGCCATCCACCTAACTCACAGGCCGAACAAGGAGAGTGCTGATCAGAAATGCAGTCAAGAGGTCCATGGTGACTCTGGACGAGCTGCAGAGATATACAGCTCAGATGGGGAAATCTGTCCATAGGACAACTATTAGTCATGCACTGTACAAAGTTGGCCTTTATGGAAGAGTGGCAAGAAGAAAGGCATTGTTAACAGAAAGCATAAGAAGTACCGTTTGCAGTTTGCCACAAGCCATGTGGGGGACACAGCAAACATGTGGAAGAAGGTGCTCTGGTCAGATGAGACCAAAATGGAACTTTTTGGCCAAAATGCAAAACGCTATGTGTGGCGGAAAACTAACACTGCACATCACTCTGAACACACCATCCCCACTGTCAAATATGGTGGTGGCAGCATCATGCTCGGGGGGTGCATCTCTTCAGCAGCGACAGGGAAGCTGGTCAGAGTTGATGGGAAGATGGATGGAGCTAAATACAGGGCAAACTTGGAAGAAAACCTCTTGGAGACTGCAAAAGACTTGAGACTGGGGCGGAGGTTCATTTTCCAGCAGGACAATGACCCTAAACATAAAGCCAGGGCAACAATGGAATGGTTTAAAACAAAACATATCTATGTGTTAGAATTGCCAGTCAAAGTCCAGATCTAAATCCAATCGAGAATCTGTGGCAAGATCTGAAAACTGCTGTTCACAAATGCTGTCCATCTAATCTGACTGAGCTGGAGCTGTTTTGCAAAGAAGAATGGGCAAGGATTTCAGTCTCTAGATGTGCAAAGCTGGTAGAGACATACCCTAAAGGATTGGCAGCTGTAATTGCAGCAAAAGGTGGTTCTACAAAGTATTGACTCAGGGGGCCGAATAAATACGCACACCCCACTTTGCAGTTATTTATTTGTAAAAAATGTTTGGAATGATGCATGATTTTCGATCCACTTCTCACATGTACACCACTTTGTATTGGTCTTTCACATGGACTTCCAATAAAATTGATGCATGTTTGTGACAGTAATGTGACAAAATGTGGAAAACTTCAAGGGGGCCGAATACTTTTGCAACCCACTGTAGTCATGTCTTCGGAGGAGCTCACAATCTAATCCTACCATAGTCTAATGTCCTACCATATAAGTATGTATTTATATAGCACTGGCATCCACTGCAGCACTTTACAGAGTACATAGTCATGTCACTGTTTGTACTTAGAGGAGCTCACCCTCCAATCCTGTCATAGTGGAATATCCCTACCATATTGTTATGTATTTATATAGCACTGACGTTTTGCAGCACTTTATAGTACAGTCATGTCACTCTGACTGTCCTCCAGAAGAGTTCACAATCTGCTATATGTATAGTAAGTAGTGCGTCTTTTTTTATTAGGAGAGGAAGCATTATTCAAAGTTTTGCTATTGATGTCCACAGTCTGTGAATTACACCACTGCTAAGTTCATGCACACCATGACCCCATATCCACTTTCCAGTGCATAGACACGCCCCTTTTTTGTACATGCTATGTTTTTTTACCACGCCCCTGCTGTTGGCCACACCCCCTCTTTTTCTACGAAAGATCCAGCACCTGCATAGCACCCCCTAAAAAAATTTCCTGGACAGCAACATAGGAGAAAAGTTATTTATGTCTCATTTTACTCTGGGAAAATGTATTTCTTATTTGTATATGTTTACATGTATTTAAAATTTTAAGATTTTTGCGATAGTGGTCCTTTAAGGCAAGCAGTATTGTGTATTTGCCAACATATAGCAACCAGTCATAATTTATCTGATTAACTGGAAGGGCGAATGGACATTGGAGAACTGGGAAACTTGCCAAGCACCTGACAGCTGTGACAGAGGAGAGGAGCTCTGCGAGTAAAGAACAGGAGGATTGGAGGCCAGCAGGAGCCTTCCTAAATACATGTTTTCCTACCTTTTTAAAATTTGCCTAGATAAACACTTTAAATACTCTAGCTTTATTTTGCCTCGTAAATAATTCATAAGAGACATTCGTGTTTATTTGTGTGTTATGTTTGTACATGTGAGTGTTTTAATTACACTTGTATTGGTGGGTTTAAAGTGCCATTTGCTGTGATGTGTATCTAGGTGGAGAAAAAGCCATTATGTTAAAAGTAGTGGCTGATGTAAAATCTCTGGCATAGCTCAAGAACTGCAGAAGACAAAAACAAATTGCTTTCCATAAAGAAGACGCCTGACGTTGTGAATGCTTCCATTCTATTCAGTGCTCTTTTTAACCTGTAAAATAAAATGTATACTTACTTTGATAATCTTTATGCTCTTGAGATGGCTTTAGGTCCCTTTATTGGGCCTGGCCTTCCCTCCATCTTGCCACTGAAGGCCCCGTACATAGTTGCAAAAGGGATCAGTCGGAGCCCGAAGCATGCACAGTCTACTCCGCGCTGCCCTTCTCATATTTCGTGCTCCCACACTGCTGTGCACAGGAGCAGTTCAGCGCATGCCCAGGACAATCCAGTGATGGCTGCCATGGGCGTAGCAATCACCCCTTTGACCCCTGCCATCGTAGGGGGGGGGGGGGGGCAGAGGCTTTGGGGGCCCTACTCCTTCCTCTCCCCAACCGCAAGTGCAGCTAATTAGCAACAAAAAATTCCCTTTCGCTCACAAAAACTGTCCCCTCCACCTCCTCCTGCCACACAGAGTAGTAGGAGCGTGTGTAATTTTTTTCCTGCTTCCAGACACTGCTTCACAGCCGAATACTCTCTGTTGCCATTTGCTGGATCCCGATAACGTGACCTGCATAGAGTTCGGGGAACAAGGGGGCCCCATGCTATCATTTTTGCAGGGGGGCCCTATGCTATCATTTTTGCAGGGGGGCTCTATTAACTCTATTTATGCCCCTGATGGCTGCTACACACAGCCATGTGGGAGCGTAAACAGAGAGGGCACGTGGACAGTCTGCATGACCTGGAAATGCCACCAGAATTCCAGAGGGGAGTCCAGATGCAATAATAGGACTGGGGGCCTGAAGAGCCTATAGATCATCAAGGTAAGCATGTTTTAACACTTTTTTTTTATCCTCAGGTTCACTTTAAAGTACACCTGAAGTGAGGGGGATATGGTGGCTGCCATAATTATTTCCTTTTAAACAATACCAGTTTCCTGGCAGTCCTGCTGATCTTTCTGGCTCCAGTAGTGTCTGAATCACCTACCTGAAACAAGCATGTGGCAAATCCAGTCAGATATCAGTCAGAAACATCAGATCTGCATAATTGCTCTGAGTCTATGGCTGAGAGTATTAGAGACAGAGGCTCAGCAGGACAGCCAGTCAATGTGCATTGTTAAAAGGGAAATTAATATGTCAGCCTGCACTACTTGCTGATTAGCTAAGTTTTCATATAAATGTATTTTCATTTTTGCCTGTGTACTGTGCATGACAAACGTATAGGTCCCAGTTTTCTTGTGAGAATCTCAGTACAGGCTTGTAGGAATACAGGGGTTCATTTTTCTCAGTCTATCACAGGATTGACTACACATAGAGCATAAAAAGCTAGTTGCAGAAAACAGTATAAGGATTACAGACACCAGGGCCCATATGCAATTCACTTTTTCATCTAAGTTTTCTCCTAGAAGATAAGTTTTCAATTTTTTTTTTCCTTTGTTTTTAACCCATTCAGGTTCCGTCGTTTTCACTTGAGAAATGTTCACCTCCCATTCATTAGCCTATAACTTTATCACTACTTATCACAATGAACTGATCTACATCTTGTTTTTTCCGCCACCAATTAGGCTTTCTTTGGGGGGTACATTTTGCTAAGAGCCACTTTACTGTAAATGCATTTTAACAGGAAGAATAAGAAAAAAACGGAAAAAATCATTATTTCTCAGTTTTCAGCCATTATAGTTTTAAAATAATACATGCCTCCATAATTAAAACTCACGTTTTGTATTTGCCCATATGTCCCGGTTATTACACCGTTAAAATTATGTCCCTATCACAATGTATGGCGACAATATTTTATTTGGAAATAAAGGTGCATTTTTTCCGTTTTGCATCCATCACTATTAACAAGTTTAAAATAAAAAAATATAGAAATATTTCATCTTTACATTGATATTTAAAAAGTTTAGACCCTTAGGTAAATATTTACATGTTTTTTTTTTTTATTGTAATTTTTTTTTTTATATTAAACATTTTATTTGGGTATTTTTGGGAGGGTGGGATGTAAAGTATAGTTTTATAATGTAATTGTGTGTTATGTTTAACTTTTTTTTAATTTTAGTTGTAGTTTTACTTTTTGGCCACAAGATGGCGGCCATGAGTTTGTTTACATGACGTCACTCTAAGCGTAACTCACGCTTAGAGTGACTCATCGGGAAGGGAACGGCCAGAAAGGCGCAGCTTCCGAGAGAAGCTGTCGCTTTTTCAGCGGGGGAGAGGAATCAGTGATCGGGCACCATAGCCCGATACATTGATTCCTTGGCTACCGAATCCGCGGCCGGGAGTGCGCGTGCACGCGCGCGATCGGCCGCGGGAGTGCGCGGTAGCGCGCATGGTTCCTGGACGTAGTTTCTACGTCCAGGAACCAAAATAGGTTAAGTTAGTCAAAATTACAATATTTCCATTTCAGTAAGTAGACAGAAATAATAAACATGATACATTAATACAATGTTGTTGATTTTTATCGAGTACAATATATTGTCAAGTAGTAACCACCATTATTTATCAAATTTTTTTCCCCTTTATAGCCCTCCCTCCTCCCATCCCTATCACCGTCTTGTATATAATTCGAAACATGACGTTATATATCTCGAAAAATGTATAGGACTAATTTTCCCATTAACAATTTGATACTTCGTCGATGTTACTCGTTATGAATAAATCTACCATCTATCTATGCCCTCAACTTGCTCAGATTCCCTGCTATTTCCCTCTGTAAATACCATGGAGTATCCTGAAATGGTTTCATAATATTTTGAATTTCTACAGTATCAAGAGTACTAATAATAACATTTTTCCAAATATCAAACAAATGTTTAATCTTTTTTTTTCCTCTATATTATCTAAGTGGAACATATGCAAAAGTTCTTGTTTTACATCCCAAATGTTAGGTTGACTGAGGTATATCCACTTATTGTATACAACCTTACGCGCTGCTATAAGTGTTATGTGCGCTAAAATTGGAACCAGTGGCGTAGCTAAGGAGCTGTGGGCCCCGATGCAAGTTTTACAATGGGGCCCCCCAAGCACTCTATACATAACAATTGACACGGCGCACCAAAACCTGCCAATGGCAACTACGGTGTCAGAGGTGCAAGAAGGGGATGGGGAACAGTTTGTTAATGATTACCACTATTCAAAGTAACTTTAGTAGTGATTATGAGCACAGGACCAATAGAGAGCTAATACTGCAGTTGAGGGAGGGCCCTTCGGGGCCCCTCTGGCCCAAGGGCCCCGATGCGGTCGCTACCTCTGCACCCCCTATTGCTACTCCCCTGATTGGAACAGTTGATGTCTGTTCCTGTGTATTAATATCTGCGAGTTCGGAAAAATTGAACAGACATAATTGAGGAGTCAAGGTGATCCTATATTTACAGAGGGTAAGTATATACCTTTCGACTTTAATCCAAAAGATAGCTATATTACTACATCCCTATAAACAATGGAAGAGATTAGCATCTTGTAGGGAGCATTTGGGGCAGCGCGGCCGGTAGTAATTCAGAGGGTTTCTATATTTAATGGTAAAGGCATATTTTGCGCGATGTATCATCTTAAAATGAGATTCTCTCCATGTCTCATCTGTTACTATTGATCGAAATGTATTGTTACCTTTTATAATTTGAGAATTTTTCATCTTTTATCTTTTGAATTATAAAATTACATCTTTTGCATATTAATTTTTTAAAAGTATGGAAGGTTAGGGGTGTGGTGGGGGCGTGATTAGAGGTGTGGCAGGGGCGTGTCTTAAAGTATTCCTCTTTCTCATCAAAAAATGTTAGGAAAAATGATGATGGACTGTGAAACTGTATGACTAAAGTAGTGGGCACCAGCGAAGCAACTTACCATTTGTTCCCAGTGGTGCAATTCAGCCAGCTGAATGGGTTGTGAGCAGTCATAGCTGCTGAGTCTCATCCTTAGACAGAGACATTTCTAACATTTTTGTCACCCCAGGCAAGAAGTGCCCCCTTCCTCCCTCCAGAAAAAAAAACATGCACACAGTAGAAAATATAAACCATGTGCCATATAATATGGGTGCATAATACAGTAAGTCCCTGAAATACAAACAACCCGCTATTCCTATTGCATTTCATCATTTCATTGCATACTCCCTTCCTGCCACTGAAAAGCTAGACCTGGAGAGCCACCTCTTGTTTTCTCAGTGCAACTTAATAATACGGAGCCAGCAGATTAACTTCTAACTTCATACACAACAAATAAATAAATAGTCTGCTGTCTCATGCACTTATGAATATTTATTTTTAGCCTTGGCTGCACCTTGTTGTGACACTAACATTTAAAAACAGACACAATTAAAAACCAACTACCTGGCCAGGAGTGCTAGCTGTTACTCAATGGGGCCTGACCCACTCACTTGTACGGTATGATCGCCCGACCTCAGCCTATGCAAAAGACACCGTACTGAGATGGATCAAGGAAGGCCCTCTACCACCACCAAAACACCACACACTGTGAGATATCGATCCGATTGGAACAACTTCACACACGGAATTTTGATCCCTTCAAGCGGTTTTCAGCAAGCCAAAACATATGAATTATGCACTGGAAGATGGAGGAAGCTGCTGGCATGTAAGAACACAACAGATCCTATAAGCACAAAGTCACTTGATAAGCTGGAGCATATGCCGATTCCGCAAGATGGTTGACACAAAGCCTTTATACTTGCGCATTTGAAGGTGAGCTCCGGCTCACATTACTGTAGGACCGACAGTGCACTGGGTCAAGACTGTTCATTCAGCCGCGCTGTTGTCATTCCTCTCCAGGGGCTCGATGGCTGTCATATGCCGCTATGGGATCCCGGCCGTGTTGATGGAGTGTAGCTCAGCGTGCCAGCGTTACACGTGGTGGGCCAGCGTGAGCACTCCGGCGGTAGCCACGCCTACCGATGCGTTTTGCCCCGTCCACGGGGCTTTCTCAAGGTAGCGAGTGACGAATGGTCTGACTGTTCCCCCTCTTATGCTACCTCATCTTGACTCCACCTCAAGTTTAGATTCTCCATAGTAACCCGTGGATATACATTCTCATATATTCGGAATAGCAGAGGGTGAGGATAAGCAACACAGGAACATGTCATTTTTACTCGCTCAATGGAATTCTGATTTGT
Organism: Hyperolius riggenbachi; assembly: GCF_040937935.1. Classification (NCBI taxonomy): domain Eukaryota; kingdom Metazoa; phylum Chordata; class Amphibia; order Anura; family Hyperoliidae; genus Hyperolius; species Hyperolius riggenbachi. Next base: position 88,564,405 of record NC_090656.1, read on the forward strand.
CTCAATTAAATCACAGTACAGGAGAGTTGCATGATGCGACTAATTCATATCTTTCTTATATTACTCTTGTCGCCTGTTTCACATTTAAGGGGACATCACTCCCAATCACAGGAAGTATACCAGATTCAGATCTGTATTGAGTCCTCTGGGCACTAATGTCCCTTAACGATAAATCCATGTTTGCTCAATCTTCTATAATTCCTTCTCAAAATCTCCACCGCGAAAAGGTACATGTTGTTTTATAATGCCTTTGAACGTCAGTCCATCAGGTTTACCATCATGGTAATCCCTAAAATGTTTACCTAAGGGGCTATCCATGTCTCCGTTAGGAATATTTCCCACATGTTCACCAATGCGCTTACTTAAGCGATTTTTTGTTTTCCCTATGTACAACAGATTGCAGGGACACTTTATAGCGTATATTACACGTGTTGAGTTACAGTTTATGTTGTCTCGTATTTCAAAGGACACTGTGCCATCATGGTTAGTAAAGGTTTTACTTCTCTCCACATATCTACAATTGAAATAAACCATGACACTTGAGGGCAGGTAAATTGAAATTGCTGTTGTATTGGTGAATCCACCTTTTACATACAATATAAATTCATCCCCTTCCCCAAGTTATTGCACCAATCCCTTAGCCTAGGCAAAAAACGTGACCTCCTACTAACTACCCTAATGTCCTGGTACGCGAGCCAAAGCACTTAATCTTCATACATTTCATACTTTTCCGGAATCCGTATATTTATATAGTTCATACTGCAGTATGTACGCCCAGTGCACTGTTGCATATTACTCACGATACCCGGGACTTGGTTGGGAGAGTCACTTCAGTTTGCCCTTGCCATGTACATGCTTCAGATTCAACTTCCCTTCCGGACACCGTGTTCCTCCTCATCACACCAGTGACTGTACGCTGTGACTGCCGCTACGTTCCTACGTCCAGATTAGCACTCTGGGGTGTAGATAACCCGTGCTTGGTTCTCATTTGCAGTCCGCGGGCGTCCCCGCTCTCCCTGGGGTACTGCGTATAGCGCTCATCCCCTGGTGTGCGGCATGTGTAGGTCTGCGGGTAGTTCACGCTGGGTGGCGGTTCCATCAGCATGTTTCCAACCGCCACCCTTAGGATACGGTGGCCTGGATGGGCCAAAAAGGTCTATGCGTTTCGTCAGGTCCTCCTGACTTTCTCAAGACCAATAACCATTTGTATACTCCCTCTTGTGGTCCTTTTTATATTGGCAGACATTCTCAACTGTTTATTCAGGCTCACTTCTTTCTTACTTAATACACCATGTCTCCATCTTGTGGAATTATCTGTAAGTGCACTTAAGGATTATTATTATCCTCTGTGCTTGTGGATTTCCCCACTCGCACAGTGGCATGATCATTACCATCATAATTATTGCCTGTAAACTATACAGATAGATTGATTATTCCTGCCTTTTTTTTAATACCCTCACGGAGGTCACATAATTATTGCACTTCTCTCTGAGAAATATGCTGCATATAAATATCGGAGAGATGAGGGACCTTAATGAAGGAACCCCAATAGCGCACCCATTCCCCCCCACCCCCCCACCAATCTAATCTCCCCTGAAATTTTTTCATGACATTCATCGTTTAACATTATCTGGACCTGAGAAAACGCCTAGAGGAACACACCTAAATTAAAATCAGCATTTAATCCCTTGGGTGCTAAAGATTTGCATTTATATATCCACATACACTCTTTCTGTAACAATATCCTATAGAAGTCTCCCCTTCTGGGGCTGACCTTTAATTGATATATTCACCTAAACTTAAGATTCTTGGGGTCACTGTTATGGAATTCTTTAAAGTGCTGAGCTACTGCACTTTCCACTTTTTTATTCTTAATATTATTTGTGTTCACCTATGCGCGTTCCCAGGTCCCTCCCTGTTTTGCCTATATAAATCTTCTCACACGGGCATATCAATTGGTATATTACCCTAGTGGTTGCACAATCTATGTAATCTCGTATTTTATATTCAACCTTACAATCGCTGTCAGTGAAAGTCTCACCCTCCATGGCATGCGTGGGTTTCGGGAGTGCGTCGCGCTCTGGCTGCGCTTCATAGACGATGTGTTACTTGTATGGCAGGGTGACAGGCAGGGTTTACAAGAATGTGTCAATCAGCTGAATTGCAACCAGAGAAATATATATGTAACTTATCATTGTGATGAGAGAGAAATTACTTTTTTGGATTTAAAATTGAAGAAGTGTGATGGAAAACTTGTGTCGGGTACATATAGGAAAGAAAGTGCAGGGAATACACTGCTACATGCCTCGAGCCATCACCTGGGGTGTCAGATAAAATCTGTACCCATTGGGGAATTTTTAAGAATCAGAAGGAATTGTTCCACAGTTGAAGCTTATAAACAGGAAGCAGCCATTCTGAGGCAACGTTTAAAAGAAAGGGGTTACCCGAATAGGACAATTAAGAGGGCCTATATGAGAGGCCTACAAACAGAGAGACAGTCATTATTAGTAAAAAAAAGAAAGAAGGTTAGAGAAGAGCCAACGGGAAGAGGGGGATTTAGTCAGGTTCATAACCAGGTATGGGAGTCATTGGGACCAATTGGTACAAGTTCTCAACAAAAATTGGGGTATTCTTACCCTGGACAAGGACATTGCTGAGATAGTTGGACAGACACTCCATGTGACGGCTCGGAGAAGCAGTAGCTTAAGTGATCTTCTAGCGAGAAGTGAATTCCAGAGACATGTACAAGAGAGGAGAAAAAGAAAAGGCATGTTTAAGTGCCAAAACTGTCGCCACTGTGGACATGTGATGGAGGGTGAGACCTTCTCTGACAGCGATTGTAAGGTTGAATATAAATTACGAGATTACATATATTGTGCAACCACTAGGGTAATCAACGGGCGGGGCTGCAAACAAGGCTGGCGTAGAGGAAGCTAACAGCATGGGCTCCTGAGACGAACGGAAGACTGCTACACAGTAACCGGTCGAGTGAAGCAGTGGATTACAGCAGCTCCCGGGTGAAATGACAGTCTGAGCAAGTCGGCTAACCGTGAGTCAGAGGAGGCGCGCCCCTCACACCACTATACTTTACGCAGGCAGGATAAACCAACAAGTATGCTGCAGAGTAAGAAGTTACTTTGGCTTTTAAAGTTGCATCTATGAGAGTGGACACGGACTGGGATTGAAATCTAGATCTATTGGATGGAAGATATGACAATATGATTTGTGTTGAAGCAATCAATGCCTGAGGCGTACTCTTTCCAGTCCATACAAGTATCAAGCAGCTCCACAGTTTTAGGCAGTTATAGTAAAATGGTTGCAATCTATCAGTGAGCGTTGTGAATGAGGCCTCAGTGTGCGTCCATGGTGGTGGGGCCACATAGTAGTCCAGTGATGCCAAAGTGCAGGGGGTTTATGCATAGGCTGTAAAGCCGGGCGATCCTCCATTGCGCATATTAGGCTAGGACTAGTGGCAAGAAGAGCGAACCCGAGCACGCCAGCCTTGTAGTTTATTTTAAATGGGAAGTTTTAATTCAGGTACAAGTGTACCCAGCTTGTGGTTTTGGAATGCACAATAAAGTAATTTGTTTGATAACCAACTGAAGACGCGGGTGACATATAATTTTTTGTACAGATATAACGTTTTATAGCACCTTAGCGTCTCCTCTAAATTGAGTCTATTTGGTATCTACCCAGCATGGCCGCTCACTACACAAATAAACAATTATAGTATTGATACGGTGAGCAGGACAGCTATACACCACTTTTAGTGGTATTTTTGTGCGACATTGAACCACAAGTGGTGGAGATACACATAAGATCTGGGATTTTACGCGTACTTAGGAATAGAACCTCTGATAGATGTGTTAAGATATTGAGTGATTCAACTATGGCATATATGTTAACGGAGGATATTGATCATGATATTACCGCAACTTTCACACAACAAGGGACAACCGAAAGTGAGAGGGAACTAGGTGAAGAGATTGAACCCCTGTTTAGGGAACATAAAAAATTAATTTTTAAGTCGTTACGCAGAAAGTGAGATATATCAACACTACAATTTTATGTAAAAGCGAAGGTTGTCCCTTGGGGTCTGAGAGAGAAGATCATACCAGCAGAACATTTACACAATGAAAGATTCATGAAAAAATGGAAAGAAGGTTGCATCTTGAGGGGTCTTTTTGTTATGGGCCTGATTATTGAGGAAGAGAAAATTCAATTTGAGGAATTGAGCTCAAACATTGAGGCGAGTAAGGAAAAGTTGGATAAGTTTCAAAAAAATCCCAAATTTGAGAAATTAAACAAACAGCTCAAATTGGAGGTAGAGAGAAGTCAACAAAAAATTAAAAAAGAAAAACAACAAAAATTTCAAGAGGATCTAAAATCATGGAACAATGGGGAATTTTTTGAATGTAAGCGTGGAAGACCTAGGAGTAGATCTAGAAGCAGAGTGTTAGCTAAACCAAGGGAAGGGGGAGGCCCTGTGGACGAAAATTCGAGTAGGACTATTGTTTTTTTAGATCAGGAAAAAGAAAGCGAGGTAGAAGGGGAAGAGGAGGAAGAGGAGGAAGAAGAGATAAAACAGATAGAAAAGAAGGGTATTTTGAAAGTACAGAAGGGAACACAAAAGAAGGAAGAAGTAAAGAAAAGGAGTCAGCCAGTGAGAGGACAGAAGGACAAATGAATAATAATAATGTAATCAATCTTGCAAATATTGAACTAAATGAGGACGCACTGTCACTTTTACATAAGGGGTTGTCCTTTGCCCCTAAAACGGGAGGCGACCAATTTGAGGTATACAAGGATCTAACATTCTTCCTTAGACGGGTGGCATTGAAATTAATGTTTGAGAAAGGAGAGGAGGAAAATGTGGAGATAGAGTCCCTAACGGGAGAAATTGAAACAAAAGGTAAACGAAGTGTCACAGACAGAAATTGTCTGAGAGATTTGGAATCTCTGTTAGACGAGGGGGGCAACGAAGTACAGACAGGTGTAATTGAACACCTGAATCCAAATCCCCTTGGGGTACGTAAAAAATCCAAATATATGCCATCTTTGAATCACAAACTGAAAACTTTTAAGGACCTGGTACAACGGGACCTAGAAAAATTAAATTGGGGGTTGAAGAGATGGGAGAGAGATAACTTGACCCCGGGAGAAAGAACAGCAATGGAGGTGCTAAAAGCAAGGGATGATATAATAATACGCCCCAGTGACAAGGGGGGCAATGTTGTTATCTTGACCTGTGAATATTACAAAAAGGAAGTACTCCGCCTTCTGTCTTGCAGTGAAACCTATGTAAGATTACGGGAAAACCCCTTCCTGACCATGAAGACTAGGGTTAATGCCTTGGTCGGTATGGGAAAGGAACAGGGAGTTTTGACGAAAAACGAAGCAGAGTTTTGCACAGTGACTACATTTAGGATGCCAATTTTCTATATAATCCCGAAAATTCATAAAAACAGAGACATGCCCCCGGGACGTCCTATAGTCTCGGGAATAGGCGGTCCCTTAGAGAACTTGGGGAAGTTTTTGGATGGGAAATTGAAACACATGGTGGAAGGTCTGCCCTCGTTTGTGCGTGATACAGGGGATGTTATCTCTGTCCTGGAGGAGGTGAGAGTGGAGGACGGCGATGTCATCGCCAGTATTGACGTAGAAGGGCTCTATACATCAATACCGCATGAGACGGGCCTAGCAGCAACAGCTTTTTTCTTACAGGAATATCACCCTGATACGCCACTTCACAACCAGTTCATTTTGGACGCATTACAATTGGTGTTGGAGTTCAATTGCTTCTCGTTTGATGGTCGGTTCTACCGCCAGGCCAGGGGCACGTCCATGGGGGCATCTTGTGCCCCTGCATACGCCTGCCTCCATTTGGGACTCTGGGAAAGACAGGACGTGTACCCTATGTACCTCTTCCAACGGCACGTTGTGCTGTGGCTGAGGTTCATAGATGACGTGCTCCTGGTCTGGCGGGGAACAAGTGAACAGCTAAAGATGTTTGTGGAGGAATTAGGTCAAAATGAGAGAAATTTAAGTTTTACGTATCAGTTTGACAAGGATAGTTTGTCTTTCTTGGACTTGATGATCTTTAAGTATGAAAACAAATTGCTATCTAAGACATTCAGAAAACCCACAGCAGGAAATACACTCTTACATTACTTTAGTCACCATCTGATATCACAAAGGACAGCGGTCCCTGGTGGACAATTTACTAGATTGCGCAGAAATTGCGCGTTAGAGGAGGATTTCAGGTTGGAAGCAATCGATTTGAGTAAGAGATTAAGGGAAAGGGGGTACCCTGATAAGTTGATAGAACAGGAGTTTTCAAAAATTAGCAGGAAATCAAGGTCAGAGGTCCTAAAGGGAACACAAAGAAAAATCAATCCTGGGAAAAATGATCCAGTCAGATTTGTTACAACCTATGGGTCTCACTGGTATGGATTACGTGAACTCTTAGAGAAACATTGGAACATTTTGATGTTAGACCATAAAATCAAAAACATAGTTGGAGAACGACCTTTTATGACGGCAAGAAAGGCATTGAACTTGAAAGACCGCTTAGTGCGGTCAGAATTTAATTCAAAGAAAAATGAAACCTGGTTGGGACGTTGTCCTAGGAAGGTAGGAATGTTCAGCTGTGGAGACTGCAGGGTCTGTAGGTTTGTAGAGAGAAGCAAGGAATTCACCAATGCAAAGGGTACACGGACTTATGAAATCAGGGACAATATTAATTGTAATACTGAGAGAGTGGTGTACTGTATAACGTGTCCGTGTGGACTGATGTACATAGGGAAGACAAAAAGGAATTAGGAACTCGTATTGGAGAGCATATCAAAAATATTGAAGAAGCTGACCCAGACAGCCCCCTGGGAACGCACTTTGAAAGATATCATAAAGGAAACCCAAGGGGATTGACATTTAAAGGAATTATAAAACAACATCTACCTAGAAGAGGAGGAGATATAGAGAACGAACTTTATAAAATAGAGGCAAAATGGATTTACCAACTGGGAACGTTAATCCCAAGAGGTCTGAACTCGGACCTAAATCTGGCATACTTCCTTGGAGAATAACAATGATAATAAAATAATAATAAAAAATTGTGATGTTCTGTATGTGTCCACGCTGTACCTGTTTCCCTCAGGATTTGTGCTGTAGGGAGAGGTGAAAAAAAGGTGGAGGGGACATGCAACACAATCAAAAATTAAAAAGAAAGTTTCGAAAATGAGGAGCAATTTGAATTAAAGAAAATAGAATCTTGACTGCAGTAGTGTCTGAAAAGGAAATTTGCCGGTATTGGTTTAATGCGAGAAACACCTCATGTGGAGAAAGTGTGTGTTGAAAGTGCCTCATAGTGCTCACCAATGAGGAAATGGCTGTATAAAAGGACGAGGAGATGAATATCTTCAAAGCACTGTCAGTGTTACACTATACGTCTTTAAAAACAGATACAAGCCACTCCTTCATGTATCAGAGGGATTTAAGGATGACAAGTACGTGAATCTGGCAAGCCCCCTTCCGTTTTGAGAAAGCCTCGGTGGGCGGGGCGAAACGCGTCAACGGGCGGGGCTGCAAACAAGGCTGGCGTAGAGGAAGCTAACAGCATGGGCTCCTAAGACGAACGGAAGACTGCTACACAGTAACCGGTCGAGTGAAGCAGTGGATTACAGCAGCTCCCGGGTGAAATGACAGTCTGAGCAAGTCGGCATTGAAATTGAAAATCTAGATCTATTGGATTGAAATCTAGATCTATTGGATGGAAGATATGACAATATGATTTGTGTTGAAGCAATCAATGCCTGAGGCGTACTCTTTTCAGTCCATACAAGTATCAAGCAGCTCCACAGTTTTAGGCAGTTATAGTAAAATGGTTGCAATCTATCAGTGAGCGTTGTGAATGAGGCCTCAGTGTGCGTCCATGGTGGTGGGGCCACATAGTAGTCCAGTGATGCCAAAGTGCAGGGGGTTTACGCATAGGCTGTAAAGCCGGGCGATCCTCCATTGCGCATATTAGGCTAGGACTAGTGGCAAGAAGAGCGAACCCGAGCACGCCAGCCTTGTAGTTTATTTTAAATGGGAAGTTTTAATTCAGGTACAAGTGTACCCAGCTTGTGGTTTTGGAATGCACAATAAAGTAATTTGTTTGATAACCAACTGAAGACGCGGGTGACATATAATTTTTTGTACAGTTATAACGTTTTATAGCACCTTAGTGTCTCCTCTAAATTGAGTCTATTTGGTATCTACCCAGCATGGCCGCTCACTACACAAATAAACAATTTTAATCAATTGATATGCCCTTGTGAGAAGATTTATATAGGCAAAAGAGGGAGGGACCTGGGAACGCGCATAGGTGAACACATAAATCATATTAAGAATAAAAAAGTGGAAAGTGCAGTAGCTCGGCACTTTAAAGAATTCCATAACAGTGACCCCAAGAATCTGAAGTTTAGGGGAATATATCAATTAAAGATCAGCCCCAGAAGGGGAGACTTCTATAGGATATTGTTACAGAAAGAGTGTATGTGGATATATAAATGCAAATCTTTAGCACCCAAGGGATTAAATGCTGATTTTAATGTAGGTGTGTTCCTCTAGGCGTTTTCTCAGGTCCAGATAATGTTGAACATTGAATGTCATGAAAAAATTTCAGGGGAGATTACATTGGTGGGGGGGTGGGGGGGAATGGGTGCGCTATTGGGGTTCCTTCATTAAGGTCCCTCCTCTCTCCGATATTTATATGCAGCATATTTCTCAGAGAGAAGTGCAATAATCATGTGACCTCCGTGAGGGTATTAAAAAAAAGGCAGGAATAATCAATCCATCTGTATAGTTTACAGGCAATAATTATGATGGTAATGATCATGCCACTGTGCGAGTGGGGAAATCCACAAGCACAGAGGATAATAATAATCCTTAAGTGCACTTACAGATAATTCCACAAGATGGAGACATGGTGTATTAAGAAAGAAAGAAGTGAGCCTGAATAAACAGTTGAGAATGTCTGCCAATATAAAAAGGACCACAAGAGGGAGTTCACAAATGGTTATTGGTCTTGAGAAAGTCAGGAGGACCTGACGAAACGCGTAGACCTTTTTGGCCCATCCAGGCCACCGTATCCTAAGGGCGGCGGTTGGAAACATATTGATGGAACCGCCACCCAGCGTGAACTAGCCGCAGACCTACGCATGCCGCACACCAGCGGATGAGCGCTATACGCATTACCCCAGGGAGAGCGGGGACGCCCGCAGACTGCAAATGAGAACCAAGCACGGGTTATCTACACCCCAGAGTGCTAATCTGGACGTAGGAATGTAGCGGCAGTCACAGCGTACAGTCACTGGTGTGATGAGGAGGAACACGGTGTCCGGGAGGGAAGTTGAATGTGAAGCATGTACATGGCAAGGGCAAACTGAAGTGACTCTCCCAACCAAGTGAAGTGACTCTCCCAACCAAGTCCCGGGTATCGTGAGTAATATGCAACAGTGCACTGGGCGTACATACTGCAGTATGAACTATATAAATATACGGATTCCGGAAAAGTATGAAATGTATGAAGATTAAGTGCTTTGGCTCGCGTACCAGGACATTAGGGTAGTTAGTAGGAGGTCACGTTTTTTGCCTAGGCTAAGGGATTGGTGCAATAACTTGGGGAAGGGGATGAATTTATATTCTATGTAAAAGGTGGATTCACCAATACAACAGCAATTTCAATTTACCTGCACTCAAGTGTCATGGTTTATTTCATGTGGAAATTGTGTTAGGCACAAATTAGAGGAGGTTAATTAACATATCTACAATTAACACATGATCCACAGGGGAACATCCCCTCTCTCCTCAGATATCTATCCAACCATTTGGCAGACTGTGTGGAGTGGAATTCAGACCTCACCAGATGGTCCTTTAAATTTCGTGCTCTGCGAGCTGTCATAAAAGGCCTATCTCCAACTCGTTTTTTTATTTCCGTATCTAACATTAGTACATGCCAGTGCTTCTGAAACGACTTTTGCAGATCGTACCAGTATGGTCCAAAGTCGGACACAAACCTTATTACTTCATTATTTTTAGGGGAGGATTTTTTATTTTTTTCATAGCGTCAATCAAGGAGCCCCTATCTTTTTCAGCAACTATTTCTTCTGCCTCATCCACCAACTGTTCGGGATATCCTCGTTCTCTGAACCGAGTTTTCAAATCATTGGCCTCTCTAAGGTAATCTTCCTTTTGAGAACAGTTACACTTAATTCTTGTAAACTGTCCCTTAGGCTCAACACACACCATACAATCTAGGTTGTTCAATCATACCACTTTCATGTAGTATAAGAGCTTATCCAATCAATCATTCAAGGTATTTTCAATCTGTTGGCCCTTATACTACATAGATTTGGTAAATCTGTACAACCAAGATTGTATGGTGTGTGTTGAGCTTAAGGGATAGCTTTTTTCTGTGAAGGGAGATGAAAGCTGGAATAATGCAACAATGTGTTCCCGGCTGTTGGTTTGCGGAATGTACATGTTACCAATCTACCACTTTTTTTTTTTTTAAACCCCCTTCCTGCACTCCCCCAGCACAGTGTGTAAATGCAGAGTATAGCGCAGCAGAAGCTGTGCTCTCACCTTTCCGCCAGAGTCCAGTTCTGTGCTTCCGCTTGTCTGCTCACCGCTCGGCCTAGTGCCCGGCATCTCCTACTACATGCAGCTTGATTCCACTTGACATGAAACAGGGAGGTTAGAACACAGCCTCTGCTGCTCTATGCTCTGCATTTACACACTGGGCAGGGGGGGGGGGGGGGAGGTGCAGGAGGTGGAAGGGGACAGAAGGAGGCACAAGGGGATAGAAGGAGACACAGGGGGGTCAGAAGGAGAAACGGAGGGCCAGAAGGAAGCACAAAGGGGGACAGAAAGAGACACAAATGGGGACAAAAGGAGGGTCAGAGAGATGTGCAGGGGGCAGAGGTAGCACAGGTCGACAGAAGGATGCACAGGAAGGGGGGAGGAAGAGAGAGGGTGGTGGCACAGAAAGACACAGTCGAGGCTGCCTGCAGCTTACATTATGTTTTGATGTGATGTCTGCTCTCCAAGGACCAATGATGCTGCTGCACACATGCAGCAGAAGCAGGTGATCGAACATCTGTGGGAGGGGGGGCTTCATTCAGGGATGGGGCTCCATTTGGGAGTGGGCCTTTATTTAGGGGTGGGATTTAATACAGAGGCATGGCGTCCCCCAGGACCAATGACACTCTAGGCAATGGCCCGGAATTCCTTTGCACAGGGGCGCCTCTAGGCAAGAAAACCTGGGGAGCTCCCCCATGAAAATAATCGTATTGGGTCAATGTTTCACCATAGGAAAATCGTAATGCGGCAGCGTTTCACCAGAAAATAATCATAATGCAGCAATGTTTTAACAGAAAATAATTTTAATGTGAGCAGTGTTTCACCATAAAATAATCGTAATGCGGAGATGTTTTACCATAAAATAATCGTAATGCAGCAATGTTTCACCAGAAAGTAATCATAATGCAGCAAGGTTTTACCAGAAACTAATCGTAATGCAGCAATGTTTCACCAGAAAATAATCATAATGTGGGCAACCTTTCACCAGAAGATAATCGTAATGCAGCAATGTTTTACTAGAAAATAATGGTAATGTGGGCAGCGTTTCACCAGAAAATAATGTGCACCTATAAAAAAAAAGCATTTACTCACCTGCAGAAGACTCCTCTCCCGGTGCACAGCTCCCCTGATCATCTTCCTGCAGCCAGCGGCTACGAAACTCCCACACTGACACAGGCAGAGCAGAACTACGGGAAGATGGCACCCGAAGCCCTGTACTGGAAACACAAACAGTCTCCAGTGCAGGGCTTCGGATGCCATCTTCCCGTAGCCCTTCTCTGCCTGCTGGAAGACTCCTGCAGGCTGAGGTGATCTGTGGGCTGTGAGAAGTGAACTGGTGCGGCATTTATTAGACGCCGCAAGCCAGTTCACCACCTGGGGGTCCTACAATCTGGCGATGGGGTGGGCACTTCCCCCCCCTGCGTAGCACTCCAGGCGACTGCCTGGTTGGTCTGGTGCACTAGGCGTCCCTACCTTTGCATAAAAACAGCCATGTCCTTAGAGAAACTGGGAAACATCTGATCTGGAAGATGGTCCCCTGTATCGGGGAGTTAGTAATAGGGGGCCCCCTACAGCTCTGGGGTCTCCTGCAGTTCCCCTATAGTTCCCCTATAGTTAAGGAGCATTGTGAGTCCAAATCAAATCAGCTGTATTCCCTGTATGTTTCTGTTCAGATGTCTTGATTTTGAAATAAAGAAGTATCTTAGGCAAGCATGGAGTATCTTCATTTTCTGTACAATTGAAATGGGTTGCAACAGATTGGGGACCAATTATTCTACATGTAGGTGTTTTCCTCAGTAAATTTAGAGTTTAATCTGGTCCTGGGCCGGAGGTCTACATTATCTATCTAGCATGTGCTAAAACTAAAGTATCAGTTGTGGACCGACTTTGAGGACCTATAGATTTTCTCCTGATAGAATTCAGGGTTTTTCTTTATTGTATTGTACCCACCAAACCAGGTAACATTTTCATTGAGAGAAAGTTTCTGTTTCAAAAACTACTTCTAACTGAAGCATTCCTGGACTTCCTTGCTAAATGTTATGACATTCTTTCACTGAATAGATCGCTCTATAAATAACCCCAAGAGAAAAGAAAATATAGTGATTGTAAGGAAGTGACTACACAAACAAATACCAACAGTTTGCATGACGCAATGTGAAAGTTTAAAGTAATGTAAAGTAATCCAAGCTAGGGCACTATCTGCATGAAGTTTGTATATGTCTGTGTGGGTTTTCTACAGATGCTCTGCTTTCCTCTCACATCCTAGAAACATACAGATAAGTTAATTGGCTTCCCTCTAAATTTGCCATAGACTACGATGGACATATGACTATGGTTGGGATTAGATTGTGAGCTCCTCAGAGGAATAGTTAGTGACAAGACTATGTATTGTGTAAAGTGCTGAAGAAGATGTCAGCGCTGTATAAATAATAATAATAATTTTGTCCGTTAATTATTTGAAGTGGTTAATTTTAATGGTCCTCTGGGTACAGGGGTGTAGCTATAGCGGAACGGCCCCTGTGACTGCAGGAGGGCCTAGAGCAATAGGGTTACCCCTATTACTAACTTTCCATTCCACCGATACAGGGGACCATCCTCCAGATCATGTATTTTTGTGGCTACACTTGTTATGGTGTGTTTTATGACCCTTGTGAGATAACTGGGCCCCCAAGCTGTGAGGGTCACCAAAGGGAGGCAGGGGAAGAGGTGTAAACATTAAGGGGGACTTATCAAAGTTTTGCTGGAGGTCCCCAGAAAACTAGGCGATGCCATCTTTCTCCAGAATGTCATGTGACTCCCTTTCCCCGCTACACAATATGTGCTCTCTCCAGTAGAGTGTGTCATCAATGAGGAGTCCATGAGCAAGAAATCATGTCATAGCATCACAATGGTAGCGTACACCTCCATAGCTCAATTTTATCTGCAGTTCCCATAAAGCTCTCTCACCACTAGAGATGGTTAATGAGATGCTAATAATTCCAGTGCGTATGCAAATTCCATGCAAATTATATGCAGTTTGGAAGTGAGCGAATCGAAACCATGAGAAAAAGTACATTTGATTGGCCCAATTCCACGCTGCATAAAATTTGCATGCAAGCTGGACTTAGCATCACAGTGACCATCTCTATTCACTACTCCGTTGGTAGCTTGCATCTGAAATCTAATTTTTTATTAAGATGAACCAAACAGCTTGATTCACTAAAGAACATTTATTTTAATGTGTGCGTACATTGCAAGTTGAGATTACAGCATTTATACAATTTACACAGAGATTCACACGATTTCTGTAACTCTCTAAATACATGCACCACTTTCATTGCATGTTAACCAAACAGTGTAAGTACTGCATGTATAATGTGAATAATACAAATTGTGTAAATCATTACATCCATTGCAATAATGCCGGTAATCTTAACATGCGCTGCCTGCATAGGTTACGATTAGTATACTTTACGTGAATCAAGCCCCAAGCTGCATAATATAAAAATACTGAATAAGAATTAGTTTTAAAGGACAACTGAAGTGAGATGGCTATGGAGGCTGCCATATTTATTTCCTTTTAAACAATACTAGTTGCCTGGCTGTCCTGCTGATCCTCTGTCACTATATGTTTAGCCATAGACCCTGAACAAGCATGCAGCAGATCAGGTGTTTGACTGGATTTGTCCCATGCTTGTTTCAGGTGCGGGATTCAGACACTACTGATGCATGAATGATCAGCATTACTGCCAGGCAACTGGTATTGTTTAAAAGGAAATATGGCAGCCTCCATATCCCTCACACTTTAGGTGTCCTTTAACAGATCAGACCTGATTTAGCTCCTAAACTACTGGTATAATCAGATCATCTTACTGCAATGGAAAGGGGAAGCTGCAAACACAGCATCAGGACTAGCCTATTGGGGGACACAGTAGAAATCAGACACAGTTTTCCACCAGGACTCAGTAAGTAGTCACTTGGCATATCTCAAGACTCAAGATTTTCAGAAGGTAAGTCCCTCTTTTGGGGTTTTCAGGACTTTTTTAAGCTCTGCTCAGCGCAGTAGGTGGATCCTAATGTTAAAAATACGATCCGATTCCACTTGGTGAAAAAAGGATCCATTTGCCGTGTTGCAGTAAGCAGAGCCCGAACTTGATGCATTGTTTTCAGAATTGTCGGGAAAATGTATGCAGTGAAAGCCTATGAGAACGGACAGTGTTTGCTTTCAGTAGGCAAGTCAACATGTGCACTTTGTCCACTGTCGCCTCTGTGACGGAAATACTCACGTGTCTCCACACTTCTGATGCTGCAGACTCCTCTGCTTAGTCCCAGGACACAGATTGGTGCCAAGCAGAAGCATAAGGATCAATATAGGGTTGCAAAAGACCAGTGGGAATCCTCAGCAACAGGAGGATTCTCATTGGTTCAGGGTGGACCATTGAAAATTCCTGTTTGGCAATGATTACCATTGTTCCAATCACATTTAAAGGCAATCATTACAGCACGAATAATGCGCTAATACAGCAACTGGAGGATGGCCCCATGTGGGCCCATGAAGAACAGGAGCCTTGGTGTGTCTGCATCTTTTATTAATACCTGACAACTGAAATGAAAAGATTATTTAAGGAACATTAAAGCAAACCTTCAGGCACCTTTTACACTTACTATGTTTCATAGCGTTGTGTCGCTTCCTCTCAACGCACCTCATTGCAATGGTCATTAAAATTAATGGAACAAGACATACTGCGACACAGTGTAATGTAACAAAAGTGCTCTAGCTGCGTTATCGCATGCAGCACCGGAAGCAATGAAAGTCAACGTGCAAATTTAGAGTTTTTGCAGCGTTCGCAGTACAGTGCACATGCGCAGATGCAGGTTTTCAGATGACATACTTCCTGTCCACCAGTATACATGTGACTGAAGGGTGCAACTTTTTGAAGGAAGGTTGCCTCCAATTTCCCTGTCAATGCAGTCTGCCGCATATAAAAGTGTGTGTAAAGGTGCCGTGCGAATATCCATTTAGCCAAATGCAAATTACATCGCACCAAGTGTAAAAGGGAACTAACTGAAAATAAACTAACAAGATAATTTAGGGCTGTTTTCCCTGGCAAATCACAATTGCACTCCGATCTGATCGTGATTCGGGGCACGGGCTCCGAATCTATACTCATAGCCATGCTCTTTGTTCACATTACGTGTGATTTTCTGTTTGCGTTGTATTACAAATTCTGGCAGCCTGCAGTGTATTTTGGACACTGTGACGGAATGTGCAGTCACCCTCCAGTTCCTGTTCCCTTTGCCGCAGTTTACCATTCAGCCTCAGACCCTGAGGGAATCCTGAAGGCATACAGCACAGCAGGCAAAGTAACCGTTTGGATTGGTTGGTGAGTCCACACACAGTCCAATTTTTATTGTATGTACAATCGATGCAATCTGCGATCTCATATAGAGACCAGGTCGCTGCCACCAATTCGCAATTTAGCGTGCGAATCCGCCAAGTCTAACTCTAGCTAAATCCTGTAGGAAAAAGGGTTAATTCAACAACCTTTCTAGAGAAAAATAACAACATCAATAAAACGGTTATGGTAACGTTTCTCTTAGGAGATGTGAACTCTTTGCAGAGATTTCAGAACGATTTTAATCACTTATATTAAAAAAAAAAAAAAATAATGCATAAACTAAATATAGCAATTGAAACAGATCAATGCAGTAAAAATAATCAGGATTAAAAGTGAAAATAACTGGGTATAACGTCATGAGCAGTCTTTGAGTCAAATTACTGTGACCTTTGCGATAATAAGTCCAAACGAAAGATATAATAGTCCTATTGTGGAAAGTTCTATGGTTAGAAGTCCCGGAGCAGTGCTTTTCAGCGCTGCTAGATTTGGGCTCAGCCAGCGCCGCCATAGACTATAATGGGAATCAGTCTATAGCGGCGCTCTGTGAGTAGCGTCGGCGCCGTCAGAAGACGGAGCCGAAGTTGCTTAAAAAACACAATAATTCGGCCTCCAGCAATTGCTGGAATACAAATTATATCATTCCCCCACTATCCATGGCAGCCTGGAGGGGGAATAGTAATTAACACGGCCCGGACTTGTGCAGAAGCAGGATCAGCCATATAACAGCTGTATCCTGCGCCCAAGTCTACCAGCGCCGTTTTCATATGTATGCTAGAAGTCCATGGATAACAACAGCCACTCCGAGATGGTATATGGGTGACTGGAGTCTCTCTGCCAGCCTGTGTCCAGCAGGTTTTAACCCTTTCTCCGGTGGTGGGTGGAGATTGTAAGGGGAGATGGGCTGTGTCTGCCACATGACCCTTTCTCCACCCCTTTGTCATCGCAGGCAGAAAAGAATATGAAATATCTGAAATGGTCAAATCTCGGCGTCATTTGATTTGAACACGCAGAGAATGATACAGGTATATTCCTGGCATTCTCTGCTTTACATAGACACTGAAAACCGTATATTGAGATATTCCATTTCCGACCACCCTGGAACTTGGGGTAGGAAGATGCTAGGGTGGTTTAGCTGGGTGGTTTAGCAACATTAAAATCACATCTAATCATTGTCTGATAACTTTGACATGGCTAGCATCGATGGAAAACTGATTAATTTAGTAAAATGACTAAATGACTATTTTTTTGTCTCAAGATGAATTTAAAGTCATTTCTGTAACTCCGGGCAGAGGGAATTTATGATGGTGGGGGTCTGGTTTTTTAGTCCATGCATCCTCTTATCAGTAGTAAATCTTGAGTAGATCTTGAAGTGTATGAGCTGGCTCTGGTTTATGGTTTATTGCTTCTCTCAGGAAGCACAAACAATCACATCCCCCAGTGCAGAGACTTTGGGCTGAAAGCTGGAAGAGGGACACTGGTTTTTAAAAAACAGGTTAATGAATTAAAGGGGGACTTCAACTCCTTTTTGTGCACAATTTTCCAGTGATTGCGTGGATGGCGCATTTCCTCCAGTGAATCCGTCCGTCACAGAACCTGCATGCATTCTAATTTTTAGATTGTGCTGCAGTAGACAAACATGAGTGTATTTTCACATACGAAAGCGTATGGTGTCCAAAACAAGGCATGTATAAATATGTGCTGGATTACTGCACATACAAGTGTGAACCTTCCCTGCATCATGTTTAGGCCCCACGGCTCTATTTCTGTCTAGGTAATGTGGCCCTTTTAAAGCAATACTGAAGTCACTGTGGGAAAAAGGCAGCTACTCACCTACGGAGAGGAAGGCTTTGTATTCAATGTTTTCCCTGTAAAGAGCCTCCCTGCTCCTCTCTCTGTGTCCTTGTTCTAGCGCTGTCCCCGATCAAATTTGCCACCTCTGGGCTTCAGAAGCATTCATGTCCCCAAGTGGGGATAAAAGCGCTAGGACAACTGCAGCAAGAGAGGACTGGGAAGGCTCTATAGCAGGCATGGGAAAACTTGGCCCTCCGGCTGTTAAGGAACTACAAATCCCACAATGCATTTGCCTTTATGAGTCATGACTGTGGCTGTCAGACTCCTGCAATGCATTGTGAGACTTGTAGTTCCTCAACAGCTGGAAGGCCAAGTTTGCCCATGCCTGCTCTATAGGATCCAGGGCCTTTCCTCTCCATAGGTGCGTATGTGTTTTTTATTTCCCACAGTTGCTGCAGTATCACTTTAAACTGTAGTGCATGCAGCACCAAGACAATTTTGTTGACAACACAATTCTACAGTATTTCTCACTATTCAAATTAATTTTGTCTCCTCTCCTATTTTCTTGTTTCTTTTTACTAGTGGATAATTGCAATTCCTTAGTATTTTCCTGTGTGTTACTCCACCATCTTGTGGTCATTTTGTAATATTACAGCACTCACTTTAATATTAAACTTAACACTATGTTATTTTGTAGAACTGTGTACTAAAATGACTCCTTAAAGCGGTATTGTCACCATAAAAACCTATTTTCAACGGCAACTGGTCTGAGTGTATTAAGTGATAAATGGTTTGGAGTTATCACATACTTTATGAGCACTGGCCCTAGTGCCAAACAGTGCCAAAAAGTTGAATGTTGGGAGTTCTTTTTATCTATAATATATGTCTCCTCTTCCATTTATTTCCCTGCCTAGCTGCTTATAAGAAACACCCTCTGATCACTTGTGTTTACAAGCAAGGCTGAGGTGACTCAGTGATTGGATGTGTAAATAAAAAAAAGACTCTATGAGGAGGGCAGCTAATGAATACACAATGAGCAAGAGAAAGGAGGGGGGAAAACAAGAGTCAGGGAGGATATGATGTCAGCATTAGCTTGGAAAGCTGGCCACTGCCTAGAATAGGATTTTCTGCTTTTCCTTTGTACTGTAAAATGTGCGGCGGGGACAGAGCGACGAAAGCGGCGGGGACGCGCGGTGAATGGGACATAGAGCTTACGTCCAGTCAGAACCGCAGCGTCCCCTGCCCGACGTAGAATCGTACTGCGTCGGTCCGCAGGTAGTTAATGTGATGCGATACAGTGCAACAGAAGTATTCAAATCTCCACAATCCCAACGTGAAGTCAACAGTGCATTACTGCATGACCTGTGCCTATTGCAGGGATTATGCAGTAATGTCAGGTTAGGGCGGCGTAGTACTGTATGTGTAAACAATAGAGCGCTGTGTGACGTGGTGCGCATGCACGGAGCGACGGAAATTCCGGTGATTTACTTCCTGTTCAGCAGGAAGTGTGTCACTGAACGGGGTGGGCCTATGCATGCGACTCTATCGGAGCACTCTGCCACAGGGTCATATAAAAGTGCAGCTTTGTATTGAACAGGTGTAAAACCAGCCTCAAACAATTACCCTATACAAATTTGAACTGTAAATGTATGAATGTTTTGTTTTTTCCAAAGAACTCCTATAATGCAAATATGCCATTCAGCCTGCAGCATATTTGCATGCACACAATTCTGGCACTTGGACATCCAAGAAGTGCTTTTAAAAATGAAAGTTATCCTTAGAATCTCCTATAAGGAGATGGATTAAACAGACACCAGTTCACAGAGACAAAGATTCACAGGGGTGCTACTTGGCTCAGGCAAACCAAGCAGCTGCTTGGGGCCTCACCCACAGCAGGATCCTGCCATGATGTCAGGGCTGCCCTTCTTGTGACTTGTATGGCTGATGCTGCCTCCCCGTGACTTCCACTCAGACCTCACATCAGCGGCAACGGGAGGGGAGAGCACATAGCTCCCAACTGTCCCTCTTTTGGAGGGACTGTCCCTCTTTAGGAGCCCTGTCCCTCTGTCCCTCTTTCCTCCTCATTTGTCCGTCTTTCTATGTAAATATGTATTTCTCTACTAAACAATCTGTTTGATTGACTCTAAACTTGATTCCCATCCTTTAGGCCTCTTGCACACTGCAAGCGATTCCGATTCAGATTCCGCTTTTTAATCTGTTTTTACATCCGATTCCGATTTGCAGTGTGCAAGGAGCAAACTGCAAATCGGAATCGGAATCAGATGTAAAAACAGATTAAAAAGCGGAATCTGAATCTGAATCTCTTGCAGTGTGCAAGAGCCCTTAAATTGATATATTACTAATTTTAAAATGTTACTATGAAGGAAAATGACCTAGGATAGAAAGGACCAGTGTGGTTTGAATTATAAAACAACATATTTTTCTTATGAAATCTTTATGGTAAGGGTGACTAGGGTTGTGGAGGATGGCATGATCAGGGGTGTGGTGGGGGTGTGGCAGCGGCATGGCTTAAGTGTCCCTCTTTCTCATCTCAAAAAGTTGAGAGGTATGGGAGAGCACACTGCAGATGTGGAAATTAGATCATTGCCCATTTCCTGAAATTAAAGAGTGCTGCACGGTTACTGCTGCTCTCCTCTCTATGGGTTGCTGATGATCTTCAGGTCTGTGTGTGAGGCAGCAAGAAGCTTCATACCTCCAATGACACCAATGCCCTATATGGGGTGGACACACTCACACACACACAACTTTGGCTAACTATACTGGGGCTGGCTATCTATACTGGAGGCACAAGATGGCTACCTAAACTGGGGGGGCACCTTAGCTACCTATACTGGGGATGGCTAAAGTTAATTGTGGGGTGCAACTACGGCTGCTTACCTATACTGGAGGGCTACCTATTTTTTTTTAAGGGGGGAGGGGGTGTTTTTACTCTGAACGTGTGTGCCTACGGTGCCCCCACACAGGACTAGACACACATGTGCCCGCAGTGCACCCATTACACTACAGGCGACACAGGACGAGACACAACACAAGTGTACCTGCAGTGCTCCTATTGCAATACAGCCACACTGGAAGACTCACAACACAAGTGTGCCTGCACTGCTCCTATTACACTACAGACCACACAAGGTGAGACACAACACATGTGAGCCTGCAGTGCTCTTACACTACAGGCCACACTGGATGAGACACAGCATTAGTGTGCCTGCAGTGCTCCCATTACACTACAGGCCACACAAGATGACACACAACACAAGTGTACCTGCACTGCAATACAGACCCCACAAGAGTGCCTGCAGTACTCACATTACACTACAGGCCACACTGGACGACACACAACACAAGTGTGCCTGCAGTGCTCCCATTACACTACAGGCCACACAAGATGAGACACAACACATGTGAGCCTGCAGTGCTCTTACACTACAGGCCACACTGGATGAGACACAGCATTAGTGTGCCTGCAGTGCTCCCATTACACTACAGGCCACACAAGATGACACACAACACAAGTGTACCTGCACTGCAATACAGACCCCACAAGAGTGCCCACAGTGCTCCCATTACACTACAGGCCACACAAGATGAGACACAACACATGTGAGCTTGCAGTGCTCTTACACTACAGGCCACACTGGATGAGCCACAACATTAGTGTGCCTGCAGTGCTCCCATTACACTACAGGCCACACAAGGTGAGACACAACACATGTGAGCCTGCAGTGCTCTTACACTACAGGCCACACTGGATGAGACACAGCATTAGTGTGCCTGCAGTGCTCCCATTACACTACAGGCCACACTACAGTAAATGACACACAACACAAGCATGCCTGCTCTGCGCCCACTGCAATACAGACCCCACAAAAGCGCCTGCAGTACTCACATTACACTACAGGCCACACTGGACGACACAAAACACAAGCTTACCTGTTCTGTTCCCACTGCAATACAGACCACACTGGAAGAGACACAACACATGTGTGCCTGCAGTGCTCGCATTACTCTACAGGCCACACTAGATGAGACACAACACAAGTGTGTCTGCAGTGCTTCCATTACACTACAGGCCACACTGAACAACACACAACACAAGCGTGCCTGGTGTTACTGTAATCTTTATAGGATTTGATAAGGGCATGTACATGTCTTATTTTTGTATCCTGTGAACAGGCCAGTATCGCTTAAGAGGCATGTGCTGGCATGTGCTCCTAGCAGCCCTTCAGGAGGGTGGGGGGAGGTCTCTGGCCTGGCAGTGTACTACTCATGTGTCCCCGATCCAGTAGCGAATCTCGCTGCTCTCCTCTTGCTGCCTGGCAGTAAACATGGTAACTTGACTTTTAGCAGCAGGAGCTGCTTAGCGTCCAGTTATCATGGTTACTCCGAGGCAGCGCGAAGAGAGCAGTGAGATTTGCCGCTGAATAGGAGACATGTGAGTGGTGCTCTCTCTCCCTCGCTGCTTCCCCCTAGTGCTGGCTTTTACTGACCCTGTCATTACCTGACCTTGGCATTAGGAGGAAGCAGCGAGGGAGGAAGAGAGGAGAAGTACTGCTGCTCCCGGGACACCTGAAGTATTAAAAAACATGGAGAACAGGCGGCACAATCGCCAGGGGGACAGGGGTGACACACAAGGGAACAGAGGTGACACAAAGGGGGAACAGGTGGCACAAACGGGGAACACAGGTGGCACAAGGGGGACAGAGGTGACACAAAGAGAAACACAGGCAGCGTGTATTTTGGGGTATATGATGCTGCATTATGTGTAATTTTGCGGGACACATTGTGTTTATTTTGGGGGAATCGCCACATTATGTGTATTTTGTGGGGAAGTACTGCCATATTATGTGTATTCTGGGGTGAAACTACCACATTATAAGTATTTTCTAGGGAAATGCTGCCATATTGTGTGTATTTTGGGGGAAACTGCTTAGCACAGAGAGATTCTTCTGTTTTTAACCATTGCCCATACTGAGTGCTGGTACTCACTGACATCTCTCTGTCAGCTCCCATCAAACTGCACCAATAGCAAACTTGCATGTTGCTGCATAATATTGCATGCATTTGTAATGAGAGTCCTTTCCTTGCTGAGGTGATTGAATAGCATTCCAGCTAGTTCAGATCCTGTGGATGTGACTATAGCTGCGTTTGCTATTCATTATGCTTCTTCCTGTTTGTCTTGTTTGTTATCACTGGGGCAGCGATTAGATTGGCAAACATTCCTTCTGTCTGTTTGTCTATCCTAGTCTACTCAGTGTGGTGGACATCAGATGTTCAGCTCTGCGGTCGCGCTGAACAACCACTGTGTCTTGTTTATAGTGGCGTTTATCGGACGCTTAGAGCTGCGGTCGCTCTGAGCAATCTTGCTCTCTAGTCTATAGCTTCTGTAGACTTGACAGCTGCCTGCTCACTACCTTGCTGTATTATCATAGTTCCTGTTGTGATCTGTCTAGTCTCCTCCACTAGTGCATCCTGCACTATTACATGATATTACCTATTCTCCTTGTTTTGCTAGGAAGAACAAAGAAAAATCGAGAGCCCAATATGGTGTAGTATTGTTAAGTTGGTTGTGGTTTGAAGCAAAATATGTAGATTTACTCACAAACATGGGTTACCAATAGCCAACTACTTCAAGTGCAGGTGGGGAGTATTAGAACCTGACCCCACTCAGGTTTTTAAGATGTCGCTCTCCGTAGATAGGAAACGGGGTAGCACCCCTCCACCGAAGGTGGAATCAAGATTTCAGCAAGGCTTAGTGTACAGAGGCGCCAGAGTAGAATAAAAACATTTACAAACCGTCTAAAAGAGGGGGATGTTCAGGTGGACTTACCTCCCTCGAAAATACAAGTATACACAGAAGGATCCGCAAACCGACCATTGGTTGAGAAAAGCTGGTATTCTTTATTCAGGAATTCCACATGACAAGTGCATAAAACCACAAGGTTCAACTGACGTGTGTCGGGCTTACAATCTGCCCTTAGTCATAGTTAAAAGTGAACCTGCAAGGGGAGGGCTTTAAGTAGGTGGGAGAGCAACAGACTCCACCCTATACCTCAATCAGCCATCACCTTAAAGGAGACATTACAAATACACACAATAAGAGAGTATATGACAAAATGTTATCATTAATAACAGCAATGAAATAGAATATATGTTATCATTAATAACAATAATGAAATGGATTAACCACTTTACCCCCCAGTGCTAAATTTCTCCGTCCCTCTGCGCACTGCTTCACCCCCAGGGACGGAGAAAGGCGCACTTGTTTGTTTACTGGCTGGGAGTGGGCGGGGACCTTGCGCGCACACTCCAGCCAGCCAGCACAGCAGGTGACTAATTGGATGTTAGGAACAAGCGTTCCTAAATCCAATTAGACGCGCCGATTGCGGACACAATGGAGACTGCTTCAAACAGAAGCAATCTCCATTGATAACAATAGAATGTAAACAAACGTGCAGTGCGCGATCGCGCGCCCCCGCGACCCGCACGTGCGCGC
Organism: Hyperolius riggenbachi; assembly: GCF_040937935.1. Lineage (NCBI taxonomy): Eukaryota > Metazoa > Chordata > Amphibia > Anura > Hyperoliidae > Hyperolius > Hyperolius riggenbachi. Next base: position 88,588,711 of record NC_090656.1, read on the forward strand.
GCGCACCCCCCCGCTCTGCAGTGCAATGATTGGTTATGGGGACCCCAGTCCCCAATAACCAATCATATCACAGAAAAAAATGAATCGAAGCAGCGCTGCAAGTTACAAATCGCGCTGGTGCTTCAGGTGTAAAACCCCTCCGTTGTGAAGTGGTTAAAAAGTAATGTAAAAAAAGTCACCCCTGGAAGGAACATTAAAGCTTCAAGTAACAAATGTTAGACCATCTAAGAAAAAAGACTACCGGGGTATTTACAGGATACGCCCCACGTTCTGTCCAGTTTTGCAGATTTTGTGTGGGAAGAGCATTTTCATTGGGTGACTTTGGATGTCACCTCTTTATATTCCTCCATCCCGCACAGACTCGCTTTAAAGGCCCTTGATTTTCATCTCGTAAAATATTCAACCTTTGACACTTCCTTGCAATCCTACCTCATTAGGGCCGTGGAGTACCTCCTCACACACAATTATTTTATGTTTGATTCGGGGTTCTACCTCCAGAGATGCGGAGCTTCTATGGGGGCCAAGTTTTCCCCCTCCCTGGTCAACCTATACATGGGCTGGTGGGAGGAGCTCCGCATCTTTGGAGATGAGAACCCCTTTGCCTCCCATATCGTTTGGTACAGCAGGTTTATAGATGATTTGCTTTTGGTGTGGGGGGGTCCTCCCGGCCTTCTTAGTGACTTTCTGACCTATGTCAATTGCAACGAACCTAATTTGAACTTCACAATGAGCCATCATAATACACACATCGACTCTCTGGACTTGACTCTGACTGGTGACACCTCACTTCACCGAGTTTCCACCAGGACCTACCGCAAACCCACAGCAGGAAACTCCATACTCCTTGCAAGCTCCTGTCATCCCAAACACACTATAAATGCCATCCCTACTGGGGAATTTACTCGGGCAGCCCATAACTGTTCCAATCCAGTGGAGTTGGAGCAAGAATGCAATTCAGTTGAGGATAGACCAAAACAAAGAGGGTATACCAAAAAACAGTTAGCTTAGGGACGTCTCAGAGGCACTAGGAGACCACAGAGTGAACTTCTACAAACTAGAAGCCGTAATGGGGACCGAGACGACAGGGTCACTTTTATAACGGAATACAGCCTTGAATTTAACAGAATCACAAACATTGTGAAGAAATATCTTCCAGTGCTGAATTCCGATTACAGGTTCAGGACAATTTTAAAGAAAGGGTGCCGCTTCTCTGCCAGAAGGGCACGTACCTTGGGGTCTATCCTTTCGCCGAGCTGTTTTCAGTCTCCCCTTCCGTCTCGTACCCCCACCTGGCTAGCGACAGTGGGATCCTATCCCTGTGCGTTTTCCACCTGCAAATACTGCCATTGTCATAAAAGGGGATCGTCCAAATTCTCTTTTGCGACTGGTAGCAGTCTCCCCATTAAACAGTATGTAAACTGCGACACGAGGTGTGTTATCTATGTAATTTCTTGCACCTTGTGCCGCTTACAATATGTGGGGTGCACCACTCGCAATCTGAGAGCCCACATTGCTGATCATTATTGTGGTACTAAATGGAAAACTTTCAAAAAATCAGCAGTTTCTAAACATTTTGAAAACGTTCATAAGGGCGATCTCTCTTCTTTTGTCTTTCGAGGGGTGGAACGAATAGTGAGTCCTAAGAGAGGTGGCGATACCTAAAAATTACTCTTGAGGCGAGAAGCATTTTGGATCCATAAAATGGACACTCGCACTCCGAGGGGTCTTAATACACGTTGGGACTTAAATCTAGTGTACGATTGCTAATTTTGCCTCCTCCCCTTCCACTTCTGCCATATAGGACTCTAGTGTGTTTCTTCTTCCTCCTTTCTCCCCCCCTCCCCCTTTTTTCTTAGATGATCTACCATTTGTTACTTGAAGCTTTAATGTTCCTTCCAGGGGTGACTTTTTTACATTACTTTTTAATCCATTTCATGATTGTTATTACTGATAACATATATTCTATTTCATTGCTGTTATTAATGATAACATTTTGTCATACACTCTCTTATTGTGTGTATTTGTAATGTCTCCTTTAAGGTGATGGCTGATTGAGGTATAGGGTGGAGCCTGTTGCTCTCCCACCTACTTAAAGCCCTCCCTTTGCAGGTTCACTTTTAACTATGACTAAGGGCAGATTGTAAGCCCGACACGCTTCAGTTGAACCTTGTGGTTTTATGCACTTGTCATGTGGAATTCCTGAATAAAGAATACCAGCTTTTTTCAACCAATGGTCGGTTTGCGGATCCTTTTGTGTATACTTGTGGACTGGCCTGGCTTACCAGATCCTGCACCCACTGGTTTGATTCATAGGGGGTAGAGCGTTTTGAACTTTTCAATTTTCCTCGAAAATATAAAACTCAATTGAGTCACAATATATCAATACAAAAATGTTATTTAACTCCACTTAGTGCAACGCGTTTCGCAGGTGTGGTCCTACTTCATCAGGCAAACAGGAGTATAACTCAATGGGTGTTATGCTAGCGTACCTGGCGTACAGGAGACCAGTAAGCTGAGGGCAGCAACCCTTGCGGCTCACCGACTGGGGCCCCTGGAAGTGAAACAGGGGAGCCCAGTAAGCAAGAGGCAGGAGTCCGGCACTGCAATGACTCAGCAGCCGAGAAAGTCCAGTAACAGGTGCCAGGCAGGAGAAGACGTGGAACTTGGAACAAGCAGGAGTCGGCAACAGATCGGGTACTCGTACAATCCGGGGTCTGGCAACAAATCGGGTCCTCAGGCAAGCAATGGTCGGCAACAAATCGGGCAGTCGTACAAAGCGAAGGTCGGCAGGGAAGCTGGTAGTCAGGCAGGCCAAGGTCAACATCCAGGAATCAGAAACGGGCAGAGCAAGGCTCACTCACGGGAGTGCAACACACACACAAAGCTGCAATACTACAGCACCCGAGTGTTGCACTCTCCAGACTTTTATAGGCCGTTTTGGCGCGCACGGCGCAACACATCACGCGCAGACGCGCGCAACCAAACGTGCACGCACAAAGACGTGCGCACACGCGCGCAAACAACAATATGCATAAACAGAACATTCCTCACGCGCGCGCCTGCACAGCATCCAACGCAAGCATCTTACCACGCCAACATCTTCACGGCAGTACGCAACGCGCATGGGCAAGCACCGACAGTCCACCAAGCAGGGAAGACCGTCGAGACCCACCAGGATGACTGCCAGCATCCGTGTGTACAAGCCGCCTCGTCTGGACAGGTAACTGACCGTGACAATGGGTCTAAATCCCAGAGGTGCTCACTTCTGCATTTAGACCCATTGAGTTTGCCTGACTCAATTGAGTTTTATATTTTCGAGGGAGGTAAGTCCACCTGAACATCCCCCTCTTTTAGACGGTTTTTAATCGTTTTTATTCTACTCTGGCGCCTCTGTACACCAAGCCTTCCTGAAATCCTTGTTTTGCTAGTTTAGTTCTGGCAGTACTTCTGTCTTCCCGGCCTAAGTCCTTATGCTTTGCACGCTAAGATCCTGGGGGGTAACCGTAGTCAGGTAGGCGTAACTCCGTCTCCCATTCACATGGAGGTTTGTCTATAGGTGAAGGGTGTGGTGGTAGATTGGGGCATAGGGACTGAAGGAAGGCAAGAGATCTGCCAGGCCTTACAAGCGCTTTACAGAGTACATAGTCACGTTACTGTCTTCAGAGGAGCTCACAATCTGCGTAATCCTACCAGAGCCATAGTCTAATGTCCTACCATATTATTATTATTATTTATATAGCACTCAACATCTTCTGCAGCACTTTATAGAGTACATAGTCATGTACATACAGTAGAAGCTCACAATCTAATCCCTGCCAAAGTCATAGTCTAATGTGCTACCATATTTTTATTATGTATTTACCAGTATATAGCATTGACATCTTTTGCAGCACTTTACAAAATACAAAGCCATGTCACTGGCTGTCCTCAGAGGAGCTCACAATCTAATACCTACCATCATTTTGTGGGAGAGAACACTGGCTAAAGTGTTTTTTTGGTGGGAACACTTCCTACTTACTTGTTTGAGGGTCATTTTACTCATATTTGGGTAGTAAACACGGACCCACAGACTTTAGGTTGCACTGTTACTTGGAAATTTGCATTGGTTATACCCACTGCTGTTGTCACCAGACCCACTGCATGTTACGGCCTTGCCCTCTTTTGCTGCATACTACGAGGGTGGGTCAAGGTCTGAAATGCCCAGGGCAGCACAAACCCTAAATTTGGCCCTTCCTGTAAAAGGAATGAGCAAATGTGGTAGAAGTAATTTCAGCTGAAAGTTGAGGAGGTGGTTAGTTTATTAATGTGAGGTTTAAAGAAGAGCAGAATCAATAATGACAGCTGGGCAGGGAATGTGATGAGATTATATTGATGTGTTGTTTATATTGATTGTTATTTGATTGTTATTTTCGGGGCCCAAAAGTTTCAGAAAGCGTAAAAATCACAAGTTCAGCTTTGTGCGTATTACTTTTCAGAAAGTGAAAGCATACTGCTGATACAAGTTATTTGGTTTTAACCACACTGAGTAGTCATGATCGTTTTACGTGAAAAAGTAGCCATTTTTGTTTGTACAGGAAATGGAATTAGCAGGAAGATAAGCAAGAGCTGTGCAGGGAGCTCAGCTAATCAGATTCAGGGACTGGCTGCTGATTAATGAACCAACGGCTGGATTAATTAATCAGTCAATCCGTTCATTAATCTGCTATCCTTAACCTCCCTAGCGGTATGGACAGAGCTATCCGTCCATAAAAACATGCTGTGAACAGTATAAACGTGCATACACATCAATACTCTCCTGCACTGTATACTAGACCCTTGCTTGACACATTTTGGCAAGTTACAGGAAAAAAAGTTTTAAAAATACATTTTATCACTTTTAGCATTGAAATCCTGGGAAAATTGAACGCCAGGTTAATTCTGATTCAGGCAACCCTAAGCCTCATGTAAACGTGAAAACCACCTTCTCCTTGAAACTCTAATGTTGAAATCCATTTTAAGAATAACCACTAGATGGCAGTCTTAAGCTTATGATTGTAAAGTGGTATTGAACATACTGTAGGCAGGAGCTAGAGTAAGGCAATGTTTATATTATGAAATGTGCACTTATTGGGTAAAAATTATTATTTGATTCACTGCTATATTTTTAGATTCAAATATTTTTTATTAATATAAAAATAGTGAACAAACGAAAAGTTCAATAAATATCCCCACGCAGGGGACTATGACACCCCTGCTATATTTTTAAAGGAAACCTGTAATGTCCCCCCCCCCCCCCCCAAAAAAAAGAGTTTCACTTACCTGGGACTTCTGCCAGCCCTCTGCAGCCTCCCTGTGCCTGCGCCATATGTGATTGATCCTCCGGTCCCCCGTCACGGTTCATTTTCATTACTGCCGACTTGCAAGTTGATGGCCTCTACGCCTATGCGACCCTGGCCACGCACGTCCTCATTCACGCTCCCATGGCAGTGAGTGTCCTGTGCAGGTGCAGTATGAGAAAACTTTGTACTGCGCCTGCACAGGGAGCTCCTGGTGAGGGGAACATATACAAGGACGCACAGGCACAGTGGACGGCGACTTGCAGTAATGAAACTGAGCCGCGGTGGGGGAACCAGAGGATCATTCAGAGACGGCGCGGGAATGGATGCTGCAGGGGGCTGGCAGAAGCCCCAGGTAAGTGAAACTGTTTGGGGGGGGGGGGGAGCATTACAGGTTTCCTTTAAGTTTGCCCACTTACAAAGAAACGAACAGTAATTTTTATGATAGTTTCATTTTAACGAAAAGAGACAGAAAATCAACTATTTCAACTTATGTGTATTATGCACACCAGTCCACGGAATCAATTTCTTCCATTACGGCCTTTCTATCACCACACCAGTGCATTGGTCTTCTTGTGGGTGGGATCTGTGGAAATTTATGATGGTAGCACCTGTTATACAGGACCAGGACAGTTGCAAAATCTAACTGACATAATAGTGTGCAAGTGATTAGGGAGGCCGGCTGGTATCTTGCTATTTTGGCAGTTAAACTGCTGTTCAGGAAATGCTGTTGAAAACAAAGAAAGCCCTGAGAATCCCCCTTAAATAGATAGACTGGCCCAAAACCTGTCATCTGTCACATTTTTTAACTGCCTACTTTTTTCGCGAAAGAACCCCTTTAAGGAGCGCCCGCTTTGCCTGCCTTACTTAGCAGCGCTTGCTGCTATGTAAGCAGCGTGCCTACCTTAGTTACCCGCTGTGCTTACATAGCAACGCGCGTAACTGCAGGCGGGCGTTAATTTACATAGACACAACTACGTAAATTAACATGGCAGCAGCCACAAGTGAAGTATTGCGATAACGATACTTCACAGGACTACCCGCAGCTAAAGTTACGCGCATTACTATGTAAGCAAAGCGCGAAACTAAGGAAGGCACGCTTCTTACATAGCAGCAAGCACTGCTATGTATGGCAGGCAAAGCGGGCGCTCCTTCACATTAAGCTGCGCTGCTTTAGCATCAGGCCCATAGGCAGTGATGTACTTCACATAAACACATCTCAGAAAACTTCTGCATATAATTACCATAAAATTCTATTATACCATGAGACAAACACACAGCATCAAAGCACAATAACAATACAGTAATAAACAAGGTATGATCATGTCAGATTTATAGGCAAAACAACACTTTGTGCAAGAAATTAGAAGCAATAAATTACACACATAAACACTAATATCATATTGCAATTACAGAAGTAATACAAAAGGAGTATTTATTTGCTGATATAAAAAGTTACATCTGGAGGCTGAAATTAATTAATTTGCCAGTTGCTTTTGCCTTTTTAGTTTTTTTCCAATAATATTAAAAGTCATTGTTTTCATTAAATTATAGACATAGATAATTTCTTGTCTGGGTACAAATCGAATGGGCAAAAATTAGTAGAGCATGGAGCTCAGATATTGCAAAAAATATTTAATTCAGCCACAGGGAACAATCACATTGCTAATAGCCCAGAAACTCATTAAAGCAGATTGTCATTCTTGGGAATGCAGTAGGAGTGTGATGAATTGACACCTGGGAGTCATGAAATGTGTATTGCATCTCAGATAGTACCATCTAAGTATCCAGTAAACACATAACGTAGATTTACCTCAGACAACAAAGGAGGAATATGAAGACAATCCTTATCAAACATAAGGCATGAAAAAAACAGTCTATTATAGAATGCCAGATGATGCAATGGTTGGAGGTGTGTGAGTTAGATGCTCACCTTCTTGAAGAACCTCCAGTTTTAGAGAACCCACCAAGCGTAGTCACACAGCAGAGGTGTAGCTACAGACCTTGGAGCCCCGATGCAGAATTTGGACCTGGCCTCACCTCAGTAGAAGGAAGCATCTGGATCCTCCACAGACTTCCCATGTCCTTCTTCTGACTACTAATCCAGCGATGGTACCCTGGGAAGTTCGCATCCGCACTCCCAACCATGAACGGGCGTGGCTGCACCACTGTAATGATGGAGACGATCAGTTGATTTTCCCACTGAGGTGAGGGTCTCCAGAGGTGCAGGATATAGGTAACTGGAAAAATCTATTAACCCTTCGCACTCTCGCATGCAAATGTTCAAACAAGTGCATTCACAGATTTACTCATCCAGGCACAACTGTTATCCCTACAGCTAAGTTAAAAGCCGGGGTCTTAGTTCACAGAAGAATGCATTCTTATGCTTAGTCACCTATACTGCGCAGAAGTACCCAGGTAAACATAGGTGTCCTAACTCTAGCCCTGTAACATGCATAGTGCAGACATGCAAACACATTCATTGCATCAAACCTATCAATGGATTAGGAGCACACATCCTGACGTCCTCTCCTGGGACAGATAGTGCATCTTACCAATCGCACAAGGGAGCTAACATAATGTATCCATGTGCACCATGCACATACACCAGCATAAGCTGTGTGCATGCTGACAAACAATAGGTTTGATGCAATGAATGTGTTTGCATGTCTGCACTATGCATGTTACAGGGCTAGAGTTAGGACACCTATGTTTACCTGGGTACTTCTGCGCAGTATAGGTGACTAAGCATAAGAATGCATTCTTCTGTGAACTAAGACCCCGGCTTTTAACTTAGCTGTAGGGATAACAATTGTGCCCGGATGAGTAAATCTGTGAATGCATTTGTTTGAACATTTGCATGCTAGAGTGCGAAGGATTAATAGATTTTTGCTGTTTTCTAGCCACACCCCCTTCAGCACCTCCCTTTCCTTAACTTATTTAATGTCCTAACTAGATGTGATGTGCCTGGATATATCTATTTTGTTCTTGTTACTGGCCCCTGTGGCTAGGGTCTAATCCAGTGCACTCCCTCCTCCCCTGTATGTGTTTGTCAGCATGCACACAGCTTATGCTGGTGTATGTGCATGGAGCACATGGATACATTACGTTAGCTCCCTTGTGTGCAGGGGCGTAACAATAGGCCCTGCAGCGCCTGCACCCGCGGAGGGGGCCCGCCCCCCCCCTGGGGCCCGCTCGGGGCCGTTTTTTGGGTGCTGGAGGGGTGGCAGCATGAGGGGAAAGCCTTGCCCACAGTCGGCGGGGAGAGGGGAAGTTCCCCCCTCTCCCTCACCTCGGGGCTCTCCCCTCTGCGCTCCCCTCCAGCTAGTGAACCTGTGTGGGCAGCGAGCAGCAGCGGCGGCAGGATACATACCTTCTTCCTTGCGTTCCATCGCCGCCTTCTCGCTCTAGCGGCTGACGTCACTTCCGCTTCCGGGGGAGAGCCCCGAGGTGAGGGAGAGGGGTGAACTTCCCCTCTCCCCGCCGACTGTGGGCAAGGCTTTCCCCTCATGCTGCCACCCCTCCAGCACCCAAAAACCGGCCACGAGCGGGCCCCGGGGGGGGGCCCGCTCTGAAATTCTGCAGGGGGGCCCGGTGGGGCTTAGTTACGCCCCTGCTTGTGTGATTGGTAAGATGCACTATCTGTCCCAGGAGAGGACGTCAGGATGTGTGCTCCTAATCCATTGATAGGTTTGATGCAATGAATGTGTTTGCATGTCTGCACTATGCATGTTACAGGGCTAGAGTTAGAACACCTATGTTTACCTGGGTACTTCTGCGCAGTATAGGTGACTAAGCATAAGAATGCATTCTTCTGTGAACTAAGACCCCGGCTTTTAACTTAGCTGTAGGGATAACAGTTGTGCCTGGATGAGTAAATCTGTGAATGCATTTGTTTGAACATTTGCATGCGAGAGTGCGAAGTGTTAAAAGATTTTTGCTGTTTTCTAGCCACACCCCCTTCAGCACCTCCCTTTCCTTAACTTATTTAATGTCCTAACTAGATGTGATGTGCCTGGATATATGTATTTTGTTATAGGTAACTGGTACTGATAAATGGCCGCACACGCTGCACACGCGCATACGCAGACACCAAACTCCACGCAGGCTCACGCAGAGATGTGTGTATGTGCGCACCCCCTCCCCCCCACAGGCTTTAACTTGCAGACAGTGAAGCGCGCCCGTCACCATACCCGGTAACACAAGAACGTGAGGATGCCCCATGCTGGAGATGCTGCCCAGGGAACTTGGCCACTAGGTAACAATGACAACCACGAAGGACGCCTCGTACCTGATGTGCTCCCCCTTCCACCCCAGGATGATAGGCAAATGTGCTAGCCTCTCCCTCCCACCCCATCATGGTAGCCAGATGTTCTCCCCCTCCCTCTCACCCTAGTATAGTAGCCAGATGTGCCCCCCTCTCTCCCCAGTATAGCAGCCAGATGTGCTCTCCCTATCCCACCCCAGCATGATAGCCAGATGTGTTTCCCCCTTCCACCACAGTATGGTAGCCAGATATGCTCCCCCGAATTTGTCTGGTCATTGCCAACCATCTTTGGCTTTAGCAACCCCCTTGAAGTGAAGAGGTGTGCCTACACAAATCTGCACTGTTCACCAAACACCTCCATATACCACATTTCCCCTTCTTCATCATCTCTTTTTGGGATTGCTTCACAAAATGCTGGTGAATGTGTGGTGTTCACACAGAGTACTGCAAGTTTACTGGTACATACAGGGGTTGGACAAAATAATAGAAACACCTTAAAAATCAACAAAATATATTTTAACATGGTGTACCTTTTGCGGCAATTACAGCCTCAATTCTCCGAGGTATTGATTCATACAAATTGTGAATTGTTTCCAAAGGAATTTTATCCCATTCTTCAGTTAAAACACCCTCCAGTTCTTTTAGAGAAGATGGCGGTGGAAATTGACTTACTTGAATCTCTAATAACGACCATAAATGCTCAATAATGTTGAGGTCTGGGGATTGAGGTGGCCAGATGAGATGCTCAACTTCATTAGAATGTTCCTCGTGCCATTCTTTAACAATTCTAGCTGTATGGATTGGGGCATTATCATATTGAAAGATGGCATTCCCCTCCTTTAAAGCCTTTAAAGGCAAAGGAAACGAGTGTGAGGCTGGTCAGCTGACACAGCAGTCAGCTGACACTTGGGAAGCCTCTGATTGGTTGGGAGTTCGGGGGCGTGCTTGCACGTTACCCCAGTATATAAGACTTGGCTTCTCAGTTGTCCAGTGTCCGTTATAGCTATCAGGTCACTGAGCGCTGGACCTTGCTTTACTACTGAGTCTACTTAAAGTTCCACAGAGCTACGTATATATGCAGACACTGCCGATATATACGTACTCTAGTTAGTCTAGTATTGTATATTGTATATTGTATTATTCTGATTGTTTTCCTGTGTATGACCTGGCAAGCCCTCCACTTTGATTAAAGTCTCATCCCTTTATACAACAGTCATCTGATACTCGATATTGACCTCAGCTAGCCTAATGGCCCATACTCACAGGCAACTTTTAAGGCCTGTCGCTAGCACACAGGAGCGTGTGTGCGACAGGCCGGCGACAGCTCGTCGCCAGGTCCCTCCGCATACACACGGCGGAGGGACCTGGCAACTGATGCGGCGGAAGCTGTCGCTGTTGTTCCTCCCCCCGCCGGAAGCTCAAGGTATTCTCTACTTGTTGCTGTCGCTAGTCAGCATACTCACGCGGACTAGCGACAGTTGCGGCGGAGTTGCAGCGGTAACTGTCGCCATGCGATTGACAGCGCCAATCACCTGGCGACAGCAGCGACGAGCGACGGTTCGGGGTGCGCGCCCGTGCAACGCCTCATACTCATGGGCGACCTGTCGCCGCAACACGCGAGCGCCGCGTGTTGCGGCGACAATTGTAGCCCGTGAGTATGGGCCATAACGACCCTGTCTCTGTCTCATCCTTACTGTACCTCAACCATCTGACCTATGTGTATGACTTAGGCCTGTTTAACGACTTAGCACCTGTCTCAGCCTACTGCACTTTAGCCATCTGTTTACCAGTGAATGATTCTAGCCTGTATTTGACCTTGCTCTGCCTTAGTCCCTTGGTACCGCATATCTCTGACTTCACGTGTAGATACCTTCGGCAGGGTAGGCTGCATTCTTCTGTCATGTCTGGTCCTCGTTCTCTGAGTGCAGTTACTAACTCGGGTGAAGAACCCATGCAACTGGGGTAATCAAAGTTATCACCTTCTGAAAAACTTAGAAGATGACATGAGGGTTTATGTATGTATTGTGGAGAGAAGGAACATTTTGTCAAAAATTGTTCTGCAAAAAAGCAGGCGGAAAACTGCCGCGCCTAGATGTAGTTGGGAAATCTCACTTGGACGAGCAGATTTTTCCTTTAAAAGTAAAGAAAATACTGTTGCCAGTCAATATTATTTGGAATAATCAATCTAGTCCTTCGCAGGCCTTTATTGATTCTGGGGCGGCAGGTAACTTTATTGATTCAGAGTTTGCTTCTAGTTTGGGAATTCCAGCCCTGCCTTTGCAGAATAAATTATATGTCACGGCAATTGATGATTTACCTCTTCAAAATGGTCAGTCTATTGCCATTACTCCTGAAGTGTCTTTGCACATCGGAGTATTACATTTTGAAAAATTACAATTTTTCATTCTCAGAATGCCATCCAGCCTTTTGGTCCTAGGTCTCCCGTGGTTACAGGCACACAATCCACGTATTGATTGGTGCTCTGGTCAATTGATTAACTGGTCGATTCAATGCTCTGAGAAATGTCTAAAAAAATGTCATTATTTAATGTTGAGATCTCGTCCGAGAAATGACCTCGTCATTATTTGGCTTATGTTGACAAATTGCCTCCTCACAGACCTTACGATTGTCCTGTTGACTTATTGCCAGGTACTATGCCCTCCCGGGGACCTTTATATATTTTTTCTGGTCCCGAGAAACAGGCTATGAAAGATTATATTAAAGGAAACCTTGAAAAAGGTTTCATTCGCTCATCCACTTCTCCAGCAGGGGCAAGATTTTTCTTTGTGGAAAAAAAGAATGGCGGATTATGCCCATGCATTGACTACAGTAGCTTGAACAAGATTACTGTAAAAACAGATACCCACTCCCTCTCATTGACGATTTTTTCTCTCAGGTATTTGGCGCTAGGATTTTCAGTAAATTGGACCTGAGAGGAGCATATAATTTGATCAGAATTTGTCAAGGCGATGAGTGGAAGACGGCGTTTAACACTCAAGATGGACATTACGAATACCTCGTAATGCCATTTGGCCTATGTAATGCCCCAGCAGTTTTCCAAGATATTGTTAACAATGTATTCCGGGATTTGTGGCAAATTTGTTGTGGTTTATTTGGATGACATCTTAATTTATTCTAAATCACTGTCAGAGCACAGAGAGCATGTAAAAATGGTTCTTCAGAAATTGAGAGAGAATTCTCTGTGCGCTAAGTTAGAGAAATGTCTGTTCGAAGTTACGGAGGTACCCTTTTTGGGTTAGATAATTTCAGATTCTGCTGCTTGCACGTTACCCCAGTATATAAGACTTGGCTTTTCAGTTGTCCAGTGTCCGTTATAGCTATCAAGTCACTGAGCGCTGGACCTTGCTTTACTACTGAGTTTAGTTAAAGTTCCACAGAGCTACGTATATATGCGGACACTGCCATATATATATACGTACTCTAGTTAGTCTAGTATTGTATATTGTATAATTCTGATTGTTTTCCTGTGTATGACTGTGCATAAGGAAGGTGGCTTTAAGGTAAATTGCTGGTTGATTTTTATTGCTTTGCTGAGCTGTGTTTAGTAACAAGTGTTAGTATTGCCTCAGTGCTTCATTGTAATTTTTTGTAAAATAACAGCTGTAAAAATTTCCCCACGAGTTTCTCTTAGCCCCTTGTCTCCCATGCAGGCTGGTATTCCCAGACTGTCTGAGCGGGCCATTGCTGGGCTTCACTACCTGAACAATATTAGCCTGCACAGTCAATGACATGGTCTTGCAAAGCCCCCTTGTCTATGTCCGGGACAAGGGGCTTATTCCCACTTTAGTGCTCTGAAAGGTGGGAGAAACTAACTCCAGAAATAGTGAGGTAGGCCTAGGGGAACTTAAGTTGGAATCTGACAGTTCTCTTTAATATTAAGGGGACCCCCAGATATGTGGCCCATTCTAGGTAAATAGGCAAAGGGTGGCAATTCTGACCCCTTACTTATATTTAGTAAAACATTAAAGAGACAAAGGAAGTGAAAAAAAAATTGTGATATAATGATTTGTATGTGTAGTATAGCTAAGAAATATTTGTATTGTTTTTTTTCTTCTGCAGAGGACATGTCAATAGTTCACTGGAGTGCTCTGTAAAATCATTTAGAATACTGAGTAGTGTGTAAACTGCAAATATTAGAGAATAATGCAATGTTGTAAAAAATACGATATAACTGAAAATAAAAATATGAGAATATTTTCTTTGCTACTAATGTTCTAGTAATTATCCGTACTGTACAACCAATTCATTATATCATAATTTTTTTTCACTTCACTGTCTCTTTAAATGTATTGGAGAAATAAAAGCTGACAATACAATATGTATTAAAAATACAGTTTCCTCCTTTTTTCATCTGTATACTACCATCTTCACTTCCAGTGGCGTAACTAAGGCGCTTGGGGCCTCAGTGCTAGTTTTATATGGGGCCCCAACCACTGCATTGATGTGGAGCCCAAACACCTTCCAAGGACAGCTGCAGTCTCTGAGAAGTGCAGTCAGAGTAAGATAATTGCTTGCTAAGGATTACCATTATTCAATGCACATATAGAGGTGTTCATTATTAGAATAGCACCAAAAAAAGCTAATAAGATGGATGAAGGTGGGCCCCTAGTGGGCCCCTCTGACTCAAGGGCCCCAGTGCAGATGCAACCTCTGCGTTCCCATAGCTATGCCACTTTTCACTTCTGTAACCGTCTTTCTTCTTCTGTACACAGGTCTGTGATGTAATTTTCTTTTCTATATCTCTGTCTTCTAACACTTTTATTTGTAAACCTCTTCCTTCTCCTTAAAAAAAAAATTTCATCATGTCTTCTGTTATATTTTTTTTCTGTTGTTCTGCCTTCTTTTCTTCTAAAATGCAATACTAAAGTAAATTAGCAGGTATAAATTCCATTGGTCAGTACATAGATCAAAAGGTAACTCCAGGGTGTGCTGACATGAAGCAGCGTTGAAACTGTTGCTGAGGCTTCCCACCTGTCCTTCCATCTCGGGGAAACATTCTCATTGGTCCAATAGGGAGCCCCAGCGTGGGATTTGAGTCCAGCAGAGGTGCGTGGGCAGCTATTCAATCAACGTATTGAAAGAAAAGAAGAAAAATAAGTTTAAAAGAGAAGATAAAAGTTTATAGATGTAAATATCATAAGAAGTATAATGTATACTTAAAAATGATGAAACAAGGTAAAATAAAAAAAAAATCATTAGTATTTTTAATAGTTTGTCTGCTTTTATTTTAGCTAAAGTTTTACATTAAGTGCTTTCCTATTTACTGGGGAAAAGGGGCATCTGGGGATGGATTTATTGGAAAGAATCCATCAAAAGTGATTCTCATGGACTCGGACTACCTCCACATGCATTGAGATAGTTACCCTCACCCCCTTGAGCACCAATGGGAATATTTCCTTCTTTTTGACATTGACATGAGGACTTTGAGGGGGGGGGGGGGTGTAATTCTGCCTCCTCTTGCTGATACCCACCATATCCTGGACCATTTGGGTAGGTATCCGACTGAAGGACTCAGGTCAGCTGTTTCAGCAATGAGGGAAAAAGGTATGGGGCAAGCATACCATTAAAAAAACACACACCTTCTTGAGCACCAAAGGGAGGAGCCCCTTCTCTTTGACAGTTCAGACAACAGTCACCTAATGCATTGGTCCCAAACCTTTTTTGGCCCAAGGACCGCTTCAGCACCAGGCAATTTTTCCAAGGACCGGGGACCAGGCAGATGCAAGCATATGCGGGGGTGTTATTGCGTGTGTGTGTGGGGGGGGGGGGGAGGGGGGGTTCGAGGGCTTGTTCTACAGGCAGGGTACACCAGCCCTACCGAACCACTATCTTCATCACTGGTCCGTCAGCACTTTGGGAAAGCTGTCTTCACACTGCACTGGGGCTGCTATATAACCCACCAGCACAAGGTACATCTGATGTGACAGGTGGTGTGAAGGGGGTACTGCCTGGGCTTCCTTATCTAATGGCACAGTCATTTCCTACTCGCATCTGCCTCCCCTCACTTTTACCCTTCCCTCCTCCCCACAGCCCCTTTACCCTTCCTTTCCACACTCACTTCACCCTTTCCTCCTCCCTAAACCCAATTCACATTTCCCAACTCCCCACACACACACACTTCCCTCCTTCC
The DNA here is from genome assembly GCF_040937935.1 of Hyperolius riggenbachi. Taxonomy (NCBI): domain Eukaryota; kingdom Metazoa; phylum Chordata; class Amphibia; order Anura; family Hyperoliidae; genus Hyperolius; species Hyperolius riggenbachi. Next base: position 88,604,444 of record NC_090656.1, read on the forward strand.
CACAAACACACTTCCCTTCTCCCCACACACACTTCACTTCTCCCCACACTCACTTTTACCCTTCCATTCTTCTTCCCACAATAACTTCCAGAATCAGCTGCTCACCTCCTTGCAGACTGAACTCTGTGGCTGGCAAGCAGGGCCGGCCCTAGACTTTTTGCCGCCTGAGGCAAATTTTGATAAAATTGCCGCCCCCCTCCCCCCCCCGTGGCGGCGCTCTGGGGGGCCGCCGAGCTGGAGGGGTAGCTGGCAGGATGGGGGTATTGGGCCTAGCGGCGGGGAGGGGGTCGGACCCCCCCCCTCCCTCGCCTGGGTCCCCCGATCTGCGCTCCCCTCCAGCCTTAAATCGAAGCAGCCGCTATTAGTAGGCACGGGCGGGGAGGACTCAGGACTCACCTCTTCCCAGCGTGCGCTCCACTGACGGTACTTCCTGCAGCGTTGCAGGAAGTGACGTCAGTGGAGCGCACGCTGGAACGAGTTAGAGGTGAGTCCTCCCCGCCCGTGCCTCTTACAAATAGCGGCTGCTTCGATTTAAGGCTGGAGGGGAGCGCAGATCGGGGGACCCAGGTGAGGGAGGGGGGGTCCGACCCCCCTCCCCGCCGCTAGGCCCAATACCCCCGTCCTGCCAGCTACCCCTCCAGCTTGCCGGCCGGCTCCCCGCACCCACGGACGGGCTGGTGCCGCCCCTGGAAATTTGCCGCCTGAGGCAAAAGTTTCACCCCGCCTCATGAGCGGGCCGGGCCTGCTGGCAAGAGACCAGAGCGTCCCAGTCATCCTCACTGATGCCACCTGGTGTCGATACAGGTATAAAGCATGCTGCATTACAAATAACAGACACTAGGTGGCAGCAGTAACAATGGCTGCAGACGGCTCTTCTCTATAGCTTCCGGCAAACTTCAGTGACACTTCTCTCTGCACTGTGATGACAGATGACACGGCCCAGCTCAGAGCAGCCAGCGGCCCACCGGAGGGCCGTGGCCGAGAGTTTGGGAACCCCTGAAATTCTATTGTATGTGTAATCTTAAAGAGAAGCTGTAGTGAAAATGACACAATTACTAAATTGCTTATTGTTTGCAATATTCATTTATAGATTATTTGCTCAGTGTTTGGGCATTGTAAAATCTTTACAAATGTATCACTGGCGGGGACATCTTTAGTTCTGCCAGGTGATCTGTGTGGAATGTTCATTACTGAGAGTCCTATGCACAGAGGGAGATATTGCTTGCCAGTTGGAAAAAGCTGTTATTTCCCACAACGCAATGAGGTTCACAGACAGCAAACTGTCAGGACCTTGGTCACGATGTCACACTGTAGGCGGGTTTTCACTACAATATCAGCCATACAGATCCCCCTGATGATCTATTCAGAAAGAGTAAAGATTTCTCATGGCAAAATGGGGTATCTGCTACTGATTGAAATGAGGTCCAATCCTTGTTTTAAGTTTCTCTTAAGGATGCTTATTTTGTCATTTACTAACTCTGTAAAGTGTCACAAAATACAAATAATATTATATAGTAATATAATATAATAATAATATTAGAAATGATAGCTTAGAGACATATATATCATGTTCTGAAGGTTTGCTATGCCAAATCAAAGAAGTAGTATTTTTGTTTAGGAAGCCAGTTTTGCTTTTCATGTGCACAATATATGAAATGACTTCAGAGATGTTTTCCTAATAAAATAAAAATGTTCCATCTTTCAAAACCTCAAGCCTTTGCTCTCTCATACTGCGGTTTCTACTGAAATATTAAACCTGCCCCAAGAGAACAGCTGTGCAGTACTCTTTATTTGCATTTGTGGCTTTGGCACATGCCTCCAGGCAAAGAACACTGAACAGTGGACACATCACAAATTCATGATCATAAATAAAAAAATAGTAGACTGCACTACACCTGATGTTCTGGTAACGCTTGAAACCGTAATGGAATATACTGGTACGTGAACCAAAAATGCCTCTTTTTAAACCATGTTAGAGAAAGCAAGCACTTTTTGGACTTTTAAGATGTGAATGTCAGTTGCACTTTCATTTGTACTGTAGCTAGCAAACCTTCAAATTGCCTTTTTTTAATTTTATTTTTTTAAGGTAGGATGTTCTTATGCACTGAAGTCTTATTAACCCAAGCTGCATCCAGAGGCCACAGAATCGGAGCTGCAGTCCTTTCCCGTTTATCAGATATGCACCCCACCCCAGCTACAGAGGCATAGCTATGTGTGGGCAAGGGGGGACATATGACCCCGGGTGCAGCACTGTGAGGGTGCTCAGCACGACCATTGCACCCTAACGTGCATGAGAGGTGGCTCGCCGGCTGCCTGAAGTGCCTTTGCTTCTCTCCCTCCCTCTGCAGAAGCGATAACAGCAGCAAAATAAGGCTATCTAAAGGGGGCACATTTGGCTAAACAGGGTGAAGGTGGCACATCTGGTTAACTAAGGGGCACACATTTGGCTAGTTAAAGGGGGGGGGGGACATCTGGCTATCTGAATGGGGTAAGGGGGCACATATAGCTATCTAAATAACTTTTGACTCCACCCATGACTATGACTACATTCTGATGTGTGGCCACGCCCATTTTGTCCACAGGGGGGGCACAAAAACTGTCTTTGTCCCCGGGCGCTGAAAACCCTAGCTACGCCTCTGCCCAGATATTGTGTGCAAGGTTCTTTCCGAGACCCCTTACACATTTTCCAGTGTAATAAAGGTTGAGGGTTTGAGATAAATCACACAGTCATCGTTAACTATTATTTCTTCTTTGAGTTGGTGGCAGGGCTGGCTCTAGCTACAATGGGGCCCTGGGTCTAAAGTAACTTGGGCGGCCCCCTAGCAATTTTCCCACCTCCGCAGCCTCTGAACCGACTCCCAGGACCCATCCCGATTCCCAACAACATAAAATCATTAGGTGTCCATTACATGCCCCCAAAAGCATTGTTAGGGACCCCATTATCCTCCTTTCCCTTACAAATACAGAGTGTACACACATTGGGGTCTTACCTAATCCAGGCAGGACACAGGAGGCCGCACCATGCTCTACACTCCCGACTTCTCCCCACGGCGCCTCTCTTCCTCATTCTCTGCAGTCATGTATGGAGTCACCATAGCTAGAGGGGACACACACCTTGGGGGCCCTACAGGTGCTGAGGCCCTGGGGCAATTGCCCCCTTTGCCTCTATGGATACGCCGGCCCTGGTTGGTGGATGCTTTTGGGGGGTATTCTCTGGCACACTACCTTGATTCCCAGCTTCTTTATTGCTTTTCACAGATTTTTAGCAAGAGAAGCATACGTTGCATTTTATTAAACGGCTATTGTGAAAAATGTTAAAATTTAAAGAGAACCCGAGGTGGGATTTAATTATGTTAGTGGGGCACAGAGGCTGGTTGTGCACACTAACACCAGCCTCTGTTGCCCCATGGTGTGCCTCCATGTCCCCCCTGCGCGCCGCTATACTCCCCCGCAGTGCTGACGACACGCAGCATGTCGCCAGGACAATGTTTACCTATGCCTGTCTGTTAGCGCCACTCCCCCGCCTCCTCTGTATCGGCGCTACCCGCCCGCGTCCCTTCCCTCCCGCTGATTGGGTTAGCGGCGCTAACAGACAGGCATAGGTAAACATTGTGCTAGCGACACGCTGTGTGTCGCTAGCACTGCGGGGGTTATAGCGGCGCGCAGGGGGGTCCTGGAGGCACACCATGGGGCAACAGAGGCTGGTGTTAGTGTGCACAACCAGCCTCTGTGCCCCACTAACATAATTAAATCCCACCTCGGGTTATCTTTAAATTAATTTTCAAAAGCACTTACTACATGACATTGTGCAAACAGGTAGGGAGGTCGGTCTGCATCTGATCATATAGATCCTTTCCATTAAGTGCTTTGGTAAATATTAAAAGAGATTCAAAAGAATGGACTGTACATGTGCAGAACACTGGAGGCGTCAAAAGTGTGACTGAGAAGGGCGTGCGGACGCGGCCGCGCATGTGCAGTAGGCGCAACAGGAGTTCTAGTCACAGATCTTATGGAACTGCCAGCGGGAGAATGAAGGGGACTTTGAGGACACAGAGCGACCTGACAGACTATGGGGGGCTGGAAGAAGCCCCAGGTAAGTTACAATCCCCAGGTTTGATTTTAGTTTAAGTGTGCTCTAAATATATTACCGTGTTAGCCATCAGTAAAAGCAAGAAGTTTTGAATCAGGATGATACCATTTATTGGCTAACTTAAAAGTATATATAAAAGACAGGGGCGTAACAATAGACCCTGCAAGGGATGCCTCTGCAGGGGGCCCAGAAGCCACAGGGGACCCGTGGGGGGAAAAGTTTGAGAGACTGACAGCTAAGGGAATGGAGAAAAAAAACGTATTCTGCTCTAGCACCATTGTTATATTGACTGCATGTGTCCAGCACACAGATAAGGAAGCACACACACTTTGGAATTTGTACTCCGTCCCTGCTCCCTGGGGTTCGTAAAAAACATCTGTCTCTCACTGCTGCAAAGTTCTGATAACTAGATGTTCAACCTTACAAACAAAGGAGTCACATTTTGGAAAAAAGTTGTAGACTTTCCCTTTTCAGCAAAATGGTTCCTAGATTCTTATCACAGGGGCTAATGACTTTATGGCCTCTGAATACTTTTACAACGCAATGGAGTGCAGATTGATGTCTTATGCTGGGTATAGACGGTTCGTTTATGCGCCGGTATCAAGCCAGTGGCTCGATGCCAGCGCATCACCACTCGTCCGCCCGTGCGCGCGGATCGATATCCCCGCTCGTCCCCGCAGGCACTTCCTTATCAGCATTTCATTTCTACCATTGTCCGCCTGCGGGGATCGATAAATGTTGGCTTGAGGAGGGAGTCAAATGTGACAAGGAGGTGGTATGGGAGATATATGAGCTCAGAAACTTACTTTTGCTTGGAAATAGTGACAAAACCATAAATTCCTGAAGTTTGGCCTTATGACCAAGGAAATCATGATTGAGGCCAGATTTTCCCAAATTAACTTGTCTGCTTGTGCATTTTTTGCACACCTCTTGTTATAGAGGTAAAAATGGGATTTGTTAGGGTAAGTGAGAGGACGATTCAAGGGCATCTGTATTTAGACTCAATGTTAATATACAGTTATATTTAGAAGAAACATGGTTAGGATATGTAAATCGTCCTGTTATGGTCTCCCCCCTACTTCATTCAATGCTGTTACCTACCAAGACTCCTGCTATGCTCTGGTTGTCTCTTGCCACATCTTTAGGAACTGGATAGTACACATAATGGGAGGAGGTGCCCCTATGTAGTATGCAATGGGTAAACTTGGGTAATGAAAGTCTTACATCAGGTAGGAGGTTTAAAGATAATAATTTTATTGGACATAGGAAAAGACAATGCATTTTGCGGAACCTACCCGCTTCCTCAGGTCTACAATACAGTGTCTTATGTAGGCGATCCCAGTCCATGCTTGCAGCTGCATAGGACAGTTTTTTTCTGTTTAATTTCTTCTCCCATTCCCTGAGATTCGTCACCCGAATTTCATCGACCAGGCATCTCTTATCAGGAATTGGATAGTTACATTCTTGGCATAACAATACAATCTGGATTTTTATAGAAAAAAAATCATCTTCGATGATTCTGTGCCTTTACAGGTTTTCCTTCCTCCATAAATTTCCTGTCAACATCACTCTGACCTTAGAGAAAGAAGCAGCAGAACACCGCTCACTCGAACAGGGACAGTGCTGGAACCAGGAAGGCAAATCCAAGGAGACTGTAGCAAAAGGAAGGGATCCGCACATGTCCTAAAATGATCCTTTATTATGGACGTATCCAAAACACCAATCACGCATCAGTAGCTAACATGTTTCAGACCTACTGGTCCTTAATCATAGTATCACTCTGACCTTGCAGTTATAATGTTTATAAAAATACAGACTCAATGTCATTTACATGTGTATGGCTGTTTTCTACTTAAAATTAAGTTATTTATAACAACCCTAGCCAGGTGGTCTTCGCTTATGGTTCACCCTGAACAAGCCTGCAGACAATACACATTTGTAGCGGAGTTATGTCCATGTGTAACATGAGTGAGCGCTAATTATTGGCTGCATGATCTAGCCTGGTGCTACAGTGGCACCACATTCAACCAGAACATGCCACTATAATCTCAGAAGTGCTGCATTTTGAGCCCTGGTCCGATGGTGGGTAAGAAGATTTACCAACCCCTAAATTACAAAAGGATTCTACTACTGTGGATGGTAGATTTATTTTTTCCTGCACCATGGGTATTGTGGAGGACATTAGCGGCACTTGGGTAATATTGCTTGCATATGGACTGTGAGGACAGTATAGGTGCCCCAATATCAGACGGTGTATAGACAGATCGACCAAGAGACAGATTTCTCTCAGATCGAAGAGAGATGTTTTGCTGTCCACACACCACAGGCCAATTCCTGATCAATTTCATGCTGAAAAGGATCCAGAATTGACCTTGTGACGCCGCCCGACGGTGCCCCCCCTAATGTTTAATCTGCCCCCCCCTTCATTGCCCAGTGCTCTACACATGTCTCTGTCCATACACGCGCCCCACGTGGTTGCTGGTGTGATGTCACACAAGCGACCACGTGTGCGCTGGCAAACATGTGGAGTGGGTGTATGGATGGAGGACGGTACCTGGTCCTAGCGACGGACACGGACAGGTAATGTATAGTGCACTGAGCACTGGGGAAGGGGGGCTCCGGGGGGGGGGGGGGGGCTGGCATTAGGGGGGGGACAGCATTGGGAGTTTCGTTGCTCCTCCTGAAAATGCTCACCATCACCGCCGCGCATCTTACCGACCATAACGGCCCGGAATATTGCAGCATGTCCGTTCAATATGCTCGGCCTGAAAATTGTTGCATTGTGGATCCGGCATGCACTTATTATCGAAAAGTTTGGTCGATCGCCTGCCAAATCGCTAGATGTATGGTTACCTTATGCATGCTGAGAAATTGGTTGTTTATGGCTATTACCCTGCTTATTTATGATCTGGCTCCGGTTATCCTATGGCATTAAAGCATCAGTGAATGTATAACTTGCGTGTTGAAGGAGCACATCGTTTGGGACATGTCACCTCTAGCTTACACACTTGTTCGTAACATTGCATTTCCTCCAGAGGATAGCTTGGCTTAGCCAGCATATCTGTAAGGCTTTGTTTACATCTAAAATCGAAATCGTTGATGGCTGCTTTTTGCACTTTTTTGCACAATGTTTTTCCCCCTCCCGGCGCTCCACTGCGCGTTACGTTTTTGTACAAAGCGCTTTGTAAGCTCTTTTGCAGAGCGATTGCGTTTTTCAACTTTCTGACTTCAGTCAGGAAGTGAACTTTATAACCCGGAAATGAATAAATACAATGTATTTATTCATAACAGTGCAAACGTGATCACCGGATAATCGCCAGAAAAAAGCGATTTGTAAGCGATTTGCGCATTTCCTATACCTTCCATTTTAGCAAAATCACCCTTAAAATGGTAAATTCAGGGCTTTGCTAAACGGAAAGCGGACACAACGTGCTGGTATGAACTATTATATTCCAAGGTAAGAGAGTACAACGATAGGTTGGCAATAGATGCACAGACCGGCAGATCCAGGGGGTAGCAGGTGGACACTCTGTGCCTCCGGACAAGAAGACAACGATACAACCAGTAGAAAAGAAATTATGTATCCGGGCACCAGCCAGCAATAATGCTTAGATCACACCTTTATTGCATCCACCTGGAATTCCAAACAACGATATGTACAGTCGGCCTAACAGCCGTTTCGCAGGAGCACCTGCTTCTTCTACATAGCGTTGTTTGGAATTCCAGGTAGATGCAATAAAGGTGTGATCTAAGCATTATTGCTGGCTGGTGCCCGGATACATAATTTCTTTTCTAGTGGCTGATATGAACTATCCCATAAGGATTCATTGCAATAGTGATTTCAGGGCGTTTTTAAAAATCGCCAGCGCTAAAAAAAAAAAAAAACGCCGTAGGTGTGAACAAGCCTTAAGTGTATAGGTGTAAAAGGTAATTGAGAGCATGGTAAGGGCCCTTGTTTTACATGTTTTCCTTACAGAGTGTGCAATTAGAATAAAATAATTTTACTGGGAAATACCAGAGCTGAGCCAATTGTGTCACCATGCAATTTTCACTACAGATCCTATCCGAACACATGATCAATATTCAGATCTGTCATTAATTGGCAAGAGAAGAAAGCTAACGTACAAACATGCAAAATCCGATCAAACTTCCAATGATTTTTCTGATTTAATATCGATCAAAATTTAGTAGAAAGGACATGCACACGGAACAATAGACAGTAATTTGTTTGATTTTTTTCCAGCTTGTACGATCTGCTTCCAATCGAGAAAGAGATGGATCGGTCGCTGGCACTCAGTAGGCTACATATTTTTTGCCTGATTTGATCATTCTCGATCAGAAGTACGATTTGAAGTAAAAATTGCATGGTGTGTGCCAGGGCAGGCATCATTGTTCTACGTGAGCTCCTGCATAGCAGTGTAGGTGGTACATTTTGGAAATTGATTGGTTAGCTTTGCCCCCTCACCTCTTTTTTTATTCATTTTGTTCTGCCTGTCCTTTACCTAAGCTTTAGGCAGGGAGCACACTTATCTGATTGCTGCATGTTTTAACCAATGGCTAGCTTGGGAATTGCATACGTTTGAATCATTCCTGCGATTTTAAATCAGCTCTCTGCTTTTTTCCAAGCAGTGGCGTACCTAGGGCATTTGACACCCGGTGCTGGGTATTATAAGACACCCCCCCCCCCCAAAAAAGGTAAAGGGGCAAAAAATGGGTGGCGCTACAACATGCGGGCGTGGTCATGACCGGATGAGGGCGGAGCTAACTGTAATTTGACGTGAACCCGGGTGAAAATACACGTAATGTGTGCAGATTTGCCCAGAGAATACGTTCAATCATGTCTGCAGATTTGCCCAGAGAATACGTTCAATCATGTCGGCAGATTTGCCCAGAGAATACGTTCAATCATGTCGGCAGATTTGCCCAGAAAATACATGCAATCATGTCGGTAGATTTGCCCAGAAAATACATGCAATCATGTCGGCAGATTTGCCCAGAGAATACGTTCAATCATGTCGGCAGATTTGCCCAGAGAATACGTTCAATCATGTCGGCAGATTTGCCCAGATAATACGTTCAATCATGTCGGCAGATTTTCCCAGAGAATACGTTCAATCATGTCGGCAGATTTTCCCAGAGAATACGTTCAATCATGTCGGCAGATTTTCCCAGAGAATACGTTCAATCATGTCTGCAGATTTGCCCAGAAAATACATGCAATCATGTCGGCAGATTTGCCCAGAAAATACATGCAATCATGTCGGCAGATTTGCCCAGAAAATGCATGCAATCATGTCGGCAGATTTGCCCAGAGAATACGTTCAATCATGTCAGCAGATTTGCCCAGAGAATGCGTTCAATCATGTCGGCAGATTTGCCCAGAGAATACGTTCAATCATGTCGGCAGATTTGCCCAGAGAATACGTTCAATCATGTCTGCAGATTTGCCCAGAGAATACGTTCAATCATGTCTGCAGATTTGCCCAGAGAATACGTTCAATCATGTCTGCAGATTTGCCCAGAGAATACGTTCAATCATGTCGGCAGATTTGCCCAGAAAATACATGCAATCATGTCGGCAGATTTGCCCAGAGAATACGTTCAATCATGTCGGCAGATTTGCCCAGAAAATACATGCAATCATGTCGGCAGATTTTCCCAGAAAATACATGCAATCATGTCGGCAGATTTGCCCAGAGAATACGTTCAATCATGTCGGCAGATTTGCCCAGAGAATACGTTCAATCATGTCGGCAGATTTTCCCAGAGAATACGTTCAATCATGTCGGCAGATTTTCCCAGAGAATACGTTTAATCATGTCTGCAGATTTGCCCAGAAAATACATGCAATCATGTCGGCAGATTTGCCCAGAAAATACATGCAATCATGTCGGCAGATTTGCCCAGAGAATACGTTCAATCATGTCGGCAGATTTGCCCAGAAAATACATGCAATCATGTCGGCAGATTTTCCCAGAAAATACATGCAATCATGTCGGCAGATTTGCCCAGAGAATACGTTCAATCATGTCGGCAGATTTGCCCAGAGAATACGTTCAATCATGTCGGCAGATTTTCCCAGAGAATACGTTCAATCATGTCGGCAGATTTGCCCAGAAAATACATGCAATCATGTCGGCAGATTTGCCCAGAAAATACATGCAATCATGTCGGCAGATTTGCCCAGAAAATGCATGCAATTATGTCGGCAGATTTGCCCAGAGAATACGTTCAATCATGTCGGCAGATTTGCCCAGAGAATACGTTCAATCATGTCTGCAGATTTGCCCAGAGAATACGTTCAATCATGTCTGCAGATTTGCCCAGAGAATACGTTCAATCATGTCTGCAGATTTGCCCAGAGAATACGTTCAATCATGTCGGCAGATTTGCCCAGAAAATACATGCAATCATGTCGGCAGATTTGCCCAGAGAATACGTTCAATCATGTCGGCAGATTTGCCCAGAAAATACATGCAATCGTGTGGCAGACCTGTCCAGAAAACACTTCAATCGTGTAGCAGACCTGGCCAGAACATAAATGCTACCCCTGGCTGCTAATATAAATTAAAAAGAAAAAAAAAACATTTACTCACCTGCAGCAGAGCTCCTGTTCCGGCCTCCGTCCAGTGCGCAGCTCCCACGATCCTCTGCAGCCAGCAACTCCCAAAGTCTCCAGAGAAGGGCTTCGGACATTTTACTATAGCCCTGCTCTGCCGCTGCGGTGAACTGATACGGCGTCTATTAGATGCCGAAAGTCAGTTCACGCTGGGGGGTGCTTGGAGAATTTTAAGGGGTGCACCCAAAGCACACCCCCCCCCCCCGTGCCGCCACTGCCCCCAGTATAGGTAGCTAGCAGTTGCCCCCAGTATAGGTAGCTAGTTGCCCCCAGTGAAAGTAGTATAGTTGCCCCAATATAGCTAGTATAGTTGCCCCCAGGATAGGCAGCATAGCTGCTGCCCCCAATGTAGGTAGTGTTGCTGCCCCCAGTGTAGTTTGTATAGTGGCCCCCGTAGAGCTGCCCTCCAGTATAGCTAGTATAGTGGCCCCCATAGTTGCCCCAGTATAGCTAGTATAGTGGCCCACAGTTTAGATAGTATAGTTGCCTCCATTGTAGCTGGTATGGTGCCCCCCCCCCCCAGTTTAGGTAATATAGTGGCCCCCATAGATGCCCCCAGTGTAGCTAGTATAGTGCCCTGTGCCCCCCCCCCGTTTAGCTGCCTCCAGTATAGTGGCCCCCAGCTGCCAGCTAGTATAGTGGCCCCCAGTTTAGGTAGTATAGTTCCCCCCCCCCCCCCCCGTGTAGCTAGAAGGAGGGGTGACAGCAGGGATAGCGGCGGGGAGGGGGAAATATCCCCCCCTCCCTCACCTGGGTCCCCTCCTTCTGCCTCTCTTCTCCCCCCAAAAATGCGGGCAGCGGGCCGGTGGCAGTGGGCAGCGAGCAGGCGAGCGCGGAGTATACTCACGTTACTTCCGCGTATCAGCCTGGAACGCTGCGTCGCTGTCACGTGCCTCTACTGCGCCTCCAATGATTGGAGGTGCAGAAGAGGCACGTGACGGTGACGCAGCGTTCCAGGCTGATACGCGGAAGTAACGTGAGTATACTCCGCGCTCGCCTGCTCGCTGCCCACTGCCACCGGCCCGCTGCCCGCATTTTTGGGGGGAGAAGATTGGCAGAAGGAGGGGACCCAGGTGAGGGAGGGGGGGATATTTCCCCCTCCCCGCCGCTATCCCTGCTGTCACCCCTCCTCCTAGCGCTGCTCTTCCCCTTCTTAGTCAGGTGTAGGGGGGTCGTGGCGACACCCCCCTGGCTGACTGGTACCCGGTGCGCCCCGCCCCCCTGCGCCCTTAGGTAGGAACGCCACTGTTTCCAAGTAACATGTGAGTTTGCAATTACGATGTGTTCTGCTATCAGTGGCGTAGCAATAGGGGATGTAAAGGTTGTGACCGCACCAGGGACCCTGGACCAGAGGGGCCTATTAGGGACCTTCCTTCAGGGCGGGAACCCACTAGAGCGATTTTTTTAGCATTTAGGGAGCGTGAGAAATCGCTAGCGATTTCCCTAAATGCTCTGCCAATGTAAATGGATGGTGCAAATTCCACAGAAGCGATTGCGATTAGCAAAATCGGAAACGCAGGACATGCAGCATTCTGTTAGCGTTAGCGCTTTAATGTAAAGTATATAATCACTGGCGTAATTGCTCATCAAAACTTGCACGGAGCGATTTTGCTAGCGTTTTAAGTTAATGTACTGTAACAAAATTAAAAATAAGTGAAAGGACCAATCATACTTTAAAATGCTTATCGCTACACAACCGCTGGCAAATTGATTACACTTTCTAAAATCGCTCCCTAAAACGCTCATAAAATCGCTTACAAACTGCTCATACAAAACACTAGCGATTGCGATTAACGATAGCGTTTTGTAGTGGGTTCCAGGCCTCATACATCTTATCAGCTTCTCGTTGGTGCTGTGCTGGTAATGAACACCTCTATTGTGCATTGAATAGTAGCGTTCACTGTTTCCTGACTCAGATTACGCCTTTTCTGACACTAAATCTGTCCTTAGTAGGTTTTGGGGTTTAACGTCAATAGAATGCTTGAGGTGACATCCCATGTAAAACTTGCACCAGGGCCCCAAGCTCCTCAGTTACGCACTGTCTGCCATGATCGAAAAATCGCAAACTAATGCGGAAAATTGCATGCAGGAAATCACAAAGCAAATGCAGAAACCGAGGAGTCACAGAGAAAATGCTTTGACAAGTGCGCTCACTGCCTAAAGGTGCGTACACACATGCGACTATAGTCGTTTGTAACGATTGTTCCCCGATCTTTACCAACGACGATTGTTACAAAAAACGAACCACCGACTATTAAGGCAAACGACGAACGAGCCAAATCGCTACAAAAGAAAGTTCTGTCTCGGCGGATTTTAACCAACGACGATCGTTTGCAAAAGTAGTACATCGTTGGAAACGGTCGTTCGTACTAGGCTTGACATGCGCATTTCACTATTTCTCCCTGAAACTTCTCATTTTTATGTGCAGGCGCAATAGTTGCTTTACGTGATGTAACGTTCGTTCTAACGATCTGATCGTTACACACCTTTTAAAACTAACTTTACTTAGGTTGTTCTTTCATCAATTAAAAGTTCATTCGTCGTTCTCAACGAACGATCGTTGTCGCATGTGTGTACGTAGCATAAGGAATTGGATAATGGCATTAAAGAGACACTGAAGCGAAAAAAAATATATGATAAAGTGAATTGGTTGTGTACTATGAATAATTACTAGAAGATTAGCAGCAAAGAAAATATTCTCATACTTTTATTTTCAGGTATATAGTGTTTTTTTTCTAACATTGCATCATTCTATAATATGTGCAGATTACACAACACTCAGCATTCAAAATGAGTCTTTCAGAGCAGTCTGTGAAGTAATGACCTCTCCTCTGGCAGAGGAAAAGTAAATAGTCCAGGAACAGTTGAGATAATAAAAGTCAGATAACAGCCCTCTCCACGACTAACTAAGGACTGGTTCAGACGGACGTCTGCGTGGCGTCGCGTCTGGGGGCGTTGCGGCGGCTGCGCGGTCAGGCTTTCAGTAGCCTTCGGTCGCGTTACGATGCGTCACGTTTTTTCTTCCCCTAGGGGAACATCAGCCGTCGCGGTTGGCCGCCCCCTGGAAGCTACATGTCGCTTCCAGGGGCAGCTCGAACGCTTGCGAAAATTGGGACACGAACGGCGCGTTCGGGTAAAAGCGTGCAAAAGCTCGGTGTAAACGCTCCCATTCACTTGAATGGGAGCATTTACCGCGACGGTCCGAACACTTGCGGTAAACGCTCCGCAAGCGTCCGTGTGAACCAGCCCTTAGTCGGAGAGCTTAATGGCTTGTTTGCATAGAGATAACAACTGGAGTTTCTCAACTCTTCCTGTACTGGAAACAATTACACTGATGTATCTGATCTTAATATTTTATTTCTTAGCTGTACTACACATACAAATCATAATATCATCATTTTTTTTTCGCTTCAGTGTCTCTTTAAAAATGCTTTCTGAAATTCTGCAGTCTTAAAACTGTGGTCTCTGATGACTCCCTGCCTTTCCAGGTTTTCTCCTCTATTACTCTCCTGTCCGCATGCACTGCAGTTTCCTAGCAAGCAGTGTTTTCTTTCTGTGAATCCTTTAATATTTATGATACACAGCTGATCTAAACAGACTAATTAATTGTCCTGCTGCAAACATTCTCTGCATTGCTCCAGACCAGAGACCCAGCAAAAAATATATCAGCAGCTGACTGTACTGCTTGCGACAAGTCCGCAATAAGGAGTGGGCGGGGCATAAATAGCGGGCACACCACTTGCAATGGTGATGAGAAGAACACTCGTTATGCTGGCTGTGTGATGCTGCATTCTCCAGCAGGGGGTGCTGTGTGATTCAGACGCTCGTAGGCCGGAAAAGTCTGTGCGCGCAGAGATAAGTAAGTAGACGCCAGCATTATATGACTGACTAGAAGGCTGCATAGGGTGGTTGTCGTCGGTTTCCTGACTGAGCTGAATCATTTATAATGTGAGGCATTGACGTTTTCAGAGGAGTGCATGAGGTGGGATGGGTGCCTTTTTGTGACCAGCAGGGTGCAGACTTGTGTTTCCCTCTTGCATAGCTCCCAACTGTCCCTCTTTTGCACGGACAGTCAGGGCTGTATTTAGGGTTTGGGCTCCCCTAGGCACACCAAACCTACGGCGCCCCCTAGGAGAACGGCGAAAAGTGGGCGTGGCCACAGAATGCAGTGGGCGTGTCCATAACGCTGTGGGTGTGGCTAATTAAAATATCCTCGTAACAGTGCAGCCCAAAGTCAGTGGGGCCATGGTTTCTCCCTGGGTATGAGTAGAGTGACCTTAAAAAAGCAAGTAGGAAATGTCCCCCCCCAAAAAAAAAAACCCACACATTAGCCAGTGTTCTCTCGCACAAAATAGTGGTAGGTATTAGAGTGTGAGCTCCCCTGAGAAAAGTCAGTAACATGACTGTTCTCTGCAAAGTGCTGCAGAATATGCCAGTGCTATATAAATACATAATAATATGGTAGGACATTAGACTATGGGAGAATTAGATTGTAAGTTCCTCAGAGGATAGTCAGTGACATGACTACGTACTCCGTGAAGTACTGCTGAAGATGTAAGTACAATATAGTACAGTGGTATGGCAGCATGATGGCGTAGTGGTTAGCACTCTCGCCTTGCAGCGCTGGGTTCCTGGTTCGAATCCTAGCCAGGTCAACATCTGCAAGGAGTTTGTATGTTCTCCCTTTGTCTGTGTGTATTTCCTTAAGACACTCTGGTTTCCTCCCACATCCCAACAACATACGATACAGATAAGTATAATGTTAATTGGCTTCCCCTAAAAATTGGCCCTAGACTACGATACATACATAGACATATGACTATGGTAGGGATTAGATTGTGAGCACCTCTGTGGGACAGTTATGTGACAAAACAATACATACTCTGTACAGCGCTGCGTAATATGTTGGCGCTATATAAATAATTAGTATAAGTACAGTAGCCAGGTCTATAGGTGTCCAAATGTAGACATACTATAGGTGTCCCCAGTATAGATATCCAGGTCTATAGGTATCCCCAGTTTAGGTAGTAGTCAGGGGCGTAACTAGAAATCACTGGGCCCTCTTGCAAGAATTTAGATGGGCCCCCCCCCCCCATAGGTGCCAAATAATCATAATGTGGCAGTGTTTCACCATAAAATAATCGCAATGTGTGCAGCATTTCAGCAGAGAATAATCACAAGTGTAACATTTCAGCAAAGAATAATCGCAATGTGGGCAGCATTTCACCAGAAAATAATCGCAATGAGTGCAACATTTCAGCAGAGAATAATTGCAATGTGGACAACATTTCACCAGAAAATAATCACAATGTGGGCAACATTTCACCAGAAAATAATCGCAATGAGTGCAACATTTCAGCAAAGAATAATCGCAATGTGGGCAACATTTCACCAGAAAATAATCGCAATGTGGGCAACATTTCACCAGAAAATAATCGCAATGAGTGCAACATTTCAGCAAAGAATAATCGCAATGTGGGCAACATTTCAGCAGAGAATAATTGCAATGTGGGCAACATTTCACCAGAAAATAATCCCAATGTGGGCAACATTTCAGCAAAGAATAATCGCAATGTGGGCAACATTTCAGCAGAGAATAATTGCAATGTGGGCAACATTTCACCAGAAAATAATCACAACGTGGGCAGCATTTCAGCAGTAAATCACACAGTGGGCAGCATAACACCAGTGGGCTGGCTGAGTACCTGGCTGGGTGAGCGGGTAGTGGGCTGGCTGGGTAGCTGGGTGAGCAAGCAGTGGGCAGGCTGAGTAATTAATTCAAGTATTTGTATAGCGCCTTTCTCCTGTCGGACTCAAAGCACTTGCGAGGCAGCCACTAGAGCGCACTCAGTAGGCAGTAGCAATGTTAAGGAGACTTGCCCAAGAAACTCCTTACTGAATAGGTGCTGGCTTACTGAACATGCAGAGCCGAGATTTGAACCCAGGTCTCCTGTGTCAGAGGCAGAGTCCTTAACCATTACACTTCCAGCCACTGCCTGGCTAAGCGAGCGGGCAGTGGGCTGGGTACCAGGCTGGGCGAGCGGGCAGGCTGGGTGGCTGGGCGAGCGGGCAGTGGGTTGGCTGGGTACCTGGCTGGGCGAGCGGGCAGTGTACTGGCTTGGTACCTGGCTGGGCGAGCGGGCAGTGGGCTGGCTGGGAAAGCGGGCAGTGGGCTGGCTGGGAAAGCGGGCAGTGGGCTGGCTGGGTACCTGGCTGGGCATGCAGGCTGGCTGGGTACCTGGCTGGGTACCTGGCTGGGCATGCAGGCTGGCTGGGTACCTGGCTGGGCATGCGGGCTGGCTGGGCATACGGGCTGGCTGGGTACCTGGCTGGGCAGCGGGCTGGCTGGGTACCTGGCTGGGCATGCAGGCTGGCTGGGTACCTGGCTGGGCAGCGGGCTGGCTGGGTACCTGGCTGGGCATGCGGGCTGGCTGGGTACCTGGCTGGGCAGCGGGCTGGCTGGGTACCTGGCTGGGCATGCGGGCTGGCTGGGTACCTGGCTGGGCAGCGGGCTGGCTGGGTACCTGGCTGGGCATGCGGGCTGGCTGGGTACCTGGCTGGGCAGCGGGCTGGCTGGGTACCTGGCTGGGCATGCGGGTTGGCTGGGTACCTGGCTGGGCAGCGGGCTGGCTGGGTACCTGGCTGGGCATGCAGGCTGGCTGGGTACCTGGCTGGGTAGCAGGCTGGCTGGGTACCTGGCTGGGCATGCGGGCTGGCTGGGTACCTGGCTGGGCAGCGGGCTGGCTGGGTACCTGGCTGGGCATGCGGGTTGGCTGGGTACCTGGCTGGGCAGCGGGCTGGCTGGGTACCTGGCTGGGCTTGCAGGCTGGCTGGGTACCTGGCTGGGTAGCCGGCTGGCTGGGTACCTGGCTGGGCAGCGGGCTGGCTGGGTACCTGGCTGGGCAGCGGGCTGGCTGGGTACCTGGCTGGGCAGCGGGCTGGCTGGGTACCTGGCTGGGCATGCAGGCTGGCTGGGTACCTGGCTGGGCAGCAGGCTGGCTGGGTACCTGGCTGGGTACCAGGCTGGCTGGGTACCTGGCTGGGCAGCAGGCTGGCTGGGTACCTGGCTGGGCAGCGGGCTGGCTGGGTACCTGGCTGGGCAGCGGGCTGGCTGGGTACCTGGCTGGGCAGCGGGCTGGCTGAGTACCTGGCTGGGCAGCGGGCTGGCTGGGTACCTGGCTGGGCATGCAGGCTGGCTGGGTACCTGGCTGGGTACCAGGCTGGCTGGGTACCTGGCTGGGCAGCGGGCTGGCTGGGTACCTGGCTGGGCAGCGGGCTGGCTGGGTACCTGGCTGGGCAGCGGGCTGGCTGGGTACCTGGCTGGGCAGCAGGCTGGCTGGGTACCTGGCTGGGCAGCGGGCTGGCTGAGTACCTGGCTGGGCAGCGGGCTGGCTGGGTACCTGGCTGGGCAGCGGGCTGGCTGGGTACCTGGCTGGGCATGCAGGCTGGCTGGGTACCTGGCTGGGCATGCAGGCTGGCTGGGTACCTGGCTGGGTACCGGGCTGGCTGGGTACCTGGCTGGGCAGCGGGCTGGCTGGGTACCTGGCTGGGCAGCAGGCTGGCTGGGTACCTGGCTGGGCAGCAGGCTGGCTGGGTACCTGGCTGGGCAGCGGGCTGGCTGGGTACCAGGCTGGGCAGCGGGCTGGCTGGGTACCTGGCTGGGCATGCGGGCTGGGTACCTGGCTGGGCAGCGGGCTGGCTGGGTACCTGGCTGGGCATGCGGGCTGGCTGGGTACCTGGCTGGGCAGCGGGCTGGCTGGGTACCTGGCTGGGCAGCGGGCTGGCTGGGTACCTGGCTGGGCATGCGGGCTGGCTGGGTACCTGGCTGGGCATGCGGGCTGGCTGGGTACCTGGCTGGGCAGCGGGCTGGCTGGGTACCTGGCTGGGCAGCGGGCTGGCTGGGTACCTGGCTGGGCAGCGGGCTGGCTGGGTACCTGGCTGGGTATGCTGGCTGGGTACCTGGCTGGGCATGCGGGCTGGGTACCTGGCTGGGCAGCGGGCTGGCTGGGTACCTGGCTGGGCATGCGGGCTGGCTGGGTACCTGGCTGGGCAGCGGGCTGGCTGGGTACCTGGCTGGGCAGCGGGCTGGCTGGGTACCTGGCTGGGTAGCGGGCTGGCTGGGTACCTGGCTGGGCAGCGGGCTGGCTGGGTACCTGGCTGGGCATGTGGGCTGGCTGGGTACCTGGCTGGGCAGCGGGCTGGCTGGGTACCTGGCTGGCTGGGCGAGCTGGCTCCTGGCTGGGTAGCTGGGCTGCAGTTGCCAGCGTGTCCTTCGCGCTTCTCCCGACTTGCTCCCGCCCTCCAGCAGAGTGGCAGACATGATCGTGAACTCTGTATGCCGCCGCCTGGTCTAGTGACGTCACTAGACCAGGAGGCGGCATGCAGAGTTCAGGATCATGTCCTGACTTCCTGACTCCTGTCCGGCCGCTGCCACTGTGCTGGAGGGCGGGGGTGAGAGCCCCCCTCTCCGTCTGTAGGTGCGCTCTCCGCACCGCCCCCCCCCCCCCGGGCAAATAAAAAAAAAAAAATTTAAAAAAAAAATTATGAATAAAAAAAAAATAAAAAAAAATAAAAAAAAAATTATTGAACTACAGGTGGCCGCCCCCCCCGAGGACCCGCCCATGGCACCGGCCCACGGGTGCCTCTTAATAGATACGGCCCTGCGGACAGTCCCTCTTTGTGAGCCCTGTCCCTCTTTCCTCCTCATTTGTCCCTCTTTCAGGACTTTGTCCCTCTTTCTGTGCAAATATATATATTCTCTACAGAAAAATGAGTTTTAATTGGCTCTAAACTTTATTCCAATCCTTTAAATTGATTTATTACTCATTTTAAAAAATGTTAATATGAAGAAAAATGAACCAGGATAGAAAGGACCAGTGAAGTTTGAATTATAAAACAACATATTTTTCTTATGAAATCTTTATGGCATGCGTGACTAGGGGGTGTGACAGGGGCGTGGTTTAAGCATACCTCCCAACTTTTTGAGATGAGAAAAAGGGACACTCAGGGCTCATTTCCACTATTCGCATGCGTTTTTGCATGGAAATTCGCATAGCAATACAAGTGAATGGGACTGTTTCCACTTGTCAGGATTCCTTGCGTTTTTCTGTGCAGAAAAAATTCGCATGGCAGAGCCATCAGAATTCGCATACCGCATACCGCTATGCGAATCGCATACAATGTATTTAATAGGAAAATCGCATGAGGTTTGGGTATGCGAATTTTCATGCGAATTCGCATAGAAACAATGGAAAAGCACACCAGCACTGCCATGGTTAAATTCGCATACATCGTCATCCATGCGAATTTGCATGAAAATTCGTATAGACCCGCATGCGAAATTCGCATCCGCATGCAAATTTTTACCGCGGCGATTCGCACCGCACAAGTGGAAATGCAGCCTCAAGCCATGCCCCTGCCACACCCCTGGCCACGCCCTCACCATGCCTCTAGTCACACATACCATATATATTTCATAAGAAACATATGTTGTTTTATAATTCAAACCACACTGGTCCTTTCTATCCTGGTTCATTTTCCTTCATAGTAACATTTTAAAATTAGTAATATATCAATTCAAAGGTTGGGAATAAAGTTTAGAGTCAATCAAACACATTTTAGTATAGAAATATATATATTTACATAGAAAGAGGGACAAAGTCCTGAAAGAGGGACAAATGAGGGTGAAAGAGGGACAGGGCTCCCAAAAAGGGACTGTCCCTCCGAAAAAGGGACAGTTGGGAGCTATGGTTTAAGTGTCCCTCTTTCTCATCTCAAAAAGTTGTGAGGTATGCCCTCTTGTTAAGGGGAAGGCTCTGTCATAAAGATAACTTGCTTTATTTCCTGTATGTGTGCATTAAAGAGAGTCTGAAGCGAGAATAAATCTCGCTTCAGACCTCATAGTCATCAGGGGCATGTGTGCCCCTGCTAAAACGCCGCTATCCTGCGGCTAAACGGGGGTCCCTCACCGGATTGAGGCAGGGCTAACCGCCGCAGCCCTGCCTCTTGCGTGTTTGTCAGCGCGTATCTCCGCCTCTCCCTCGCCCCTCTCAGTCTTCCTTCGCTGAGAGGGGCGGGGGAGAGGCGGCGATGCGCCGCTGATAGACGGCGCTGAGAGGCAGGGCTGCAGCCGTTAGCCCTGCCTCAAGAGCAGCAAAATCTACGACCAAGTTGGTCGTAGATTTTGCATGGGGGGGGTCAGGGACCCTCATTTAGCCGCAGGATATCTGCGTTTTAGCAGGGGCACACATGCCCCTGCTGACTATGAGACAAGAAGCGAGATTTATTCTCACTTCAGTGTCTCTTTAAAGGGAACCTGAAGTGAGGAAAATTATTTAAAATAAACACATGATGTAGCTGCAAATGATTATTACATATTAACCTCACCATCAGTACCTCTCAGAAGCTCACCATTTTCTTTTTATAGTGATCCCTTCCAGTTCTGACAATATTTTGTCAGAACTGAAATATACCAGTTGCTGTCAGTTATATATTAGCAGCTGTCAGTTACAACTGAATGTGCAAGGTAATGTCCATGTTTCCCTATGGCTCAGGTGGGTGATATTGCAGTTTAACAGTGTGCTGACCAGGAAGCTGTTATGGGGTAATGGCCATTTTTAAAATGAAGGACGGAGAAATCCATTGATCTCAGTGGACAAATGGGACGCAAGAGAGGAGAGATTGAGGAGTAGACTACACAGGAGGGAAGTATGACCTGTGTATGGTTATTTAGACTTTTTATTTTCAGTTCAGGTTCTCTTTAAGCATGTACATTTATTGTATTGCTAGTGGTTGTCTTTTAGGGCTGGTTCAATTGGACGTGTGCCCCGTGTTTGCCGCCGGTGTTCGGGATTCGGTGTTATGTTGGGGATACGCGGTACGTTTCTGTACCGTGTATCGACCAGCTGATCCGGCCAGCTGATAATATTCAGCTGGCCCGATCAAGCCACTCGACCCCCGCCCGCTCGATTCCCGCCTGCGGACAATGGCAGGGAATCGAGAGCTGATAAGCAGGGGCGTAACTAGAAATCACTGGGCCCCCCTGCGAATATTTGGATGGGGCCCCCCCCCATAGGTGCCAAATAATCGTAATGGGGCAGCGTTTCACTGTAAATTAATTGTAAAGTGGGCAGCATTTTACCAGACAATCGTAATGTGGGCCAGAAAATCGTAATGTGGGCAGAGTTCACCAGAAAATCGTAATGTGGGCCTTTAGAAAATCATAATGTGGGCAGAGTTCACCAGAAAATCGTAATGTGGGCACCAGTCACCAGAAAATTGTAACGTGGACAGCATTCACCAGACAATCGTAATGTGGGCAGCGTTCACCAGAAAATCATAATGTGGGCAGAGTTCACCAGAAAATCATAATGTGGGCAGAGTTCACCAGAAAATCGTAACGTGAGCAGCAGTCACCAGAAAATTGTAACGTGGACAGCATTCACCAGGCAATCGTAATGTGGGCAGCGTTCACCAGAATATCGTAATGTGGGACAGAAAATCGTAATGTGGGCAGAGTTCACCAGAAAATCGCAATGTGGGCAGCAGTCACCAGAAAATCGCCATGTGGGCAGCAGTCACCAGAAAATCGCAATGTGGGCATCAGTCACCAGAAAATCCTAATGTGGGCAGCAGTCACCAGAATATCGTAATGTGGGCAGCAGTCACCAGAAAATCCTAATGTGGGCAGCAGTCAGTCACCAGAATATCATAATGTGGGCAGCACACACCAGAAAATCCTAATGTGGGCAGCAGTCACCAGAAAATCCTTATGTGGGCAGCAGTCACCAGAAAATCGCAATGTGGGCAGCAGTCACCAGAAAATCGCAATGTGGGCAACAGTCACCAGAAAATCGCAATGTGGGCAGCAGTCACCAGAAAATCGTAATGTGGGCAGCATACACCAGAAAATCGTAATGTGGGCAGCAGACACCAGAAAATCGCAACGTGGGCAGCAGACACCTGAAAATCGTAATGTGGGCAGCAGACACCTGAAAATCATAATGTGGGCAGCAGACACCTGAAAATCGTAATGTGGGCAGCAGACACCTGAAAATCGTAATGTGGGCAGCAGGCACCTGAAAATCGTAATGTGGGCAGCAGACACCTGAAAATCGCAATGTGGGCAGCAGACACCTGAAAATCGTAATGTGGGCAGCAGACACCTGAAAATCGTAATGTGGGCAGCAGACACCTGAAAATCGCAATGTGGGCAGCAGTGACCAGAAAATCGTAATGTGGGCAGCAGACACCTGAAAATCGTAATGTGGGCAGCAGGCACCTGAAAATCGTAATGTGGGCAGCAGTCACCAGAAAATCGTAATGTGGGCAGCAGACACCTGAAAATCGTAATGTGGGCAGCAGGCACCTGAAAATCGTAATGTGGGCAGCAGGCACCTGAAAATCGTAATGTGGGCAGCAGGCACCTGAAAATCGTAATGTGGGCAGCAGTGACCAGAAAATCGCAATGTGGGCAGCAGTGACCAGAAAATCGTAATGTGGGCAGCAGACACCTGAAAATCGCAATGTGGGCAGCAGACACCTGAAAATCGCAATGTGGGCAGCAGTGACCAGAAAATCGCAATGTGGGCAGCAGTGACCAAAAAATCGTAATGTGGGCAGCAGACACCTGA
Source organism: Hyperolius riggenbachi (assembly GCF_040937935.1). Taxonomy (NCBI): domain Eukaryota; kingdom Metazoa; phylum Chordata; class Amphibia; order Anura; family Hyperoliidae; genus Hyperolius; species Hyperolius riggenbachi. Next base: position 88,627,785 of record NC_090656.1, read on the forward strand.
AAATCGTAATGTGGGCAGCAGGCACCTGAAAATCGTAATGTGGGCAGCAGACACCTGAAAATCGTAATGTGGGCAGCAGACACCTGAAAATCGTAATGTGGGCTGCAGACACCTGAAAATCGTAATGTGGGCAGCAGACACCTGAAAATCCCCCTGCAGAATTTCAATGTGTGTGGGCAGCGGGCAGCAGCGGGATACATACCTTCTTCCTTGCGTTCCATCGCCGCCTTCTCGCTCTAGCGGCTGACGTCACTTCCGCTTCCGGAAGTGACGTCAGCCGCTAGAGCGAGAAGGCGGCGATGGAACGCAAGGAAGAAGGTATGTATCCCGCCGCCGCTGCCCACACACATTCACTAGCTGGAGGGGAGCGCAGAGGGGAGAGCCCCGAGGTGAGGGAGAGGGGGGAACTTCCCCTCTCCCCTCATGCTGCCACCCCTCCAGCCCCCAAAAAACGGCCCCGAGCGGGCCCCAGGGGGGGGCCGGGCCCCCCCGCGGGCGCAGGCGCTGCAGGGCCTATTGCTACGCCCCTGCTGATAAGGAAGCGCTGGCGGGGGCGAGCGGTAATCGATCCGCGGGGACGCGGCTGGGGTCGATCCGGCGGCTACCCGCCGGTCGACCCGTGTATCCCCACCATTAAAGGATACCACAACTGAAATGTGACATAATGAGATAGACATGTGTATGTACAGTGCCTAGCACACAGATAACTATGCTGTGTTCCTTTTTTTCTTTCTCTGCCTGAAAGAGTTAAATATCAGGTATGTAAGTGGCTGACTCAGTCCTGACTCAGACAGGAAGTGACTACAGTGTGACCCTCACTGATAAGAAATTCCAACTATAAAACACTTTCCTAGCAGAAAATGGCTTCTGAGAGCAAGAAAGAGGTAAAAAAGGGGAATTTCTAATCAGTGAGGGTCACACTGTAGTCACTTCCTGTCTGAGTCAGGACTGAGTCAGCCACTTACATACCTGATATTTAACTCTTTTAGGCAGAGAAAGAAAAAAAGGAACACAGCATAGTTATCTGTGTGCTAGGCACTGTACATACACATGTCTATCTCATTATGTCACATTTCAGTTGTGGTATCCTTTACATTAACACTAAAGACTGGTTAACACGGACGTCTGCCCAGCTTTCAGCAGCATTGCGTTCGGCATCATCTTGGCGCCGGCGCATTGGGGCTTTCTTCGGCTTTTTGTGGCTTTGAGCTGCGGTCGCCGTTTTTCGTCCCCACAGGGGGCCATTAGCAGCGGCGGTGACCCGTCCCAAGACGCTACATGTAGCGTACAGGGTCGCCTCGAACGCCAACGAAAACTGGGATCGGAACGCCACATTTACTCAAACGCTGCTAAAAGTACAGTAAAAAAGTTCCCATTTACTTGAATGGGAGTGTTTAAAGGATACCACAACTGAAATGTGACATAATGAGATAGACATGTGTATGTACAGTGCCTAGCACACAGATAACTATGCTGTGTTCCTTTTTTTCTTTCTCTGCCTAAAAGAGTTAAATATCAGGTATGTAAGTGGCTGACTCAGTCCTGACTCAGACAGGAAGTGACTACAGTGTGACCCTCACTGATTAGAAATTCCCCTTTTTTACCTCTTTCTTGCTCTCAGAAGCCATTTTCTGCTAGGAAAGTGTTTTATAGTTGGAATTTCTTATCAGTGAGGGTCACACTGTAGTCACTTCCTGTCTGAGTCAGGACTGAGTCAGCCACTTACATACCTGATATTTAACTCTTTCAGGCAGAGAAAGAAAAAAAGGAACACAGCATAGTTATCTGTGTGCTAGGCACTGTACATACACATGTCTATCTCATTATGTCACATTTCAGTTGTGGTATCCTGTAAGTACTGGCTATCTCATAGCTCCCAGCTGTGCCTCTTTCAGAGGGACAGCCTCTATTTGGGAAGCCTGTCCCTCTGTCCCCCTTTTTCCTCATGTGTCCCTCTTTCAGGACTAATGTACAGAGCTGTGTACTTGTATGTATCTTTCTACGGAAAAAAATTGACTCTAAACTTTATTACCATTAATTAAATAGATATATTTCTTATTTTTAAATGTTAAAATGGAGAACTAATGATGGTAGGACAGTGTGGTCTGATTTATAAAACTGCTTGTCTTTTGAGTCTGAATTCTTTGTGATATGCTTGACGAGGGTTGCGGTGGGGGCATTGTGGTAGGGGTGTGTCTTAAAGTTGTCCCTCTTATCTATGGGTGGTGGCTTACTGTGAGCAGTGGCTTAGTTTGGCGGTTGTGAGTACATCTCATGGGGGCACCGGGCAGTTCAGTGCAGGATGAGCAGAATGACAGCTCTCCCTGCTGCCCGCTAAACTCCGACAGTGTTCTCCCCAGGGCTCTTTAAGTGGGCGGGCCGCCCGGCTGCTTTGAGGTCCCGCCCACCTACCTTGCTAAGGCTGATGATGTCACGCAGGCAGAGCGTTCTATTGCCTGCTATAAATAAGTGCTCGGCTCTCGCTATACACTGCAGGAGCGTGCCTGTGTGACCTGCTTGAGCAGTGAGTGGCTGGGTGGATTGTAAGGGGCAGGGCTGGTTAACTGTCTGTCACCGATTGGCTGGGTGGGTTGTGAGGGGCAGGGCTGGTTAACTGTCTGTCACCGCTATACCGGAAAGCCTCTTCTATGCCTCGCTTTGCTGGCTGCTTGTGTCTGTTAGCTTGCAAGCAGCTCAGCTAGCAGAGGCAGCCGCCAGGTAAATACAAACAGCGCAGGGAAACTAGTCCTGTCACTTGAGGCTGGGAGAGCATGAAGCTGCAGACACTCTTTCCCCCCTCCCCCCAGGGATCGTATCCACACAGCGTCTCTCTCTCCTGTGTGCCCTGGCTGCATGAATCTTCAGCTCCAGATCCAGTGCACGGCAATGCGTTCTGACGCCCCGCCCCCTCTGTTTCCCGGTTGCTTCTCTATCTCTACAATACGAGCTCTGAAGCATGCAGTGCTGGTGAAGTTCAGAACTCTGCACATGAACTGATTGATAATCACCCTTCCTCTGGTGTGAGCAGACCTCTGCTAATGCACTTCTTATCTGATATAGTGCAGAGTCTGCGGAGAGTACACGGAGCTTTCAAGGGTCTGGTAAACAAATAAACAATAAGCAATGTAGATTAGCTGACTTGCTGGGGATGGAGGCTGCTGCTGAATGCTGTCTGTCTCATCTGCCTGCTTGCTTGGTTGCCCATAAGATGTAAGTGCCCATACATTACTTGATTGAAGCAACTGGCAGATTTAATATAAGTGATTTTATCTGCCAGAGATCAGTTGTGAAAAGTTTGCCTAGGGCAGTAAAAATTACAAATCCAGCTCTGGCTGTACTAGTTGGGCAAAGTCTGTGAAAAGTTGCTGCTGCAAAAATAGAAAAAATGGAACATAGATCCAGTGTTGAGGGTATGTGCAGGTGGCTTGAAAGGACAGTGTGTGGCGGTGATTCTTGCAGAGTTCACATGTATGTAATTTCATATGGATGTTATTTGCTGTTGGGGTCCAGCAGTATTGCAGATAATTTACTATACCGACCCCTGTTTACTATCTGCAATACCGCTGGACCCCAGCAGCAAATAACAACCATATGAAAAACAAAAATCACCCCCTTTATGAAATGCAACAAACACCCCTGTATGAAACGTGAAATTACCCCCCCTCCCCCCCCCCCCATATTAAATGCAATAATCACCCCGTACGAAATGCAACTATAACACCCATGTTCAGTGTTCTCTCCAGGCTCTTTTAGACAGGTGCATCACCTAACTAAGTTTGGTGAGCAACCGGCTGTCATCAGCTCGCCTCCTCATCCTCTTCTTATGCTGTAGGTAGAGTTGCACCTGCCCCGCATTCCCCCTCGCACCCCACCCGGCTACTTTTTCATGCCACCCGGCTGGAAAAAAATCCTGGGGAGAACACTGAACTCCCCAGTGGTGTTAAATACTATTCCCCCTCTGAGTTGTCGCAACTCGGAGAGATGTGTAACTCAGGGTCTGGCAAACACCTTGGCCCCAAATTACCGTTACACGGGGTCGTGCAGCATAGCATTGCTGCTATTGCTGCCTATCGCCGAAGCTGGGTGCCGGGCACCAAAATCAACTGCTTTGCATACTGATACCTATGTAGAGGGAAGCGTGATTAGCCACTTGTCTCATTCACTCCTTCCCCCTAGTGCCGATACTTCCTGGTTGCATCATTACAGACGCGGACAGCACTGGGGGAAGGAGTGAATGAGACAAGCGGTTTATCATGCAAGCTCTAAGGACGGTGAGTGATGTCTGCGGGTGCCGCTGCTTAATTACATTTGCCGGGGTAATCAGGGATGGATCAAGACCAAGTTGCGCCTGGGGCAAGCTCAGGTTTTAGCGCCTAAAGGTCAGGATTTGGCGCCTAAACTGCCATTCATTTTGCCGCCTTTTTAAGAATTCAACAAACTGCGCCTGGGGCAAGATACCCGCTTGCCCCCCCCCCCCCTAGATCCGTCTCTGGGGGTAATGGAAGAGCACAGGACATAGGAAGAGGATGCCAGGGACACAGTGGGGAACTGCAGCCGCTGCAGGCACCCTCGGGTCAGGTGAGTAATACCTGCAGCTGCCGTTGCTAATTGCTTCATACAGGGACACTGGGGACACGGAGGGGGACAGGAGCAGGCCACAAGTGGGGACAGGAGCAGGCCACAAGTGGGGACAGGAGTAAGCCACAAGTGGGAACAGAAGTGATGTCACCTTTGGTATCACAGAGAAATATTATTTTCTTTTTTCAGGTTACATTTTGCTTAATTCTGACAGTGAACCCTAAAAACAGGATAGGTAAGCGAAATAAATAATTTATTATTAAATGATTAATTTAATTTTTTTCAGTTACTGTGGAGTTTCATCCCACTTAGCCTTAAAGAGACACTGAAGCAAAAAAAAAGATGATATTATGATTTGTATGTGTAGTACAGCTAAGAAATAAAACATTAAGATCAGATACATCAGTCTAATTGTTTCCAGTGCAGTAGGAGTTGAGAAACTCCAGTTGTTATCTCTATGCAAACAAGCCATTAAGCTCGTTAGTCGTGGAGAGGGCTGTTATCTGACTTTTATTATCTCAACTGTTCCTGGACTATTTACTTTTCCTCTGCCAGAGGAGATGTCATTACTTCACAGACTGCTCTGAAAGACTAATTTTGAATGCTGAGTGTTGTGTAATCTGCACATATTATAGAATGATGCAATGTTAGAAAAAACACTATATACCTGAAAATAAAAATATGAGAATATTTTCTTTGCTGCTAATCTTCTAGTAATTATTCATAGTACACAACCAATTCACTATATCATATATTTTTTTTCGCTTCAGTGTCTCTTTAAAGGGGGATGAAACTCCACAGTAACTGAAAAAATTGGGCATGATTCATTAAGCTGCACTGCTAAAGCAGCGCACCTTAATGTGAAGGAGCGACCGCTAATGCATGCCTTACATGGCAGCACTGCTATGTAAGCGGTGTGCCTTGCTTAGATAGGAGTGTGCCTTCCTATACATAGTAACTATGTTTAGGAAGGCATGCTCCTGTTTAAGGAAGGCACGCTCCTTACATAGCAGCGCTGCTATGTAAGGCATGCATTAGCGGCAGCTCCTTCACATTAAGTTGTGCTGCTTTAGCAGTGCAGCTTATTGAATCAAACCATTTGTAAATGGCTGGACACTACGCATCATGTTCTGTGATGTGCACTTCGCTGATAGTTTTGAAATCTGTTGCAATGTGTCACATGCACTCCATAACAAATTCACTGTGAAATTAGCCTAAGGCCTTGTTCACACTATGTGCCTGATGCACAAGATTGTTGTAAAGTGCAGAGGGAATGCACTTCAATCTTAATGTTACAAATGGGGGGAGGGGGGGGTGTTACTGCATGTTAACCTTTTAGCGCAGTGTGCATTACTGGGTTGCAGCACCTGTTGCTATGGTTGCACTCTTTAGCACTAGGGCAGTAGTGCTAAAGGGTTAATGTGCGGTTAATAACAGTAAAATTGTCTTGCACTCCCTGTGCAGTGTTATGCATCAGGCCCTATATGTGTTGCTTTGCGCCTTTCAGCAATGTGTACAGTGTGCAATACGCACAGACATCAGAAGTACAGAAACTGATGTTCCATCTTATGTGGTGCACAGTAGTTTATTATTGTAACGCACTGCTGCTTGCATTTTTGGCAGTGATGAAGGGATCACCATAGCAGGCATTGCGACTACTATGGGGCCCTAGCCAAGGGAGGGAGGCCCAATCCTGGCTGCTTTTTTTTGTTTTTTTGTTTTATTTTATTATTTGAGCCCCCCACCACCATCTGTGAAGAACATAATTAATCCTGTGTAGAGTGGAAGGCAGGTGAAAGGGGACTATTTTCACTGGCCGCTTTACTGCGGATCGATACTCCCCTGTCCCAGCCAACAATTACTGTATATACTCAAGTGTATATATAAGTCTAGAAATTTAGGTCTGACTCACTAAATCAAATTATGGGGTCGACTTGTACATGAGTCGTGGGCAACACTGAGTAATGTGTATACTATTAGTGACATTCCCATTTGCAGCAATTCACACTTTGTTGATAAAGGGAATGCCAAGAAAGCACAGGTCTGAAAGTCGTGGCCACAACAATTAACAAGGGAAAAGGGCAGGGGGGAAATACTGGGCTGCAGGAAGGGGAGTGAATAATTGCTGCACTTGTGGGCCTGAAAGAGTTTTTGACTGCACTTAAAGGACAGGAGGGGTTAATGGCTACAATACTGTATGCAGTGCAGTTATTGACCCCTCCTGGGCCACAAGTGCAGGTTTTAATTCTTCCTAATCCTCAAGTGCAGCCATTAACTTTGCTGGGTAGACTTGTACTTGAGTCAAGTAAAAAATTCCAGCTTAAGGGGTCAAATAATGGGGTCAACTTATACACAAGGTTGACTTGAACACAAGTCAACCTTGTGTAGATTGACTTGTGTTCAAGTATATACGATAGTGGTTAGTTCTGGCAGGAAGTTGTGCAGAGCAGGGCATCACAAACTCCCATCCAAGTCTCTCTGTAATTACAGCCTGTCAGAGTTTTTCCGACACACTCTGCAGGGCTGTGTGCTCAGGAAGGAGTTGGTACTATACTGAGGAGATGGAGGAGAGCAGAAGTCATGGCAGGACAGAGGAACCAGCAAAGGGAGAAGCTGCACAGCAGAGTGTAGATGTGTGACTGCTCAAAGCTAAGTGTAACTGGGTGCTGCAGAGTCTGGGGGTAACTAGCAGATCACAAGTGCTTCTATAATCATCTAAGATCTAATTACAACTTTACTGTTGTCATGTTTCACAGATTGAGCCAAAGAGACAATACAGGATCTCCACTGGGATATTTCCCAGATAAACTTTCCTTTATTACCAGCAGGGCTGTGGAGTCGGAGTCGTGGAGTCGGGCAATTTTGGGTGCCTGGAGTCGGAGTCGGGAAAAAATGCACCGACTCCGACTCCGACTCCTAATGAATTTGTAACTGTAATTAAAATAGAAAATATTATAATATGTTCTATTTCTCAGATAATAGTCATTAAAAATAATGTATATATACAGTATATATACAGTAATAGCTGTGCTTAGTCCACAAAAATGAAATAAACCAATCAAAATTAGTTACTTGTGCTGCTTCTATAAAGCAGTCCTCGTATTTTTAAGGTCAGATATACATATCTGATTGTGACTGTATATATGATGTGTACACAGGAATCTCTTATATATACTAAATAACATCTATGCTGTAAGAATTAAGCCTGATGTGTAGCCGTGTCACTAATAGAGATGGTCAACGAGATGGAAATAATTCTGCATTGATGCTGATTTATGCAAATGTATGCACTCCCTTTGCTCATGAAATCAAATAATTTGATATGTTATTAAAATTTGGTTTGGTGACTACACATTAAAGGGTAACTGAGATGGATGAAAAGTAAAGTTTTATACATACCTAGGGCTTCCTCCAGCCCCCTTCAGGCTAATCAGTCCCTCGCTGTCTTCTGCTATGAGTCCTGGTAATTCAGCCAGTCAGCGCTGTCCAGCCGCATGCCGCTCCCACAGCCAGGAACATTCTGCACCTGCGCAATAGTGCTGCACAGGTGTAGTATTCTCCTGGCGGCGGAGTGTGTGCATGCGCACTACGCCTGACTGGCTCAAGTACCTGGACTCATAGCAGAAGATCCAGGTGGTGGAGGAGGACAACGAGGGACTGATTATCCTGAAGGCGGCTGGAGGAAGCCCCAGGTATGTATAAAACTTTAATTCAATCTGTCTCAGGTTTACTTTGTTACACAGTAGTACTATACTCTACATATGCACTCCCCACAGAGCTGCAGGGAATCCACTGAGAATGCTGTGCACATTGAACACAGAGGTGTTGTCTGTTTACAATCTCCTCCTTCCCCTGCAGAGTACCTGCACATCATTCTTACATGTACCCACACTTACATTGCCTAGGGCCTGATAGATGTTCTTTGTTCCGGTTTGTACCTTTTACAAGTACTCTTAGTTACCAAGGACTAGTTTTAGTCTAAAGGGAATAAATATAGTAGTCTACATATCCTTCTCACTTCAGTTGTCTTGTAAAATTCCTAAGCGTTGGCAGTTAAGAGATGAATTTCATGTTACATACTTTTAATCAACAAAATTGTAATATGCAAATTAGAGGAGTCGGAGTCGTGGAGTCGGAGTCGGTGGAATCCTAAACTGAGGAGTCAGAGTCGGTGGATTTTTGGACCGACTCCACAGCCCTGATTACCAGCTCCATGTTGGCAGTGGTGGATCCATGCACTGATCAGTTGCTGGAAGGGTATTATTATTATTGCGTATTTATGCAATGCTGACATCTTCAGCACTTCTGTCCATAGTCATGTCACTGTCCCCAGAGGAGCTCACAACTATTCCTTGCCATAGTCTTATGTCTTACCATATTATTATTATGTATTTATAAAGCACTGACATCTTTTGCAGCACTTTACAGAGTATATAGGCATGTTTCTGACTGTCCTCAGACGAACTCACAGTACTGTATAATCCTACCATAGTCATCGTCTAATGTCCTACCATATTATTATTATAGTTATGTTTTTATATAGCATCTTCTGCAGCACTTACAGAGTACATAGTCATGTCACTGACTGTCCTCAGAGGAGCTCACAATCTAATCCTACCATAGTCATAGTCTAATGTCCTACTGTAATAGAACGCGGAAAAGCCGCCGCGTGTACTGACCGCAAGGCGGCTGATTCCGCGTCCAGCGCGGCGGTTTGCACGCAGCAGCGTGCGTCTGGTGTGGCTGAGTCTGTTAGTTCACACAGATTGAGGAATATGCGTGCGCTGAGAGGCAGAACCTTTATGACAACCAAGGAGGGATCAGCTGACCAGGTTGGTCAGCTGACCTCAGAGCAAGTGACTATTGGTTGATCATTGATGGGTGGCGCCGGAGAGCGCCGCTCTATATATGGTCACTGCTGGTCAGTCTCAAGTGGTCTGCCGTTGCGAACACTTACGTGAAAGCACTCAGACCTTAGTCAGATCCTACAGTGTGTTAGAACCAGGAGGACCTGGGAATTCATACTGAGCCAGATTACTTCTGTGTATCATTGTGGTATACTTCAGACTAGTTCCAGGGTGTCGAGTCCACGGACCTCACACCCAAGATTAGGGACTCTGTGTTATCATTGTGGTATACTTCAGACTAGTTCCAGAGTGTCGAGACAACGGACCTCACACCCAAGACTAGGGATACTGTGTTCCATCATATTATACTCCAGACTAGTTCCAGGGTGTTGAGACCACGGACCTCACACCCAAGACTAGGCATTGTTTTGATATCTGTTATGACCTATTGCATTTCTGACTATCCCTCTGCTTTCTGATTCGGTACCTACGCATATCTGATTATCTGTTGCCAACCCTGCCTGCCTTTGGATACCGAATCAGCCTTCTGTCTCTGTACCTTGTCTGTCCGTGTGTTGCCGACCCGGCTTGCCCGACCTTGAGAGCTATCTCTCTCCTTTAGAGATAGTCTCCAGACCTGATAGTGACATCCACCTTTCAGGTGTCACTCACTCACAGGTCCTTCCTACTTTCAGCCTGGGGCTCCACCCCTTTGGAGGTCTCAGGCTGCTGGAAAGTTTTCACACTTCCCAGAGGGCGGTATCGATCATACTGCCAAAGATCACCCGCTCCTCGGGTGGTCCAACTCAAAGTCATTACGGTTGCACCAAACACTCACACTATATAGGTGTCCAGAGGTTAGTTATACTTTGATTATCGGTGATTCTGCAGATCATCAATGATCAGGTATATATCTGTATTCTTGGTAATACTGCAGATCACCAATAATCAGATTCTCTCCGTGTGCTGACACCGATTGTTACACCTACCATATTATTATTATGTATTTATATAGCACTGATATCTTCTGCAGCACTTTGCATAGTCATGTCACTGACTTCCCCCAGAGGCAGGGCTGTGGAGTCGGAGTTGAGAAGTCGGAGCAATTTTGGGTACCTGGAGTTGGAGTCAGAGTTGGTGGTTTCATAAACTGGGGAGTCGGAGTCAGATGATTTTTGTACCAAATCCACAACTCTGGTGAGAATTAGTCTAAGGAGTCGGAATCGAGGAGTTGGTGTCGGAGCTATTTTGGGTACCTGGAGTCAGAGTTGGAGTCGGATGATTTTTGTACTGACTCCACAGCCCTGCCAAGAGGGGCTCACAATTTGATCCCTACCCTTCCCCTGCGTGCTACTCTGTCTTAGTATTTCTATACATCCCATGTATAGCTCCATGGGGTCACTAAGAGGTTGGGGCACAAACAATGGCAACACCAAATGGGCACCAGCTGTGATAACCCCCCCTTTGGGGCGCCTAAATCAAACACACCCCTCCCTCCTTGCTCCCTGAGAATCCATCGCCGTGGGGGGGGGGGGGGGGGGGGGGGAGATACAAAAAATTGCTATGGGGTCCAGACAAATCTAGCTGCACCCCTGATTTTTGTCCAAATGCAGGGCTGTCCCATTTAGTGTCATTGACTGGGGTCTAAACCATAATGAAGAGCAACACAGGTGCCGAGCATTGCCAATATTCCATATCTAGGAATATTTTTGAATGTATTCTCCCCAACTAACCCAAATGTAGTACCAGAATTTCTTCATACTGACCTGTTTGTATGTCCTTTTTAGGTCACATAACCCATTTTGCCAGTCAGACATACAGTTGAAAAACAGGTAGAATCCACCTTTGATCCAGTTAGCACTGTTTAACATCTGCACTGATGCATCACTTGCCAAAACCACACCTCTCACGGACTGATATAGTGGGAGAATGCCCTTGACTTAAAGAGAAACTCCGACCAAGAATTTAACTTTATCCCAATCAGTAGCTGATACCCCCTTTTACATGAGAAATATAATGATTTTCACAAACAGACCATCAGGGGGCGCTGTATGACTGATTTTGTGCTGAAACCCCTCCCACAAGAGGCTCTGGTACCCTACGGTACTCTGGGCAAACTGCCACAATGTTCACAGACAGGAAATGGCTGTTTACAGCTGTCTGCAAGGCCAAAACAGCTAGAAACAGCTAAATAACCTGCCCACAGTAAAAATGTCACCATGTAATAAATGTCAGAATGTGAATCTGGGAGAGGAAAGATTTTACAATGAGCAAACACTGACTAAATCATTTATACATAATTATGTTAAAAATGAAGCACTTTTTTTATTACATTATTTTCACTGGAGTTCCTCTTTAAAGTGACACTGAAGTGAAACCAAAAACGTATGATACTGTACAGGGTGGGCCATTTATATGGATACACCTTAATAAAATGGGAATGGTTGGTGATATTAACTTCCTGTTTGTGGCACATTAGTATATGTGAGGGGGGAAACTTTTCAAGATGGGTGGTGACTATGGCGGCCATTTTGAAGTCGGCCATTTTGAAACTAACTTTGTTTTTTCAATAGGAAGAGGGTCATGTGACACATCAAACTTATTGGGAATTTCACAAGAAAAAAAATAGTGTGCTTGGTTTTAATGTAACTTTATTCTTTCATGAGTTATTTACAAGTTTCTGACCACTTATAAAATGTGTACAATGTGCTGCCCATTGTGTTGGATTGTCAATGCAACCCTCTTCTCCTACTCTTCACACACTGATAGCAACACTGCAGGAGAAATGCTAGCACAGGCTTCCAGTATCCGTAGTTTTAGGTGCTGCACATTTAGTATCTTCACAGCATAGACAATTGCCTTCAGATGACCCCAAAGATAAAAGTCTAAGTGGGGCAGAGCGGGAGACCTTGGCCCACAACGACCAATCCACTTTCCAGGAAACTGTTCATCTAGGAATGCTCGGACCTTACACCCATAATGTGGTGGTGCACCACCTTGCTGAAAAAACTCTGGGAGCATGCTAGCTTCAGTGCATAAAGAGGGAAGCACATCATCATGCAGCAATTTCGCATATCCAGTGGCCTTGAGGTTTCCATTGATGAATAATGGCCCCACTATCTTTGTACCCCATATACCACATCATACCATCAATTTTTTTTTTGTTCCAACAGTCTTGGAGGGATCTATCCAATGTGGGTTAGTGTCAGACCAATAGTGGTGGTTTTGTTTCTTAACTTCACCATTCACATAAAAGTTTGCCTCATCACTGAACAAAATCTTCTGCGTAAACTGAGGGTCCTGTTCCAATTTTTGTTTTGCCCATTCTGCAAATTCAGTGCGCCCATCTGGGTCATCCTCGTTGAGATGCTGCAGTAGCTGGAGTTTCTAAGGGTGCCATTTGTGAGTAGCTAATATCTGCTGAAGGGATGTTCGACTAATGCCACTCTCCAGTGACATGCGGCGAGTGCTACTCTGTGGGCTCTTGCTGAATTAGGCTAGGACAGCCACTGATGTTTCTTCATTAGTGACAGATTTCATGTGTCCACATTTTGGCAAATCCAACACTGAACCAGTTTGACGAAACGTAGCTAGCAGTTTGCTAACTGTAGCATGGGAGATGGGTAGTCTCATAGGGTGTCTTGTATTTAAATCTGCTACAATGACCTGGTTACTGTGTTCACCAGACATCAACACAGTTTCTATCCGCTCCTCAGGTGTTAATCTCTGCGACATTTCAATGGCTGTAAGCAAAGAGTAAATAATTAATGAAAGAATAAAGTTACGTTAAAACTAAGCACACCATTGTTGTGAAATTCCCAATACGTCTGGTGTCACATGACCCTCTTCCTATTGAAAAACAAAAGTTGGATTCAAAATGGCTGACTTCAAAATGGCCGCCATGGTCACCACCCATCTTGAAAACTTTCCCCCCTCACATATACTAATATGCCACAAACAGGAAGTTAATATCACCAACCATTCCCATTTTAATAAGGTGTATCCATATAAATGGCCTACCCTATATAAGGAATTGTATCTGTAGTACAGACAATTAATAGAACATTAATAGCAAAGAAAAGTGTCTGAAATTTTTATTTTTAGTTATATAGTATATACAACACTGGCTTATTGACATTCAAATCCTTTCACAATCTTGGCTCTGGATACCTGAAGGATGTTTTGCAACTGCATCACCCCCCCCCCCCCCAATCTTTGATGAAAAGGATCTGATGACTTGGTCATCTTCAAAACCTTTGGAGACAGAGCCTTCTGTCATGCTGCCCCTTCACTCTGGAACTCCCTGCCACACCCAATCAGGACATCTCCATCCGTGGGATCATTTAACCAGTTCACCCCCAAGGGTTTTTATCCTAACGGACCAGAGCAATTTTCAGCTGTCAGTGCTCCTCCCTTTTATTCCCTAATAACTTTATTACTACTTATCACAAGAAAATGATCTATACCTCGTTTTTTTCGCCACCAATTAGGCTTTCTGTGGATAGTACATTTTAAGAATTTTTTTATTCTAAATGCATTTTAATGAGAAAACAGAACAAAAAGAAAAAAAATTATTATTTCTCAGTTTTCAGCCATTATAGTTTTAAAATTAAACATTCTCCTGTGGATAAAACAAACATGTTTTATTTTCCCAGTGGTCCCGATTATTAAACCTTTTAAATTATGTCCCTATCACAATGTATGGCGACAGTATATTATTTTGAAATATAAGTGTTATTTTTCTGTTCTGTTTTTTTTGTTCTGGCCATAATTACAAGCCTCTATGTAATAAATTAGAATTAATTTTCCCCCATAAAATATACAATAAAATAAGCTGAGTCCCTAAGGCAACTATTTATTTATTTATTTTAAGCTGATTTTCTTTTTTACAAGTGTTTTTTTTTTGGGGGGGGGGGGGGGGGGGGGGGGTTGGAAGTGTAATTTTATTAATGATGTGTATATACTTGAAAATGTATGTATTTGTAGGTGTAATATACTTTTTGGCCACAAGATGGCGCTAGTGAACACTCGATAGGAAGTGTTCAACTTTTGTTTTTTTTTACACTTTACACGTTTTTGTGAATGGATGTAGCCGCTGTTCGCGGTCACGTCCATTCACTCCAGGCACTGCGATTGGGTAGAGGACCGTTCGGTCTTCTTCCCCAATCACCCAGCACGGGATCCCGGCGGAAACAGCGGCAGTAGCGGCGCGCACACGGCGGTAGCAGCGGCGGCAATGCGCGACGTATTAAAACGTCATGTTGCCGTTAATAGCGGTAAGCATGACATTTTAATACAATAGGATGTCTGTAAATGGTTAAAGAGACACTGAAGCGAAAAAACTAATTATGATTTAATGAATTGTATTAGTATATAATTACTAGAACATTAATAGCAAATCAAATATTCTCATATTTTTATTTTCAGTTATATATATTTTTTTATATATAACATTTCATAATTCTCTAATATTTGCAGCTCACACACTACTTAGCATTCTAAATGATTTTACAGAGCAGGTGTAACGATTTGTGTCAGCAAAGAACAGAATTCTGATTATTAGGTGATCTGCAGTATCACCTACAATGCAGATATATACCTGATTATATGGTGATCTGCAGAATCACCCATAATACTGGTATATGAGAAGCTGATGTGACAACAAATAGCAATTAGTGATTGGTGCAACAGTAGTACTGATAACTTTGGCAATACCTCACCAGAGGAGCTGGTGGGTACTAACAGTACAGTGCCCCTCACCAGAGTCAAGGGCTGGTGCAACAATAGTACTGATAGCTTTGGCAATACCTCACCAGAGGAGCTGGTGGGTACTAACAGTACAGTGCCCCTCACCAGAGTCAAGGGCCCTCTGGTGAGAGTAGAGAGGTCAGACAGATCGGGTTCGGCAACAGACAGACAGATGCAGTACAAAATCGGGAGGCAGAGACAGGAAGGTATGTAAGCAAGCAGAGTCGGCAGCAAGATCAGATAGGCAGAGGTACAGAGTCACTGAGCAGAAGAGTACTCAGAACGAGTCAGAGTCATACACAAATAATAACAGTAATGTAAATCTTTAAGGCTATCAAACAATTCCTATCTTGTGTGAAATCCCTGGTTTCCTCCCGGATCAAAGCACACTGGAACTATCTAAGGGTCTGAGCGCTAACACAGAGTATTCGCACCAGCAGACAAGTTGCGAGTGATTCAGCTAGGCTTATGAAGCAGAGGAGACTCCTCTGGCACGCCCCCTCCTATTAGCCAATGAGGAGCGGCGAGCGGCTCCTCTGACGTCAGCCGGCCGGTCAGCTGACGCACCTCCTCCTCGCATAAAGGTCATGTCTGTGCGCACGCGACAAAGCAACCATATGTGCAACTGACAGACCCGCCCTCGGCGTGCTAGACGCCTAAGGCACGGAAACATTGCTAAACAGGGAGCTGGAGGCGGCTGCGGTGGTCGCGCTGTTCACCGCGGCCGCCTCTCCAACGTTTGTTACAGCAGGCCAGTGAACTTTTGAACTGTTCTCTGCAGGAAAAAAAACAATACAATGCCACACATCTGAGATAACAAGCTTCAGAAAGTCGTGGAACTCAATGGCTCTTTTGCATAGATAACAACTGGAGTTTCTTAAAGAGAATCTGTATTGTTACAATCGCACAAAAGTAAACATACCAGTGCGTTAGGGGACATCTCCTATTACCCTCTGTCACAATTTCGCCGCTCCTCGCCGCATTAAAAGTGGTTAAAAACAGTTTTAAAAAGTTTGTTTGTAAACAAACAAAATGGCCACCGAAACAGGAAGTAGGTTGATGTACAGTATGTCCACACATAGAAAATACATCCATACACAAGCAGGCTGTATACACCCTTCCTTTTGAATCTCAAGAGATCATTGTGTGTTTCTTCCCCCCTGCAGTTCTCATGCACTGAAGTTTCAGGCTGCTTGTTTTTCTCCTGCAAACAGCTTTGCCCTTGTCTGTAATTCCTCAGTATGTGAAAGCCCAGCCAGCTCAGAGGACGATTTATCCAGCTTGTAAAAGAGAAGAGAGAAGCTGCTCTAATCCTAAATAGCACACAGGCAGTGTGCATAGAGGGGCCGGGAAGGGGGAGTTCATAGCAGAACCACAACACTGAAGAACTTGGCAGCCTTCCAGACACAGGCCGACAAGTCTGACAGGGGAAAGATACATTGATTTATTACAGAGATAGTGATAGCAGAAAGTGCTGCAGTAAAGCAGAACACATTAGAATAGCTTTTGGAACTAGTAGGATGATAAAAAACAGGATGCAATTTTTGTTACGGAGTCTCTTTAACTCTTCCTATACTGGAAACAATATTAGACTTATGCCTCTGCTCCTAATGTTTTATTTCTTAGCTGTACTACACATACAAATCTTACTACACATCTCTCTTTAAGTCCGAACTGAAAAGCCACCTGTTTAGTCTGGCATTTATGAACATCTGACTATTTCCTCTGTGAAACAGTCCGGTCTGCAACCCTTTATTGATTTATGCGCTTTGAGTCCTACGGGAGAAAAGTGCTTTACAAATGGTATTGTGTGTATGAATGTATTTTGTGGCCCTCAGAAGCGTCACATCTGCATGATTGTAAGCAGTAGGAGAAGGGGAAAAAAACAATTTATGCTGTATACTTGTGCCTGTACTATCTTTGACATTCCCGTAGACACAGCAGGCCACTGCAGATTTATGTACATGCCCGTAATTTTTGTGCACTTTTGTTGACTTGTGCACATGTATCATTTTATCTTTTTCATCAATTTTCTGGTAGAATAACATAAGCATGCCCCCCGCGGCGATCGCGTATTGTTAAACAACGGACACAGTGGTTCAGATTGGGTAGATACCCAATGCGAACTCCTGCGCAAAGTACTGCGATCGCTTGAAGTCTCGTTTCGCCCGTTGTGTAACATCACGCATACCCGCCAGCCGGAAGATGGATCGGTGGAGCACTCATCGTCAGGGAGACATCGTTGGATCCATTTCCCTGCATCGCGAGGTGAGTACGTAGCATTATTTATTGACTGAAATGGGAATCTCATTTCCAAGACCCATAATGTGTGTTGATAAAGTTCAAAGAACAGTTGGTATCTGTGGGTTTGAAAAACATTTTAGAGCTGATAATGCCAGATAGGCTGCTGCCAATGTATACATTTACCAGTGTAGACTGAAAAGAACAACTGGACTAGGAATGAGATTACCATTTTAGTTATGTGATCGTTGAATACCATTTGCATAGTTTCCAGAAGTATTTGATTTTACATTAAGTACAACAATCCTTTTTCTTGTTCGTTTCGTGTTACAAACAAGGCTATATTTCAAATGTTTAGTACAATATCCAATTTCATTTAGTTTCTGGTAATTGCAAAAAGTACAATGTACTAAATTTCTCCCCTGAGTCACTCTGAATGTAATAGCTGTAATACCTCAGGTAGCATTGATTTACCTTCATTAAACTAATGCAGCACAAATATAATAATCACTTTCTTTTAATGAGAAATATAATGAATTTAGTGCTTGTGCATACCTGTCAAACTAAATTAATGCTAATCATATCTCTTTTCAATGTTTCACAACAATATTGTGAGCTGTGCTGTATTAAAAACCATTTCATAAAACTAGTTAAAACTCGCTGCAGTGTTAAGTGTAAAAATAGATTATAAAAATATCTCCTGAAATAGGATAAGTATTTGGTAGTCTTCTGTGTAATTAACATTCTCAGTACTTAATTTTTTTGAAGGTGGACCCTTTGTCATCAGTTTACATTATATTTTTTTATCTGTTGGCATTTCTGAAAGGAAGGGGTTATCCCTTAAGGGACAGCCTTTCTGAGCTGAAGAGGTGGAGAGGAGGGGTGCCCCCTGAATAATTATGCCTTTGCACTAAATGTGGGAGGGGTACCCTATAATTTTACAGCAAGGTGACGATTTAATTCCAGCCTGTCATTCTATAAAGTCTTAATGCGGTATTTGGGTGGGTGTGGAATCACGCTTCATTCTTTCTGCTGCTGTATATAGCATTGCCTGTGCACAGGTATTACAGTGACAGTCTTATGATAGTTCTTAGCGTGTGTATTTTTACCATCTAGTACAGCGGTGCTGAATATGACAAGATATGGCTCATGCAGCTACATTACCAAGAGATTTTAGTATACTCGGCACAGTTATGCTAGGTGGTTCTGTAGTCAGAGGCTGGCAGGCTGGTGTTTATCTACCTGAGGTTGGGCCAAGTCCAGGAATGTCTGGCTGAACCCTGCAAGGATGAACTATCTGACAGTTAACCTCCCTGGAAGTATGTTTATTTCCGGATGTTAGGGTCTAAAAGCAGTGCAATTTTGTTGCATGCTTTCAGACCCTAAAACATGGAAACAATCATGCTGCTCGAGAGATCTGCAGCAGCACTTACTCACCTCCCTGTAATGCTGGATACACACGTTGCGTTTCCGCGTTCGATGCGGCGTTTGATTCGCGTCGATTCGATTATTTCCGAGCATTTCCGAGCGCATTTCGATTATTTTTAGGTCGAATGCCATGTAAAGTATGGCAAATCGACCTAACGATCCATCGACCTGCGAATCAGACATGTTGGAAATAATCGAATCGACGCGAATCGAACGCCACATCGACGCGGAAACGCAACGTGTGTATCCAGCATTATACAGTGCTGCAGTTCTCCCTCCATCCTCCAGGTGGTTCTGTAACCTTTTAGTGAGATTGCTCGCTGTCGTCATGACGTCAGATTGCAATCTCACCAGAGGGATCCAGAGCCTCCAAAGACAGGAAGGAGAATTGCTGCCGGCATCCGGATCCCGGGGGAGGCGAGTTAAAATGCCTGCTATACTCTGCACAAGCCTCCCAGTGGCTACTCTGAGCCAGGCTCGGGGTTACAGCTCCTGGCTTCTTTTTTCCACCCTATCCTGATTTGGGGTTACCGCCAGCAGAGAGGTTAAAACGTACCCTCAGAATGAGCTGCTATAACTTGAACAAGATAGAAGGTAATTTGTGTGTAAGAGTAATCACAAGGTAAGGTCACTAAATGCAGGCACTAGTCGTAATGCAGGTTGGGAGAATAAACCTAATCTGATTGGGCTAAAAGTCGCTCTCTGTAGGACATGTATAGGATACAACCCTCCACTCAGAGTGGATCTAAATTTGGTTATACAGAGGCCCCTAAGGGCAAAAAAATACATTAAAAATATAGGTTTATTGAAAAATTGGATACTCAGACAATTTTGAGTATCCTAGCTTTGAAGAAAAGAAACTATTGCAAATTTGTGTGAACACTTCTGGAAGTAAGTCCACCGCTACAGGTTTAAACTGTATTTTATGCCCCTTGGGGGCCTCTGTATAATCAAGCTTAGACACTTTTTATATAAAGTTGTGTTCATATTTGATGTATATCATTGTCTGTATCGTTATGTATCCCTTGTTTGTTTTCTTACATTGTACAGCGCCACGGAATATGTTGGTGCTTTATAAATAAATAAATAATAATTAAATAATAATAAAGTGAGGTAAAGTTAAAATGCTTTCAGTTTTTTTTTTAATTTCTGCCATATTCCCTTTGTGGGAAGTTTCCTCTGATTTGTGGCAGTAACATTTTGTTTTAAGAAATGTAAAAGGGTGGTATCTATCTGATGGGGATACAGTAACGGTGCAGGAAATAGAGGAGTGGTGAAATTTGGGCGGCTTGGAATAGCCGATAGTAGAATACCAATATTCTACTATTTTACAGTGGTATTCTTTGTTAGTAAAACTTACAGATATTTTACTACAGCAAAATCTAACACTATTCTCACCCAGAACCTTCCCTCCACAATACCTAACATCAATCCCCCGCGACACCTAACCATTACCGCCCCTCCCACGGCTAACCTTAACCCCCCCATGCCTCACCTTTACTCAGCGCCCGCACATACCTAACCGTAAACACACCCTACGCACGGCTAACCTTAACCACCCCCCACTGCTAACCTTAACCCCCCATGCCTCACCTTAACTCCCCTCCCCCCCTAACCTTAACCAAACCCCCCTACCACCAATTTACCACAAAAATGAAAATTCTGTGCTGTCATAGGTGCCTTTTTTAAATAGCGGCAAAAGTGTGAAATTTAATATTGGGTGACGAGGCTGCTTGAAATTCAAAATACGGTTACAAATCTGGCCCTGTCGCCCAAATTTCACACTATTGCCTCTATTTATAAGGGTGCCTATGGCAGTGCCCAAACTTCTACCACTAGCAGGCACCTACATTTACAGTTTCCTACTGTAACTTATTAAAGTAAATGTAAAGTGACAGAAAAAAGGGAAGGCTCCTCTCTTGCGCCTCTTGTTCCAGCGTTGTCACCCCCATTGTGTGTATTCAACCAACTGGTCAAATACACGTCTGTGAGCCCTTGGGAGGCTTTAGAAGCGCTCAGTGCTTCCAAAGATGGGTGGCGCCCTACTGGGCATGTGTGAGCGCACTTGCACACACTCTCGCATACACAGTATGGAGCATCCCATCTTTGGAAGCACTCGGGGACACAAGTGCTTCCGAAGCCCCTCGGGGCAGCAATTTAAATGGGGGTGTCAGTGCTATAGCTAAGGGAACAAGAGGACAGGGAAGCCTCTATAGGATCCAGAGCCTTCCCTTAAATGGATGTGAGACTATATGTATAAAAATGATACTGGTGGACTTTGCTCTGTATGATGTGTCTTACAAAAATTGAAAGTTATAAGATGTATCAGTATGCTGTTAAAATAAAATAAAAAATATATTAAAAAATAAGAGGCAGAGGATCAGCCAGGCAACTAGTATTGCATAAAAGTAAATAAATATGGCAACCTCCATATACATCTCCTTACAGTTCTTCTTTAAGAACATCAGCTAGTTGATTCCATTTCTACTTAAGGGTTTTTATTGCTGACTGTGTCCTGACTAAGAGGCACTTGTCACTTGGATAGGAAGCGATTGTAGCTATACTCAGTGGAGACCCCGGCAGAAGCAAAATACTGACAGACCTTTTGATTTTTTTTTTTTTTTTTGTAAAAGAAGTGTTGTTTGTTTTGTGTGGCTGCTCCTCCTAAGTAAGACTACTAACAATAATTAATATATATATATCCATGGTGCTGAACAGAGTAGTAGGAGACAAACACAGATACATAAAAAATACAGACTTCTTTTGCGAACCTTATGCATTTCAACGTTAATGACAGTGGGTAAAATCATGCACCAATAAATGCAGAAAAATACATGCATTAACACAAACACATTCCGGGCTGTGGAGTCGGTACACAAATCATCCGACTCCTCTGTTTATGAAACCACCAACTCCGACTCCAGGTACCCCAAAATTACTCCAACTCCTCGACTCCGACTCCTTAGTCTAATACTTACCAGGGCTGTGGATTTGGTACAAAAATCATCTGACTCCCGACTCCTCCTCAGTTTGTGAAACCATCGACTCTGACTCCAGGTACCCAAAATTGCTCTGACTCCTCAACTCCAACTCCGACTCCACAGCCCTGATAACATTTTATAAATGATCCTTTAGCCTGGATTTTTCTAGAACACAAGAGACACCTGAAGAGAAGAGATATGGACCTAAGTATTTGGAAGCCTTTGGTTTGTCCAGAGGTTTCATGGATTTTCTTACAGTACACAGTTCTAGCGAAGGTTCCTTCTATTGGACAAAGAGAGTCAAAAAGGTCTGTTCTGGCATGGCCATGGATAAATGCATCTGGACTATGCATATGCGGGTAAGGGCCACACATGCCCAGTAGAATGTACAGCTCATGCACAAACGTAAAAAAAGCTTGAGTGGCTTCATTCTACTAGGCATGCATGGACCTTACTCGTGCATACCCAGTTCAGTTGTGCAGCCAGAAGATGATGTGGGACCCTGCGCTGGAATGGTGGGCTCCATTTGGATCTGGGAAGCCTCTGAACCATCCATTATGTTTCTACCGTTCCTACTGCTGGTTTGTTTTAAACTGGATGTTAGACTGCAGAAGCTTTTTTTTTGTTGATAGATTTGGGTTTTAATTTTCTTTTATTAAATAATTTCTTTACCACCTACAGAGTTAACAATAAAGGTACCACCTAGACACTCTTCTTACTGAGCTGTCACATGGTATTTTCTGATCTGGGCATGGAAACTGGCCTGAATGTCTTTCCACGCTCAGCACTACGTGGGTTGCCTGTGATTAGGTGCGTAACACTCCACAGTGATCAATTTTGTCAGGCAATACCTTCTTTGCCACAAAGATGGCAATGGTACATTGACCTCTGGAGGTAATATGTAAATTTGAGGTATAAGGAGATATCCATGGACACATCCATAGAGACAGAAAGAGTCCCTCAGCTGTTACATTGGGCACCTGTTACGTTGGGACATGTCTGTGCAACATTTTGGTCCCACAGTGTCATAATGGGGGGGGGGGGGGGGGGGGGGGGGGGGGGGGTGGAGGACAAATTGAGACAAAATTACGTGCATTAAGGAATATTATGGGGGAAAACCGAAATCTGGAAATTAGTTCTGTCTATTCTCAACTTTTGCCATTTCACAATGATGTGCCGCTCCAAATTTAGGTTATTAGACATGTATTATTACTTTATATAAATTAACTCAACAAATTTGTTGGTAATTTATAAAATTGTGCTGTATTTAAGTGTGATATTGATATTAATGTATTTTACAGAAAATATTTTGCTAAACGCCTGTAGGGCATACTAAATTGGTAACTTTTTTTTTTCTGGACGCGGAACTTTAGGAAAGCACACAATTAAGTATTTATTCAACACACTAGTAGACCTAAGCCTGTTTGAAAACGGCTCTAGGTCAGTTTCTTACAGCCGCCAGTCACGTGCGTGCGCACCCATCCGCCTGCGCACACGCCCGTCCGCCTAACTGGCCCCATCTTCCTGTCCCAACGGTCCGTGCTGCGCACATGTGCAGTAGAGCAAAGCATGGACCCAGGGACACAGAGAGAGGAGTACGCAGGGGAAAGTTAGGTTTTATTAGGTAGTATAGTTGCTCAATAAATTCACTGCTCTGTTCTGTCCCTGTTAAAGGGAACCTGAGACGGGGGATAGAAGAAATGTATACATACTTGGGGCTTCCACCAGCCCCCTTCAGCCTGATCCGTCCCTCCTCACCGTCCTCCGCCTTCTGGATCCTCTATAAGGGCTCCCGTAAGTTTGGCCAGTCTGGGCTTACTGTGCATTTGCGTCCTGGCCACATGCGCTGCCATTGCACTCCCGCAGCTGTGGGCGGTCTGCACCTATGCAGTACTAATGCACAGGCACAGAATGCTCCCAGCCACGGGACCGCACGCAGCCGCACTGCGCATGCACTGACAGGCCCCGATTGACTGAACTTATGGGATCCCTTACGGAGGATACAGAAGGCGGAGGATGGCGGCGAGGGAGTGGTCAGGCCAAAGGGGGCTGGAGGAAGCCTCAGGTATGTATACATTTTATCTATTGCCAGCCATTCCCCCGCCCCCGGTCGAAGGTACACTTTAAAGGTCCAAACTCACTGAAAGTTCATCATCTTTTGAAAAGACAGATTGTGAACGAGGCCTAGATTTTAACGACGCATCCCTGTGTTAAAAGTAACAATTTTTGTGCGATAAACACGGAAGACATCATAAGATTTTTAGGCACAGCAGAGTGTCCAATTAGTCTTATCTGTGAGCTGCCTCCTGTCCTGACAGCCACAGCTCTCTCTCATGGTAAAGTAAACAGTGAAATGTAACCCTTTCTGTGCTCCCAAGAATGTGAAATTAATTTAAACTTAAGGGTTCCCATAAATTGTAATAAGGATAACTTTCCTCTAAAGGTTGTAATGCTGCGGCTAATCTTTTAGAGCAGTGCTGTCCAACTTCATGGGCATGGAGGACCATATTTTTTGCAGACCCCATGGTGGAGGGCCGAAGGTTCTTGCTAGAGCCGCAGAACCGTAACCCCTCCGCCCCCCCCCCCCCCGGGAAAAAATTGCAATTAAAGGACAATTAGATTGGCAGCACTTTTCACAAAATGCAATTTAAAATAATGGTGAAGTACGCGCACCAGAAAACACGAGGGTTCCGTTGTGCGTAGAGCGGCGCTCGTAGCGCGCCGCACTGAAAACTGCGTGTGGCAATGGACCAGAATGCGGGTGTGGCCACGGGTGGAGACAAATTTACATGAACTTAGCAATGTGGGACATTAGATTAGGACAGTGGTGGCGAACCTTTTGGAGGCCGAGTGTCCAAACTGCAACCCAAAAGTCACTTATCTATCGCAAAGTGGCAACAGCAATTTAAACTACATACAAACGTTTTAACTCCTACATGAACATTATGGAAAATCCAAGTTGAAAATAAACTGTGAAGATAAACAATTTCATCCATCCTACTCCTGAAAAATGTGTTTTTTTTTAGAACCTCCCAGTTTTATTTTCCGTTTTAAAAAGCTAAAAAAGTAGGTTTAATGCTATTGTCTCATGATGACGATTCAGCTTTTCCATAGTCTCACAGTTCGCAATCATGTGACCCCCAACAAGACAAATTCAGCAATCATGAGGCCCCCAACAAGACACATTCAGCAATCATGATGCCCCCAACAAGACAAATTTAGCAATCATGAGGCCCCCAACAAATCATGAGGCCCCCAACAAGACAAATTCAGTAATCATGAGGCCCCCAACACGACAAATTCAGCAGTCATGAGGCACATAAATAGACAACATTCCACATAAATAAGCAGAATGCCCCTTTAATATGGTAGACACCTCTCACCTGGCTTCTAAATTCTTCTCTACTGGCTGCTGTGCCTGGCAATAGTGTTTTGGGCCGGATTGGGGATGATGTATGGGCTAAAATGCCAGGTGACAGGTGTGTCCCCAGTTAGGTAGTGACCTGTGTCCCCCGCCCAGCTAGATAGTGACAGGTGTCCCCCCCAGCTAGATAGTGACAGGTGTTCCCCCCCCCCCCCAGCTAGATAGTGACAGGTGTCCCCCCCAGCTAGATAGTGACAGGTGCCCCCCCCCCAGCTAGATAGTGACAGGTGCCCCCCCCCCCCTAGCTAGATAGTGACAGGTGCCCTCCCAGCTAGTGACAGGTGTCCCCCCAGCTAGATAGTGACAGGTGCCCTCCCAGCTAGAGACAGGTGTCCCCCCAGCTAGAGACAGGTGTCTCCCCAGCTAGATAGTGACAGGTGCCCCCCCCCCCAGCTAGATAGTGACAGGAGCCCTCCCAGTTAGATAGTGACAGGAGCCCCCCCCAGCTAGATAGTGACAGGTGTCCCCCCAGCTAGATAGTGACAGGTGTCCCCCCAGCTAGATAGTGACAGGAGCCCCCCCAGTTAGATAGTGACAGGAGCCCCCCCAGCTAGATAGTGACAGGAGCCCCCCCAGCTAGATAGTGACAGGAGCCCCCCCAGCTAGATAGTGACAGGTGTCCCCCCCAGCTAGATAGTGACAGGTGTCCCCCCAGCTAGATAGTGACAGGTGCCCCCCCAGTTAGATAGTGACAGGAGCCCCCCCCCCCAGTTGGATAGTGACAGGAGCCCCCCCCCCCCCAGTTAGATAGTGACAGGAGCCCCCCCCAGCTAGATAGACGACAGGTGCCCCCCCAGCTAGATAGACGACAGGTGTCCCCCCAGCTAGATAGTGACAGGAGCCCCCCCAGTTAGATAGTGACAGGAGCCCCCCCCCAGTTAGATAGTGACAGGAGCCCCCCCAGCTAGATAGTGACAGGTGCCCCCACCAGTAGCGAGCCCGTTACCTCTCTCTCCTGTGTCCCCGCTGCCGCTGCCCCACAGCTCAGACCTCACAGATCGCGGCGACTGAAGCAAGCACAGTGCGCGCATGACACCCGCGCGGCAGAACGTCACATGCGGAAGTGACTAATGATTCACTTCCGCATGTGACGTACTCCGTGCGGGTACCATGCACACTCTGTTTACCTCAGTCGCCGCGATCTGTGAGGTCTGAGCTGTGGGGCAGCGGGGACACAGGAGAGGCCACACAAGAGGGAGCAGGCATGGCGCCCATAGCACAAGCCATGCCTGCATCCCAGGGTGACGAGCGGGCCGCAGCAGGTGGCCTGGCGGGCCGGATGCGGCCTGCGGGCCGCCAGTTGGACAGCACTGTTTTAGAGCAGAGAGAGCAGGCTTATACACAGGAAAAATGTCTAAATATAGCAGCCAGAGGTTCCAAACACCACACTCTCTTTAATAAAGACAAAATCTTTTCTCCTTTAAAAGTTGGATCACCTATAATGCCCCTGTGCGAAACAGAAGCTCACCGCTGGCCACCACCATTACACATACAAAAAGTATGCAGCAGGATCAGATAGCTCTCTTTAAAAGCAACACATATACTTTATTTGTTCGCACGCAATAAATTCTGTAAAAAGCCATTTACATTGTGGGTCTCTGAAACCAGGACCCTTAAACATCAAAATGCTTTAAAATATATAACTCATAAGTTGTTTTTGCATTTAGCTAAAATCTGAAGTCCATAATTGTGATGTAGTTGCCTGTAGATGGCAGTGCAGTCCTAGAAATTGATCTTCTGATGTGGCATCTTGTTGTGCTAAAGTATGTACAAGTCTGAGTTGACTTACTCCACTGGTAGATGATTTCCTTGGTGAGCGTCTGTTGTTTATTCAGTTTATTCAAAGGAAAACAGAATGGTGTGGCACTTCTCCTTCAAGAGGTGTACTGCTTCCAGTTTCTGAGCGAGTTTGGTGCGGCCGAAGTGGTCAATCTGTTGCTGACAGGCTGTATGCTGCGTGTGATGCTTACATAAGACGTGTGCTCCGCTCTAACAGTTGAAGGAAGGAACTTGAACATTGCATCAAAAGAAACAGAATGCGTGCATCTTCCGTCTATAGCATATACATTTATTGCCAGTGTTTGACATTCAAGTGAATTCTGTGCATAGCATCATTCCATCGTTGCATATACAACTTGTAAATATTAAAGATGTAGTACCTTACAGTTCCTGGTATTAGCCTGTCAGCATGGGAGGTGGGAGTGCGGGACAGATGTGGGCCTGGCGATGGCCGTTTCGTGTCCTCCTGGACGCTTGGTCACGCCGTGTTCCACTGCAGGCCGGCGTTGTTCGGCCACTGTATACATACGGGAGGATCCGCCTCCACTATGGCGTCACAGCGCCGGCCCTGATTGGAGCTCAGAATTCCACCAATGGGAAGAGGCGGGGGACGCTACGTGATGCGGACGGTGCCCGGCGGGGATCAATCCATGCGGAAAATTGGTCGCATGGCTATGCGTACTATATCGCGCATCCCACGCGGCTCAACCTCAGCACATGCGTATTTATGTCATGTCGCTGGGGAGCCCACATGCTTGGCAAAAATTTACCAGTAGAGAGCGCCAACTAAAATATAGAAAAAATATATGTACTTTATTCCCTACCTGGCACCCTATTTTCAAGCATCAGGCACATATATATATATATATATATATATATATATATATATATATATATATATATATATATATATATATATATATACAAGTACGCTGGACCCATGAAAGATGGGTTGGGTGATAATGTATAGGGTGACAGTCCCTGAAGAATTTTGGTCACACTTATATCTGTATAAATTGATGATGTATGAACTGATGATGTTAGGTATGAGCATTTCGCTAGGGAACATTATGAGCTCTTTTGGAATTAACATCTTGTTATCTGATAATCTTAGACTAAGGGTGGCCATACATGGTACAATTTTTTCATCCAATCTTACCATTTCTATGTAGTATAAGGGTAAGCTAAGTGAATACATTGAAAGGATAATTTAGGCAGTTCCCTTATATTACATAGAAATGGTAAGATTGGATGAAAAAATTGTATCATGTATGGCCACCATAAGAAGGATGTATTTGTATGTTTCAAGGTGTTGTAACTTGATATTAGGTCCCTTCCTTGTCCCATGCTATCTCCCCCTCTTCCCCCCCCCCCCTTTGTTTTTGCTTGGTTGGAACTAATTGCTCCACAAGTTCGAGTGACAACTCAGAGATATAATGAATGGATTTACGAAGTTTTTGCTCCCCAGTCCCAGTATAAATTTTAATGGTGTGTCACTTATGCACAATCACTAATTTTATTATTCCCCAGTGGGCGAGCTGGGGACGCTTATTTTTAGGTTACTAAAATATATGTGCCTGATGCTTGAAAATAGGGTGCCAGGTAGGGAATAAAGTACATATATTTTTTCTATATTTTAGTTGGCGCTCTCTACTGGTAAATTTTTGCCATGCATGTGGGCTCCCCAGCGACATGACATAAATACGCATGTGCTGAGGTTGAGCCACGTGGGATGCGCGATATAGTACGCATAGCCATGCGACCAATTTTCCGCATGGATTGATCCCCGCCAGGCACCGTCCGCATCACGTAGCGTCCCCCGCCTCTTCCCATTGGTGGAATTCTGAGCTCCAATCAGGGCCGGCGCTGTGACGCCATAGTGGAGGCGGATCCTCCCGTATGTATACAGTGGCCGAACAACGCCGGCCTGCAGTGGAACACGGCGTGACCAAGCGTCCAGGAGGACGCGAAACGGCTGTCGCCAGGCCCACATCTGTCCCGCACTCCCACCTCCCATGCTGACAGGCTAGTACCAGGAACTGTAAGGTACCACATCTTTAATATGTACAAGTTGTATATGCAACGATGGAATGATGCTATGCACAGAATTCACTTGAATGTCAAACACTGGCAATAAATGTATATGCTATAGACGGAAGATGCACGCATTCTGTTTCTTTTGATGCAATGTTTATTCAGTTTAGTTTGTCCTTTGAATGTAATGGTGGCCATAGACATTAAATAACTATTATACCTCCAGGCATAACTTTTGTGAAGATATACATCTCTAATCTTGATCATGCATGAATGAAGCTTTTGTAAATTTAAAGCCCATCTACACTAATTATTGAAGTCCAGTATCCCATTTTTTAATACATTTTAGTGGATAGTGTATGCCTCTGACACAGGAGACCTGGGTTTGAAGTTCAGCTCTTCCTTTCCAATAAGCCAGCACCTATTCAGTAAGGAGTCCTTGGAGTAGACTCCCTAACACTGCTGATGGCTACTGAGTGTGCCCTAGTGGCTGCAGCTCAAGCGCTTTGAGTCCACCAGGAGAAATGCGCAGTATAAATGTTTTTATGATTATTATTTAATTAGCAATATAAATGTACTTTTTGCAAGAAGTATATTGAGCATTCCTGCTTGGCAGCCTCCAGTAGCTCTTCATTTCCAGTAGAGTTAAAGATCACCTGACCCAGCCCACAGATGATCACCTGACCCAGCCCACCTTCTTCCACTAAACACTGCAAATCTTTGGTTCATTCCTGCTCAGAGTGTGAGAAAATACATTTTAACTCTTCCCACACACTTCCCTAGTGTCCTTATAGAAGTTATGTGTACCTTTCATTGCCCTGTTGTGCTTGCAACAAGAAACATTCTCACTGCTCTTTTATTTATGGTAACTTCTTTTTATAAGCACATTGGAGAGGAAAGAGCAGGGTTGGATTATCCCAAAGACTGTCTTCCCTCCCTGCTCCTCCACAACTTATTCACGTGGGTGAAGATGGGAAGGAAAAAGAGTTTGCACAGCTCACAGACAGCCAACCACAGTACAGTCTAACCAGGCTTTATCTGACATTCACACAGGAAGGAAGGCTAGCTTAAAGAGAATCTGTATTGTTAAAATCGCACAAAAGTAAACATACCAGTGCGTTAGGGGACATCTTCTATTACCCTCTGTCACAATTTCACCGCTCCCCGCCGCATTAAAAGTAGTCAAAAACTGTTTTAAAAAGTTTGTTTATAAACAAACAAAATGGCCACCAAAACAGGAAGTAGGTTGATGTACAGCATGTCCACACATAGAAAATACATCCATACACAAGCAGGCTGTATACAGCCTTATGCTGGATACACACGGTGCGTTCGTGCACTCGATTTTCCCGTCGATTCGTTTATTTCCAACATGTCCGATTTGGATTTCGATGGATCGTTAGGTCGATTCGGCATACTTTGCATGCGAATCGACCTAACGATCCATCAAAATCCAAATCGGACATGTTGGAAATAAACGAATCGACGGGAATCGACGGGAAAATCGAGTGCACGAACGCACCGTGTGTATCCAGCATTACTTCTGAATCTCAAGAGATCACTTGTGTGTGTTTACCTTCTGTCCCCAGCTTCTCTCGTGCACTGAACATTACAGGCTTCCTGCAGACAGCTCTGCCTATGTCGTTAATTCCTTAGTATGTGACAGACCAGCTCCTTTCACAGCCTCCAGAGGAGGATTTTTATCCAGCTCTCTTCTATCACTGATAAGATAGCAGAGAAGCTGCTGGTTTATGTAAATAAAACACACACTGGAGTGTGCATAGAGGAACAGTTCAACACTGAAGAACTTGGCAGCCTTCCAGACACAGGCCGACAAGTCTGACAGGGGAAAGATACATTGATTTATTACAGAGATGGTTATAGTAGAAAGAGCTGCAGCAAGCCAGATCACATTAGAATAGGTTTAGGAACTTGTAGGATGGTAGAAAAAACGTTGTAATTTTTGTTACAGAGTCACTTTAAAGGGAACCAGAGATGAACGTTTCACACAAAATAAACATATCAGTTGATAGCTTGTAAAGAATAAGTGCTCTACCTGATAATTTTGCCGCTCTGGTGTGCCTTTTTTAGTGTTTTTTATCCATTATTGCTCCAGGAAAAATCAAATATGGCCGCTGGCTCATATCCCTTCTCCTTCCGGGTTATCAGTTGTTCTGGATGTGCTGTCTAGGCTATATGAGACTAGGCTGCTATCTAGGCTAAATGCAGCCTTTCATCTATGTGCTTTCATTTTGGTATGATGTACAGCTGCCTGTAGGAAGTCTCTCTCATAGGAATGAAACTGCCGTTATTATCAGTAACTAGTGCACACAGAGCACACAGGGATCATATTACAGCCACAGAGCTTCTCTCTCAGGAGCAGCAGCCCCTCCCAGTCATCACAGCTCTCAGTATGCAAAGCAGAAGATCTAAGCCAGGAGGGGGAAGGCTTGGGCTTGAAAACACTTCACAGAAGAGTGACTCAGCTATAATGATTCCAGGTCAAACCTCGACTGAATAGTCGGTGGATTCTTATCACAGCTGCTAATAGACTAATTAAGCAGATAACAATGAAACTAAAAGCAGATTAGGTGTTTACTGTCATGTTCCCACTGATAAATGTAATAAAATACATGAGGGTGCTTATCTCTGGTTCTCTTTAAAGAAAACCTGTACTGAAAATAAAAGTCAAAATAGGCATACACAAGTCATACTTACCTTCCATGTAGTCTACTCCTCAGTGTCTTTCTCCTGTCCTGCGTCCTATTTGTTCACTATGATCAAGGGAATTTTCCGTCCTCCATTTTGAAAATAGCCATTACCCATAACAGCTTTCTGGTCAGCACACAGTTAAACTGTAACATCGCCCACTTGAGCCATAGGGAAACATGGACATTGCCTGGTACATCCGTTTTCCTCTCAGCTAGAACTGACAGCAACTGATATTTTACTGACAGCAACTGATATATTTCAGATCTGACAAAATATTGTCAGAACTGGATGGGATTATTGTCAGAAGAAAATGGTGAGCTTCTGAGAGCAGCTGATGGCAAGGTAACTCTGTAATTTTCATTTGAAGTTACCTCATGTGTTTATTTTAAATATTTTTACTCAGTACAGGTTCTCTTTAAAGAGAATCTGTATTGTTAAAATCGCACAAAAGTAAACATACCAGTGCGTTAGGGGACATCTCCTATTACCCTCGGTCACAATTTCGCCGCTCCCCGCCGCATTAAAAGTGGTTAAAAACAGTTTTAAAAAGTTTGTTTATAAACAAACAAAATGGCCACCAAAACAGGAAGTAGGTTGATGTACAGTATGTCCACACATAGAAAATACATCCATACACAAGCAGGCTGTATACACCCTTCCTTTTGAATCTCAAGAGATCATTTGTGTGTTTCTTTCCCCCTGCATCTCTCATGCACTGAAGTTTCAGGCTGCTCTTTTCTTCCTGCAAACAGCTTTGCCCTTGTCTGTAATTTCTCAGTATGTGAAAGCCCAGCCAGCTCAGAGGATGATTTATCCAGCTTGTAAAAGATAAGAGAGAAGAGAGAAGCTGCTCTAATCTAAATAATACACAGGCAGTGTGCAGAGAGGGGCCAGGAGGGGGGAGATGCATCACAGAACCACAACACTGAAGAACTTGGCAGCCTTCCAGACACAGGCTGACAAGTCTGACAAGTGAGAGATAAGTTGATTTATTACAGAGAATGTGATAGTACAAAGTGCTGCAGTAAGCCAGAACACATTAGAATAGCCTTTGCAACTTGTAGGATGATAAAAAACAGGATGCAATTTTTGTTACGGAGTCTCTTTAAGTTTAGCTGCATCTTATGGAGCGAAAAATACCACTGGACTAAATGGCATAACCTTATGATTTAGGGTGCAACACATTTGCTTGGACATAGACTTTCCATATAACCGGTATGTCTTTTTTCCTTAATATCGGTAGCTTTGGTTTTATCCTGCTTAGGCTCAGCTGAACTGGATGCAGTAGGATGTGACACCTCCTTTTTTCATCTTTAGTTGATCTCTCACGTCAAAGAGCTTTGGAGATTAACAGGATTTGCATATTTTGTCACAGTCATGTTTTCCAGGGGCTTACTGTCTATATGTATGCATTGTAACAGTTGAAGAGTTCATTTCTGTATATCATATTGTATTAATTATCTTTGAGCTACACGGGTCCTGGGTTCAGTTTCTGGCCAGGGCAGGTGTTGACACGGGTCAGCTACCACATCCTAAAGACACAGTAATAAGTTTATTTTCTTCTCCGAAAATAGCATCCAAAACTATTGTAAATATATTAGATTAAAACTATGGTGGGGACATTAGATTGTGAGCTTCACTGAGGAGCATGATGCTACGAAATACCCACAAAGCTCCTGGGGACCCAGAACCATTAGGAGAGTATAAGGGGCTAAATAAAGTCAAAAGCCCTCTTACTAATAAGCAACGCTAAAAATAATTTGCCTTCTTAACCACTTCCCGACCGCCGTATTGACAAATGGCGGCCGGGAAGTGGACCCCGCAAGGACCGCCGTATTGACAAATGGCGGCGGTCCTTGTAGGGGCATGGGCGGAGCGATCGCGTCATCAGTGACGCGATCCTCCGCCTGGCGCCGCTCACCCGCCGCAACATCCCGCCGGCCATACGGAAGCGCCGGCGGGATGTTAACCCGACGATCGCCGCATACAAAGTGTATAATACACTTTGTTATGTTTACAAAGTGTATTATACAGGCTGCCTCCTGCCCTGGTGGTCCCAGTGTCCGAGGGACCACCAGGGCAGGCTGCAGCCACCCTAGTCTGCACCAAGCACACTGATTCCCCCCCCCCCCGCCCCAGATCGCCCACAGCACCCATCAGACCCTCCCCCTGCCCACCCCCCAGACCCCTGTTTGCACCCAATCACCCCCCTAATCACCCATCAATCACTCCCTGTCACTATCTGTCAATGCTATTTATTTTTTATGCCCCCTGCTCCCTCCTGATCACCCCCCCACCCCTCAGATTCTCCCCAGACCCCCCCCCCCCATGTACTGTATGCATCTATCCCCCCTGATCACCTGTCAATCACCCCCTGTCACTGCCACCCATCAATCAGCCCCTAACCTGCCCATTGCGGGCAATCTGATCACCCACCCACACCAATAGATCGCCCGCAGATCCGACATCAGATCACCACCCAAGCGCAGTGTTTACATCTATTCTCTCCTCTAAACACCCACTAATTACCCATCAATCACCCCCTATCACCACCTGTCACTGTTACCCATCAGATCAGACCCTAATCTGCCCCTTGCGGGCACCCAATCACCCGCCTACACGCTCAGATTGCCCTCAGACCCCCCCCTTATCAATTCGCCAGGGCATTATTTACATCTGTCCTTCCCTGTAATAACCCACTGATCACCTGTCAATCACCCATCAATCACCCCCTGTCACTGCCACCCATCAATCAGCCCCTAACCTGCCCCTTGCGGGTAAACTGATCACCCACCCACACCAATAGATCGCCCGCAGATCCGACATCAGATCACCTCCCAAGCGCAGTGTTTACATCTATTCTCTACCCTAAACACCCACTAATTACCCATCAATCACCCCCTATCACCACCTGTCACTGTTACCCATCAGATCAGACCCTAATCTGCCCCTTGCGGGCACCCAATCACCCGCCTACACGCTCAGATTGCCCTCAGACCCCCCCCCTTATCAATTCGCCAGTGCAATATTTACATCTGTTCTCCCCTGTAATAACCCACTGATTACCTGTCAATCACCTATCAATCACCCCCTGTCACTGCCACCCATCAATCACCCGCTGTCACTGCCACCCATCAATCAGCCCCTAACCTGCCCCTTGCGGGCAATCTGATCACCCACCCACATCAATAGATCGCCCGCAGATCCGACGTCCGATCACCTCCCAAGTGCAGTGTTTACATCTGTTCTCTACCCTAAACACCTACTAATTACCCATCATTCACCCCCTGTCACTGCTACCTATCAGATTAGACCCCTATCTGCCCCTAGGGCACTCAATCACCCGCCCACACCCTCAGATTGCCCTCAGACCCCAGCCCTGATCACCTCGCCAGTGCATTGCTTTCATCTATTCCCCCCTCTAATCACACCTTGAGACACCCATCAATCACCTCCTGTCACCCCCTAGCACACCTACCCATCAGATCAGGCCCTAATTTGCCCCGTGTGGGCCCCTGATCACTCGGCCAAACCCTCAGATCCCCCTCAGACCCCCTTCCGATCACCTCCCCAGTGCATTGATTGCATCTATTTTCCCCTCTAACCACCCCCTGAGACACCCATCAATCACCTCCTGTCACCCCCCTAGCACTCCTATCCATCAGATCAGGCCCAATACAACCTGTCATCTAAAAGGCCACCCTGCTTATGACCGGTTCCACAAAATTCGCCCCCTCATAGACCACCTGTCATCAAAATTTGCAGATGCTTATACCTCTGAACAGTCATTTTGAGACATTTGGTTTCCAGACTACTCACGGTTTTGGGCCCGTAAAATGCCAGGGCGGTATAGAAACCCCACAAGTTACCCCATTTTAGAAAAAAAGACACCCCAAGGTATTCTGTTAGGTGTATGACGAGTTCATAGAAGATTTTATTTTTTGTCAAAAGTTAGCGGAAATTGATTTTTATTGGTTTTTTTTCACAAAGTGTCATTTTTCACTAACTTGTGACAAAAAATAAAATCTTCTATGAACTCGCCATACACCTAACGGAATACCTTGGGGTGTCTTCTTTCTAAAATGGGGTCACTTGTGGGGCCCCTTAGCGCACCTAGGCTGCAAAAAAGTGTCACACATGTGGTACCGCCGTACTCAGGAAAAGTAGTATAATGTGTTTTGGGGTGTATTTTTACACATACCCATGCTGGGTGGGAGAAATTTCTATGTAAATGGACAATTGTGTGTAAAAAAAATCAAACAATTGTCATTTACAGAGATTTTTCTCCCACTTAGCATGGGTATGTGTAAAAATACACCCCAAAACACATTATACTACTTCTCCTGAGTACGGCGGTACCACATGTGTGGCACTTTTTTACACCCTAAGTACGCTAAGGGGCCCAAAGTCCAATGAGTACCTTTAGGATTTCACAGGTCATTTTGCGACATTTGGTTTCAAGACTACTCCTCACGGTTTAGGGCCCCTAAAATGCCAGGGCAGTATAGGAACCCCACAAATGACCCCATTCTAGAAAGAAGACACCCAAAGGTATTCCGTACGGAGTATGGTGAGTTCATAGAAGATTTTATTTTTTGTCACAGGTTAGCGGAAAATGACACTTTGTGAAAAAAAACAATTAAAATCAATTTCTGCTAACTTGTGACAAAAAAATAAAAACTTCTATGAACTCACCATACTCCTAACAGAATACCTTGGGGTGTCTTCTTTCTAAAATGGGGTCATTAGTGGGGTTCCTATACTGCCCTGGCATTTTAGGGGCCCTAAACCGTGAGGAGTAGTCTTGAAACAAAAATGACCTGTGAAATCCTAAAGGTACTCATTGGACTTTGGGCCCCTTAGTGCAGTTAGGGTGCAAAAAAGTGCCACACATGTGGTATCACCGTACTCGGGAGAAGTAGTACAATGTGTTTTGAGGTGTATTTTTACACATATCCATGCTGGGTACGAGAAATACCTCTGTAAATGACAATCTTTTGATTTTTTTACACACAATTGTCCATTTACAGAGATATTTCTCCCACCCAGCATGGGTATGTGTAAAAATACACCCCAAAACACATTGTACTACTCCCGAGTACGGTGATACCACATGTGTGGCACTTTTTTGCACCCTATCTGCGCTAAGGGGCCCAAAGTCCAATGAGTACCTTTAGGATTTCACAGGTCATTTTGAGAAATTGTGTTTCAAGACTACTCCTCACGGTTTAGGGCCCCTAAAATACCAGGACAGTATAGGAACCCCACAAATGACTCCATTTTAGAAAGAAGACACCCCAAGGTATTCTGTTAGTAGTATGGTGAGTTCATAGAAGATTTTATTTTTTGTCACAAGTGAGCAACTGTAGTGCTCTGGTTCTGATAATGTCATTATGCATATTATAATGAGCAGGTTACAGTTTTTTTTGGTATATGTAAAATTGAAACAGTACTTTCCAATATTGCGAATATCCCAAAACTACCATTTTGGTAATATATAGTGCATAATACAGGTTATATTTAGAAAATGTGGGCATTAAAATCTTTAAACAGGCAGCCCCCTTCCCAAAGATAAGTGTTCACTAGCATGTTTTGCACCATACATGCATTTCTTTAAAATGATGAATGTATTGATATATTTAAATCTCCAGAACAGACATTGCTCTTCCCTGCTTGGTGCTCCTTTTTATGTTTTGTGTTCATTGCCTTAGGCATCAGGTGTGTTGCAACTGAAAACAGACCTGGCATGATGTACAGCTATTGTGAGCTGGGGTTTGCCCAAGAGAAATGGTTGCATACTAAGGGCCTGATTCACAAAGCGGTGCAAACTGTTTAGCACGGGTGTGCTAAACAGTTAGCACGGGAAGTGCTGTTCGCGGACTTTTGCGCTCGCAAAGTGCCGCAATTCGCGGGATCGCGGACCTTTGCGCGCGTGAAATGCCGCGATTCGCACGATCACAGACTTTTGCGCGCGCAATTTGCTGTGATTCGCGGCAAAAGTCCGTGATCGCGCGCAAAGGTCCGCGAACGGACCCGTGCTAAACAGTTTGCACCGCTTGGTGAATCAGGCCCTTAGTGTTCATTTATGGTGACCATACACGGTACAATAACAACGTTCGCTTATCCCGTTTTTTTCGATCGAAATGATCGAATCGAATGAAAGTTGAATTTTTTCGATCAAGAAATTTGAGCGATTATCCCGTTTTTTCGAGAAAAATCAGATCAGACATGCTGGAAAAATCTTTATATTTGATCTAACAGAATAATCGAACTAAATTATCTAATCGAAATAGAAATATTTCCTCTCACTGATTTACATTCTGACATTTATCACATGGTGACATTTTTAATGCTGGCAGGTGATGTCATTGGAAGCAGATGCGGATGGCTTTTTTTTTTGGCAGCTGTAAACAGCTGTTATTTCCCACAATGCAACAAGGCTTCCACATTGTGATGTCAGAACCATGGTTTTATCAATTTATATTATACTTTTCCCCCCTTTTGGTGTTTGTCCATCATTGAAATACGTCATACTTACCTTTTTAAACCATTTAGAAGTATTTTATCTCCATCTGGGACCTCCTTTAGGTACGTTAGATTGCCACCCCTATGAGGGGATCTTTTGTTTACTTATCTTTTCTTGTATTAAGCACAATATATTTTTCTACTGGAATGCGGCCTATTATTTGATCAGGGTTGCCACATTCCAGTGTGGAGACACATTAACAACTGAAACGCTTC
The DNA here is from genome assembly GCF_040937935.1 of Hyperolius riggenbachi. Lineage (NCBI taxonomy): Eukaryota > Metazoa > Chordata > Amphibia > Anura > Hyperoliidae > Hyperolius > Hyperolius riggenbachi. The sequence goes on from NC_090656.1 coordinate 88,666,298, forward strand.
ACCGTGGCTCCCATCCACAATCCGGGTTTGTAAGTATCCAATTTAATTATTTTATTTACCAGACTCTCTACACCACAAGGGGCTCCTGGTCTCTTTTAGCTTCTTATTTTCTGAAAGACCAAGGTTGAGTCCTCTTTGCGTTTTTATAGTTTTTAGTGTGATGTATGCTGTTTACTAGGTAGAGCATCCATTAGGCTCTGTAATGA